>NC_046165.1:27607295-27930613 GCF_011064425.1 Rattus rattus | reverse complement strand
CTAGAAATAAAGTAGAAAGAACAAACAGTGAAACACGGGACTTTTTTCCTACTAGTATTATAAAGCTATGATATATAAACATATATATATATATATATATCATACAATATCATGTATTATATAAATGATATAAATATGAATGCGAGAATATATTGCTTTTGGGTCTTTTTCATAACTGTTAGAATTTTGGAAATATATGATATATATGGAATTATATACTTTAACTAAGTTTGGACTTAGATATACATAAATTATTTTGTAGAAGTATCTTAAAGGTTATGATGAAGACAGTGGAGGATTAAGACTTATGGTATAAAGTAGTAGGTATTGAGTAGGGTGAGATGGCACCATTTTGAAAGTTGGCTCATGTCTGGCATGGAATCTTTATGTTTCAAATCCATGACAATTTGATCATTCCAGTATTCAAAAGTTATGAGTAGCTTCCTTTCTTCTGAGTGTTCTCCACCTGCGGTTCTAAAAACACAGCTTTAACCAACTGAGGATTCACACTCGTGTAAAACAGGATTTCTATTTGGTGCCAGACCGAATAAAAAGAAGAGAAAAAGAAAAAGAAGCTTCACTTCGCTTTATGGTGGAGATAACTTTTACAGTGGAGAGTTGATGAGAAATATAATAAATTTTATCATATTTTATATCTTAGTGATATAAACAAGAAAAATCCATGTGTGCTGCTTCGTTTGTATACTGTTCTTCACTATGGATAGTATACAGCTTTCCCACAGGTTAGATCTAAATTCCAGATTAGATAGAATAAAGTTGTAAGTAGAAACAAAGTTTCTTCTCAGTGCTTTACTTTGGAATTTCTATGTTGCCTGGGCAATGAGCCCTACGATTATTAGAAATTAAAATATCATGTACTGAGAATGACTAATTGCTACATTTACTGGATGGTTCTCAATCAATCATGAGCACTGAGTCGATGTTCTGTAAAACTGTAGAAAAGACAAAAAACATGCTCTCAGTAGTAGCTTGAATGGATGTCACGTTTATTTTTTATTCCTGAAAATTTTGGTAGAAATTTCAAGGAACTGAAGTTTACTTTGAACAGATTCAGTATACAAAATTTTATGATGCTCTGATTCCAACAGTAAAGATGATTTCAGTCGGTAATTGAATTGTTTTCAGGATTTTTGCCACTCACAAAATTACTTGTGATTAAAAGAAATGAGGTATTTTCAAAAGTAAGCCTGACGGATTATTCCTAGCTGGCTTCTTGGTTATTAGTTTTACATTTTAAACTTGATTATGATCTATTATCTCAGTTCTCCTTTAGTATTTGCCAATTCCAACTTTATTAAAGCTTTTATAAACTGCTGACACCCAAACTACTTTACTCATTAAAATTTCATAAGGCAAAGGTATTTTTTTAATATCACAGACAGCTATTCTAAAAATGCAAGCTATTTCTATTTGATTTGAAAATTTTAATTATATATGTGCATTTATGGTACTTTATGCTATATTCTGAGCTAATTGAGTATCAGATATCTTTGAAAAGGAAAAATAAATGAATTGCGTTTCTGTAAGTATCCAGGAAGAGTTTAAGAGTTTTAGTATAGAACAGGGGATATATATATGTGTGTGTGTGTGTATATATATATACATATATATATATGATTTAATTATTTGTATTTATGTATGAAATTACCAAAGAATAAATAAAAGTGAAAAATATGTTTCAATGAAGTTGTTGCTTAAAAATATACAAGAGGCTAAATGTTATTCATAAATTCTCTACCCCTTAAGCTTCTCTCTTTACTCAAAAACAAAATAGTTATGCATCCTAAGTATCTAGTGAATAGATGAACTCTTACAGTTGGATGATATTTATGGCATCTGCTTATTATCATTTTAGTCAACTCTTACTTCACTGGATAACAGAAAAACTTAAATTCAGGCATCATATGTGGAAAACTTTTGACATATTTGAACATTGCAAAGTAATTTTTCTTCAATAATCAATGGTCTTATATTGCAATATTAATCATTTTAATATATATCAGAATGTGTACAAACATCTTACAATCCCAATGCTATTTGACAAAAGATGTTAAAGATAATAGTAACTTATAGTATCCTGTTCATCAAAGTGATGAACAATATATATCGTGTTATTATATATATTTTCCAAACAATGTTGTTTATGAAATAATGATTCAATTAAATAAAAATGTCAACATTTCTTGTTTCTTATTTGTTTATCAGAGGTAATTCAACATTTTTAGCACATTAGATTTCAGTTTCTAGAATTTCTATTCTATTTCTTCTTCTCTAATGTATTCTGATATCATATGAATCTAAATGCAAATCCTTTCATATCCTCATCATATGCTCAAATGAAAATGATGTATTTGGAATAATAATGACTCAGTATCCTACAAACTGTGAAACTCAAGAGTTGCTTGTATTCCAAGGATTTTTTTTCTGAATCTTTAGTGAAGCAGAAGTCCATGCAAAGTGTCATGCTTGAAATAAACTGGGAATAAATGCTACTTCAGTATTTTTCTATGCAGAGTTCTATACTGAGCCAAAAGAAATCACAATAGCTGCCGAGAAATGTCCGTGGAGTTTAATTCTAATACTTACATGGACAGAGGCAAAAGTGAGCAGAAAGTGGTTCAGGGGATGGTAGTCGTGATAGGGTGACAGCTCTTAGGGGGAGGGACAGAGCTCTGACAATCTTTCTGTTCTTATTTCTCACACACAGAGTCAAACCACAGCTATTCGAGACAATCATGCTCAATCAGCCACAGGGAGAGTACAGGAAATGCACTTTGATGGTGCTCAAAGCTGACTTCACCCACAGCAGATAATGGAAAGACTTAATGACAGAGGGTGAGGGAAGAACACGCTAATCTATAAAATAAGAACCATTCAATTTGAAGGTTCTCCAATGTATGCATATGCACTCGATATTTTTAAGTCTAAAAACTTGTTAAAACAGTGTATGTTTGAGCCAATGGAAATTAATGAGCAAAGTTTTAATGAGATTGCAACTTGGGTAATAAAAGAAAAAAAAAAACAGGCGGGCATCTAGCTTCGATTTTCATCCTATACCTTTCAAACTTTAGGGGAGAACATGAGGTGGGCAGGATGACCGAGAACCAGGAACTATTCTGACACCTGCTTGGTAGGAACTTACTGTACCTGTGTCCACATCCTTCACCTGTTGCCTGGATAGAGCTGGCAGGCTCTGCTTGGAGCTCTTTCAGGGCCAATCCTTTGTCCTGTGGTCCAGGAAAGTCCATGCCTGTCACTACCTCCTCCTCTAGGGACTCCACGTAGAAAAGAGTCCTGGCGGGCTGCTGGGTGCCCTGCCCAGGAGCCCCTTGTTGCAGCCCCGTGGCAACTGGTAGTAAGGTGCCATTCAGCGGACTGAAAGGAGAGGATGAAGCAGAGGACGAGGATGATGATGATGTCGAAGAGGAAGAAGGTTTTTTCCAGAAAGCGCTCACACTGCCCTTTTCCTGGTTTTTGAGCAGCCGACTCTGGCTAGGACCCCAGTGCTCAAAGCTGCCTCCCCCGCTGTCCTGTTGCAGGCAGCTGCCCCCCGCTGGGCTACCGGAGGCTGGTGAGGGATGGCTGAAGAGTTTCCAGCGGAGTCGCAGGATGTGCTTCACATCGAAGTCTTTTCGCCCAGAGCCGGACATGCTTAATGCACGGAGGACCAAGGGACTGCAGCTCACACACCAGTAGCCTGGCGAGCGGACTGGGGTGGCCAATGGCTTCTGGAGACGAGAAAGAGGCAGGATGCGCCCCGTGTATACGGAGTGCCAAAGGTGGTCAAGCGGGCTGTGCGCCTCACCAGGCGACTACACCAGCACCTAGAGCGCGCTGCGGAGCCTTATGGCTCAGTCCGGGTCGTTTTCCTGGGAACTGAGCTTTGAGAAAGCTCCTGTCTAGATCAAATGAAGTCCTGGGATACCAGGGGCTTAGAATCCACCAGGAGCTTGCAGGGACCCCTGTGGTGACCACCCGGAGGGAAGAGAGGCTGAAAATGCAAGAGGAGCAGAGGGAGGTCTGAGCTCTCCCCAGCTCCAGAGGTGGCCGCAGCTGGATCCACTGCACTGATACACACTCAGTTCCGAGCTGTGGTTTGGAAGCTATTCGGATCTCTCTCTCGTCTTCGCAGCTCAGAGTTCCGTGTTTGAAGAGTGCAGACCAAAAAAGAGCCTCAAGTCGAGAAGTAGTGCATCCCCAACCCCAAGCGGAGTCTGTGCACCTGCTCCCTGTCCCTGTCCTCTGGGAGAATGCCCTGAGAGCTTGCCAGGTGTCCGGAGGACAGTCAAATGCTTTCTGAGATGAGAAAGGGGCGGATTTATATAGTCAGAGTGTAAAGGAGAAAAATAAATATCCCGGGGAAAAAAAAAACATAGAGCCGCCACAAGAAAAGCCCGCCCAGGAAAGCTGTCAAGGTCCTCACAGTATGATTTTTCTCTCTGCCTCAGCGCCTCCCCCCTCCTCCCCTGTAAGTGACGCAGATGTGTACTGGGGCCTATACTGAGAGATGGAGGGAGGGAGGGAAGACTTCAATCTTCTTTATGCAAGTGAGTCTGCTGCTCTTATTGTCCCCTTGCGTAAGTCTGTCACCTTTTTTCACCCTCCTTCCTCTCAACATTACTGTATAGCAATAAGAGTAAAGCAAACAGGCAAAATGCTTTAGCATCAGTAAACACCAAACATGAATCATGGCAGTGTAAACTTAATAGGCTGCCGCAGTGTGCAGGTTGCAGGTTAATGGCTTGAATTATTTAATAAGCCACATCCTTTAACCTTTAGCCCTCCGTTCCTCTATATGAGACACAGAAAAAAGCAGGGATGCTGTCATCAGTGTGATGATGCCATCGTCCTGGCACTTACACTGTGGCTCTGTTATTAATGCAGCCAGACAGTGCCTCACCTCCGGGGACCAGAGACTCAAGGCAAAAATTTGAAGATGGGCTGGATATAAGCCATAGGCTTGGCAAAATCCGTGTTTTGTGAGTGCTTCCTGAGCAAAACATTGTGTGATACAGAACAAAAATGGAATAAAACGATAAGAGAATATTTGAAAGGGTAACTTCTCATACATAACCATGGTATAAAATACACAGAAGAGTGGCTACAACCAAAGGCTAGTATCCGGATAATAGACGCCTGCCTGGAAAGGGAGGCTATGATTTTTTTTCAGTATGATGAGGACTATAGTTCCTTTTAAAAAAAATACTTTAAAGTATTCTATATTTTTCTTCAAGAGTGTTCAAAATAAAACCAGGTAACCTTTGATCAAGGCTAGAGAGTCGGAAAGCTGCGACTTCACTGCTCCGTCCATCAGGAGAACAGAAGTGTCACCTCTTCTAATCCTTGGCTCAGTGACATCCAAATAGGTATGAGGATAAAACACTACAGTACACTTAGATTATTATTCTCTTACCCCACTGCTGAGCTACAAGCTTAAATAAAAGTCAAAGAAAAACTGAAAATTCTTCTTAGATAGAATCGAACATTTTAATGAAGTAAGAAATTAAGATCACAAAGGACACACTTTCAAAGAAAGAAAAATCTCCATTGAGTATCTAAATATTGATTTATGCCAGGACAGCTGGACTGAAATCCCTTTGTGCTTGGAGTTTTCTTTTCACTATTCAGTGATAAAAAAAAAAAAAAAAAAAAAAAAAAAAACTATGACAAAGGTATTTTAAAACAAACAATGGTGGCAGATCATGTTTAGCCGAGAATGTAATGAACTATTTCCCTTAGAGAAAAGAAAAGGAAACTAAAAAACAAAACCAAAAGAAAAAGAAAACAAAGCATATGAAACATCAGTTACAAAGAGCAAGGAGGCTTCCCTTATATCAGAAATAATGTATAAATTTGAATTTCATTCAATTAATTGGTTTCTGTATAAAAGTCTACCTTAGGTATTTTCTAACTTGAATTTTGAAATCAAATTACCTAGACATGACTACTTTTTCTGGATTTTCTTCATTACATAACACTTAATGCCATAATGCACTAGAATCAAAAATTTACTTTTCTTAACATGAAATTCAATTTTAAATTCTTACCTTTCTCTAAATTCTAGTTCTGAACTCCATAGCTTAAATTTTAACCCTTTATAAAACAATATTTTATATGACTTAAATATTTAAGATAGGTATCTCATATATATGAAGATGAATTCAGAATGTTGTCATATATATATGATATATATATCATATATATATACATATATATAATGTTTATACCACAATTTGGTCAGTTGAACTAATATGGGACGCCTATACCAGTGTTATTTTGAAACATTGTCTCTACTTATTATTAAGATAACTGTTTTTATAGTTATCATTCTATCTGAATATATTGTGTATGTTTGAAATAATTACTTTTCCAAAGAAGATACATGAAATACAAAATTGAAATATCAGAAATTACAAAACAACTTTTTATGCAATCAAGTCTAATTGGAAGTATCTGCAAAATTTCCATGACCTGTACATCCATGGATATCACAGGAACATTGGAAACATGGTGATTGTAAACAGTCACAAAGCTATGGGTGAAAGAATTAACAGGTTTTATTTATATATTTATTTAGAATATATATATATGTATATGTATATATGGTAGACATTAGAGATGATCTTGCAAGCAAAGCTTGAGCAGTGTCTTCAACTGAGATCTTTTGTAATTCCCTGACACTCTGCACTGTGGCTTTGTTTCGTTTCATCTCTGGAAACATGCTTCCTAAGCTGTATCCCATTCCTTATGTTTCTCCAGGCCAAAGGGTTACACCTAGCTAAGGGTTTATGATTGAGAAAGAAGCTGCTAGCCATTAGAATATGTCTGAAATAATTACCGTCAAAGAAAAAATATATAAATATCATTGATGTGAATTACCAAATCCAAAGATTAGGCCTCGCAAAATAGATTCATGAAATCAGTTTAAACTGAGATGATTTGGGAATATGGCAACTTTATTTTTATTTCAGGCACTTTTGTGAAATGAAGGAAAATAGAAAGGCAAGGAAAGAAAGAAGAAAGGAGGAAGGGAGGTCAGGAAGGAAGGAAGGAAGGAAGAGGGAAAGACTTAGGGAAAGTATGTGAAGGGAATGAGGGAGAAAGAAGAATTAAGAATTTGCTTAGATCTCATGGATTATTTTTTCATAAATAAAACCCTTCAACAATATCTTGTTAAATATTTAACTGATTATATATCCTCTGTAAAAAATTAAATTAACACATGCCATGTCCATTGACAATGGCAATGAAGATGAAAGAACTGGGCTCCTGATAGCCTGTTGTTGAGAGTATTCACACTGTTGGGAGTGTTCACACTCTTGAGAGTATTCACACTATTGGGAATGTTCACACTGTTGGTAGTGTTCACACTGTTGGGAGTGTTCACACTCTTGAGAGTATTCACACTATTGGGAGTGTTCACACTGTTGGGAGTGTTCACACTGTTGGGAGTGTTCACACTGTTAGGAGTGTTCACACTCTTGAGAGTATTCACACTTTTGGGAATGTTCACACTGTTGGGAGTGTTCACACTGTTGAGAGATTACGGTATTGGGAATGTTCACATTGGGAATGTTCACACTGTTGGGGAGTGTTCACACTGTTGAGAGATTACGGTATTGGGAATGTTCACACAGTTGGTAGTGTTCACACTGTTGGGAGTGTTCACACTCTTGAGAGTATTCACACTATTGGGAATGTTCACACTGTTGGGGGTGTTCACACTGTTGGGAGTGTTTACACTGTTGGGAGTGTTCACACTGTTGGGAGTGTTCACACAGGAAAATTGTCTAGTTTCTCCTACTTTTATTGGACTTGTGAGTCAATTGAACTAAGGTTTAAGATAAGCAATCTTACACAGAATACTAATATAGTTCCAACAATAACACTTCAGATTCTTTTAAAGACAAAAGGGACTCATATATTCAAACACTATTGGTGACTTAAATTGAACTCCTCTTAGTCAATCAAGGACTTTTAAATGAGTTGCCGTAGTTGTAACATAATTCCGTCCAACGTACACTAAAATATATCACTAATTCCACAGCATTGAGATGGTAACCTGCTCTGAGAATAATTAAATCCAATTCCAACGCTAAACACAACATCCAGTGTGTAACCTTGGCTGTCCTGGAACCCACTCTGTAGACCAGGCTGCACTTTGACTCAGAAATTTGTTGGCTTCTGCCTCCCTCTCATAAGCTGGAATTAAAGGTATGTGTGCTACTGCTCCACTAAAGTTCTTATTTTCAGAAGGACATTACAGTTTCTTTTGAAAAATTATTTTCAATCAAACTTATGTATTGATAAAAGCAATTAAACTGTTTCACTTAGTAAATAACACACAACGTGAGCATTCAAAAATTCAAGATATTTGTATTAAACCAAGATAATTTTGTAATGTACCTTCTCAAAAATGATTAAAAACCCATTACATAGCAGTAATCTTTAATTATTCTGTATGTAATGTCGAGAACTTCTACTTGTTAAAACAAATAAATACAATATCAGAACACAATCCACGTGTATTAAACATCGTAGTCATCAGTGGAGCTTAGAGTTAAGCAGCAATTAAGTGACTTAATAAACACTTGTAGGTGATACTTTCTCTTTGGGGACCATTTGTATCTACTTTACCTCTGGCTTACTTGACCTTTCGATTCACAGCTAATAATAAATATGCACCAGTGAAGACTCCTCATGTAAATTAGCAAATGAATTGCATACATGCATGAATTCATAGTAACATTTAGGGACACTTTCATGTAAAACCCCAGAGTTTTTGTTACCTAGTTCCCATGACATTGTGCAAAAGATTCAGTTCACTATTTTCAGACAATTTATTGGCCTTTATCAGGTAGATCACATGATCAGTGAATATGGTTCATGCAAATGTTAAATTTCATATGGACTTCTAGAATGAAAGCTAAAATATTGACATATTTAATGTATATGCAGACACAGTAAATAAAGTATTTTAAAAGTATTTAATTTCTAAGAAAATTTCACAGTGTACATAAAGATTTTTTGCCCCCACTAATATCAAACTTGAGTCAAATAATTTAAATAATTTACTTTTTTTTTTTTTTGGTTCTTTTTTTTCGGAGCTGGGGACCGAACCCAGGGCCTTGCGCTTCCTAGGCAAGCGCTCTACCACTGAGCTAAATCCCCAACCCCAATAATTTACATTTTTAAATTTATAAAATTATGCTATCATTCTGCATGATATACTTAAATTTACCTGTAGGAATGATAGAGTTTGATGAAGCATAAATCATTATATTTAAATATTATGGTGATTTCACAGCATAAAAAACTGTAATTTAAATGGATTTAAAATGTTTATATGTAAGGACGTGTTTATGCGGTAGATTTAAGAAAGAGTGTATTCCATAACAAGAAACTTGCCAATTGGGCTAGGCTGTCTGGCTAAGGAACACTTAGGATTTGCTTCTCTGTCTCTGCCACACACATGCACTTCTGGGCTGGAGGTTCTGAATGTTATCAGAAAACATCATGGCTAGCCATGAGAGATCACTCAGTAACCAGCATACCTCCATGATCTCTGTCCCAGCTCCTGACTCCAGGTTCCCCCTTGGTTTGAGTCCAGCTTCCTCAATGGACTATGATTCAGGATATGTAAAACCAACCCTTTCATCTCTGAGTTGCTTTTGATCATGTCGTTTCTATACAGTAATAGCAAGACAACTGACAAAGTCATATTTTTCAGGACTGAATGAGAATGTTGAAAGTGTGTGCAGAAGATGTTAATAACAAAGGATGAGGAAATTCACTATTTATTGCTTTTCACATTACTACATGTAAGATGATTTCTCAGAATAAACAGAGAATTTTCTTGAACACGTAAGTACAGAAAGTTCTTTAGATTATCATTCTTTTTCCTGAAAACAAACAAACAAAAATCCTTTTCAGGCTTTCTATTTAGCTCAAACAATTTCGTTTCCTATTAAACAAAATCCTTACGAAATAGGATTAGGTACATATTATAATGGTGGTTAAGTCAGAAACTCACAACTGGTCAACATTTAGAGAAAAAATGTCCATGGCGTGGTCAGTGACAAATGGGACATGTATATCTTCCCCTTCCACATTATCTGAAACAACTGTAAGAAGAGGTAGCAAAAAGCTTCTAAGAAACAAAGATCAGGGAGGATCAGACCAAAACTGTGTCCTGAGTGTACAGGATATCTGCACTCATGAACTGGTAACAGTTGTCACTTCCACAGTGTCTGAACAAGATCATGCCACTCAGTATTTTAAAATGGAGTGGAAAGAGTCCGCCAGTCTCCAATTCTAATGTAGGACAGATAGGCAGTTAACTGATTCGTAAAGACCATTAGTCAGTAATAGTTAAAGGTGCGGCTTCTGATGGATAAGCCAAGCTCCTGTGGATGCCATAACGCCAGAAGTATATAAACAGTACAAATCAGTCAACGGGTTATTACATTTTTATAAAGGGATACAAAAATTGGTAAAAATGAGGAAGTGTAGATGAAGGTGGGGAAAGATAACAAAAGCTGAGGAAGGATGTATTCAATATGTAGTATAAAACATTCACAGAATTAACTAAAACATTGATCAAACCATTAAAAACTCCATTTTCAGGTGTTTTAAAAAGTATATTCAATATTACCCACATAGTTATATTTATCCTCCTATTTTAAGTCTGTGTGGAAAAAATTTTAAAATGGAAAACTCATTGCGAATAGAAATTACTAACATCTTGCAAAAGTTGCGTGAATTCATTCTGTGAAAATAGAAGATAGGTTTCTGGCATTTAGAAATATGAATTTCCTTTTTTCTATGTGTATGCATATTTTATGTGTGCTGCTATAGCAGCATACTACAGACTGAATAATTTACAAAAAAAAATTAAAAAAAAACAGAAATTTGTCCTCTTGTAGTTGTAGATTCTAGTAAATCTGGGTGAAGTTTATGGAAACTTTTCCTAGTTAAGAATCTTCTTGCTGTATCCATAAAATGGAAGAGAATGGGAGAGAAAGAAACCATTCCTTTAATTCAAGTTTATGGTGTCAATTTCTCTCTAAAAGAGATATCCAGACACAGTTGCTTTTTTAATTAGTGTCAGCTACGATGTTTTAGGGAGATTGGGAAGAAGTGTATGTCTTTGCATGGAAAAAAGTATCTGAGAGAAGGACAAAGAAAGATAAACATAAAATATTCCATTTACTTTAAAAAAACAATAATTTTTCTTAATGAATATTTTCTGAGACTCTTGCTCATTTCTAAATTTATAGTGCCTAACAAACCATCAGATATCAACACAACTGCTTAAGTTTTAATGTTAAATCAGAAATAATTCTTTATGGTGTAAGTCAGAGCAGAAGGTTCTCAATAGATATAGTTATAAAACTTTGCATCTTTGTTTATTTTTTGTGAAAAAAAATAGAACCGCAAGAGTTGGTTGTCTTTGAGTATTTCAAAACTGTCATTTGTATTTCTTTAAGACTCAAAAAATTCAAGGTTTAGCATACATTATGCAAACCAAATTTAAGAAAAAAGGCAATGTAATATGCAGTATATTTTGCAAGATCTTTTGCTGAAGTTTTTACAAATTTATTTTAACAGTCTTTGTTCTTAAATTCACAATCTTTGGTTGTAAGGAAGATTGTCTATACCTTTCTCTTCGCCATCCTTCATTTATTCAAAACCATTTATGAGCACATCTTTGTATAAGAATATGGCCAAATTTAGGGAGATAGATTTTTTATAGACCACATTCTGTGGCTTTACTATCTTGACATTATTAGGTAAAATAAGACATGAAAATCAAAACCTATCAAGTAAGTATAGACACCAAAATGCAAGTAAGTCATGGAGTAGATAAAAACTTTTAGAGTAAATGAAGATGAATGACAAGTTCACTGGGAGTTAGCATTCCAGGAATGTTCAAACAAATTGAAAACACATGTTATTTAAGTGTCAGAGACTATGTCCTAGGCACAGGGACTGGATAGGAAAGGACACTGAATCATGTGACATATTCTGACATATTTAAGACGTCAGAACTTGTAAAGAGCTAGGTATGATGTAAGGAAGGCAAGACAGTTGATTGTAATAGAACATTCAGGAAAATGAAACTCTTGAGGAAATGTAATAGGCAGTTTTAATGGAATTAATCTTGGAATGGGCTGAGAAGCCAAAGAAAGAGATGGAACACAGAGATACTGTATGTGACGTGTATATCCTGTATCTTCTATATGTAGTATAAAATAAATAATTTTAAGAATGGTGTGAAATTTAACAAAAAGTTTGATAAAATCTACCATTTTTAAATGACGGTTTCTTTTCTCAACAAGAATAATTTTCTTTTAAGTTATTTCTCTATGCTTACTATGGCTTAGACTGTCTTATCCATCATTTGAAACTCAAAGATAGAGTCTGTGTCCTCATTTTCTTCCCTCTCTTCCTCCCTTCTTCATTCACTGGTACAAAATTCTCACCTAATACAAATCACAACAAGCAGGTGATGAGATATTCTTATACAAAAAAATAAATAAATAAACTTACATTTTATACTGATTTACTGCAAGCCATGCAGATGCCATTACATAGATTGGGTAAGGTTAAGTCTAATGTGTGGTATGAAGACTATTTGATAGTAATTTATTATATGCTGACGAACAAGAAGAAAGGAAGTTTCACATATTCTTAAAACCATGCACAAACACATACTTTCAAGTATGTATCTGTTATGTAATCAGTTCACTAATTTGACTTCAGTAATATATGAGTATAAAATATATGTTTGTCTGTAGCACTGTTTACATTTTAAAGAGGGTCAGTTAAAACTGCCCATTACACTTCATAAACTTTTGAAAATAGAAAGGTCTGTGTAAGCCATACATTGCCTCTGCATACTAGTTTGAATAAAAAGAATATTTAATTGATTCTGTTATACAAATTTATATGTGCTTCTATATGACTTTTAATTGTCACTGATATGACTTGAACCTTAGCCCTCTAACATACATCTAGCACTCAGCTACTTCTAAATTTCATAATCACATATTTCTAAAAAACTGGTATTAAATGATATATAGTTTAAATCAGCTAGTTTACCTTTAGTAAACATTCAAATAAGAATATATATATATGCATACATACATATATATATATATATTATGGCTATGGTTTGTGTATGATATAAGCTTCTAAAATGTTGTTTGGGAATATTGATACCCCGCTGTTGATGTTGCTATTACATGTTCTGGATAGTTTGGTAGGAAGTTGATTTTAACTAGAGGAAGTAAATCACACGTGTGAGTCATTAGGGGCAATATATTTTACCAGCTAAATAAATATTAATAAAAAAGTTCAATAATTTACTACAAAATAATACCTGGCGCCATTCGGAAAAATGTACTTTCAATAACAGATAACTCATCAATTCTTTTCAATTCCTTACAATGCAACGACAAAGATTTTCCTTTTAATTTGTATTTTATTTGTTCCCAAAGTTATTCTTAGTCACAGATCCCATTAAAAGAGTAAAACTATGTGTCAACTAAAACAAATATCTTAATGCATCTTTCCTTTATGAGATAGTTGTGGGATGTGTCAAATGTGCAGTCATATATACATATTAAATATTCATAAACAATTTTGCAAGGCCAACATTCAATTGTTTTATTCACCTGTAAAGCTCCTTTTTATCAAAAGCAACAGAGACAGAGATCCCCTGCTACAATTACTTAAGTTCCAAGTAATTGTATTTTTCTTTTATCATTTTTGACATTTAACTTTACCGATTGGAAAAAGATGATTAAATCTTATATGCAGTATAACAAAAATTATTAGTTTTGAACTATTGGTACAAATCAATATTTCTATATAATTAGTGTAAACAATGATTTTTGAACCTATCTAAAACTTCCTAATATATTTCTTAATGAATATTTAGTATCAGCTATGAACTCATCTCTGTGCATTGAAGAAAATATGAAAATATTTTGGTAAAAGAAAAGACACACATAATAAAGATTTGTATTTAAAGGCACAAAAGAAAATATCTTTGATATACCTCTGTTTCTTACAGTGTACATACAGTTTTTACAAGAGTTTTACAATGATTTTAAACCTTATCTTCCAAACTGAAAAAAAGAAACATCGAGACTCAATTGGTCCCACGTGGAGTTTTGAAATTTATATAAGTCTGCAGTCTGATTTCTTCACCTAAATTTAAAGAATAAGCATGTTTTGATGGAAATACTTTGCGAGCAATTTCAGACATTACTGGTTGTTTAATAATGAAGAACGGCAGTATATATTGTAAGAAATTTGGTTCAGCATCCATTGTCGCCAGAGAGAATCACGAAAGTGTTTGTTAAGAATACTTAGTGTACCATTACTTTTTAATATTATTATCAATTTTAATCATTGAAAGAGCTGTACTCACACTGCATAGCCTGTGTAGAAAAATAACACTATAGCTACTGGAGAGATGACCCAAGCCTATGAGCACTTAAATTGGGTTCCTAGCATCCACATTAAATGGATATTAGCCTATTGTAACTCTAGATTTGTGGAACCTGACACCCACTTCTTGTCCTCATTGGCACCTGGACATGGTGGTGCATATTCAGACCACAAACACACACACACACACACACACACACACACACACACACACACACACACACACATACGCACACACACAGTAAAGTTCATACTATAAAGGCATTGGAACTATAAAGAAAATTTGTACACAGAAAAATGATCCTTAGTATTTGAGTATATGAATGACCAGTGTCATTCTAGAAGTCTGGGAGCAGGAAATAATGATAATCACTCGGGAAATAAAAATTATCCCAAATACATTATTGTAAACCACCAAGCATTCATCACTAAGTAATGAGCTATATGCATAAAAAGAGAAAACCAGGGAGAAAGAAATTATATGCACATAGCAAAGTCTACACATAATAAATATTTAACTCAGTGCCTGCAGTTGTCACCACGGAAGCCACTTAGTTGAATTACAGTATTTATTTAAGATCAAAATGTATAAAGAGCATGTAATTTTTGTGTTGTTGGTAATTTGTAATTCGACTGCAGAGGTGACATTTAAGAATATACTAAACATCAGAGGTGCGCTTTTAAAAATAAGATTACTTTGATGAAATACAATCAGGATTGAATTGATTTTGTTAATCCAGGTTAGCAATGCATTCAGGTGAGTAAGGTTAAACCCAGTGGAAAGTATTTCTTACTAAATTTTACATGTCATATTTGTTCATATTATTCACTTAGCATTCAAAACTGTAAAATACCATTCTTCCTGAATTCTATTATGCTTAGGAAATTAGTAAGTGAATACTATTTTCATTGAAAAAGCACCATAATGGGGTTTCAGTCCTTTTCTTTTGAACACATTAAATAAAGGTGTTTTACATTTTACACTTTTGTCAAACTTTACCGTAGGTGCTGCCTTGTTTGTTGTTTACGGGATAAAATCACGAACAAATAATACATAAACAATGTCATGAGGACATAATTGCTGTGTAGAAAAGTGAAGCAGAAGAAGTAAACAAATTCTGGGGAGGCTGCAACAATTATTTTAGACAATATGGTTATGGAAAAGTCTGCCTGTTAAAACAGCATTTGAGAAGAAGCCTTAATAGGCCGGGGGTGTGTACAGAAAGGTCTGTGGTTGCCAGGGCAATAGTCACCTCAGCATAAGTAAAGCCAGGAGAAAGGCTCCAAGACATGTTTTTGGCATGTGAGGGTTTCCAGGACTGGAAGGAAAAACAATTTGAATGAATAGCTCATTAAATTGCTCTCCGTAGTTGGGGAAATCTCACCCATGCTCAGGGAGTTTGTTAGCGTGCGTATTTGATTTGATCGTTTGATATTTCCATAAAATCTGTCTTACCTAAAGACTTCTTTTTAAAAGTGTCTGCACCAATACTATTTGTCAAATGAAGGTTGATTGTTATATCCTGCCTTCCTAAACAGTGTTCTAACTTGAAAATATTCAAAGTGCATTTTTAGATAATTATTAACATGCCTGGAGTATTCAGGATATAACATGTTTTTCATGATAGGTATATTTTTCTCTATATAGATGATAGATAGATAGATAGATAGATAGATAGATAGATAGATAGATAGATAGATAGACACTTCATATACATTTTGTTATTTTTCACTGAGATAACCAGAAGAAGCATCTTTAAGGTGAAAACGTTTACTGTGGCTCTCAGTTTGAGAGAAGTATATTTTTTTCCTTTCCAAATTGATCCAGACTAAATTGTGCAGAAAGCATTTTCAGATCACTGGCAAAACTTTAGTCATGAGCAACACTATGTAATAATGAAGTGCACCAAATAATAAGTGGTGTTTCAGTTTAGAATTATCCATGCAAATACCAAATTATCATCTAAGTGACTGTAGGTTAAGGTCCTGATTTGAGAGGAAGTGTGGTAGAGTGATGTCATTGTTCATATTCCTTCTTGGTTTAAGACATGTGAACTTTTAGGTCATTCTACTTTTATCATAGTATTAAAACCATATAAACTATACCAGTGCCTAATTAGTGTTAAAAGCTATTAGATTCTTTGCAGCATAGATTGGTAAGAAATAGTTCTTGATGTAAAAGTGCGAAGATCAACGTTCCATCCTTGATAGCCACAGTAGAAAAGGGAAAATTATTCTTCTTCCTTTTATATAAATGAGGAAGAGGAGAAGGAGGAGGAGGAGCAGGAGGAGGGGGAAGAGGAGGAGGAAAGGAAAATGAAAAGAAGCAATGTAGAAAAAGGAGAAGAAAAAGAGGAAGAAAAGATGACAAAGAGGAAGAATATTTTTTTTAAATAATGGAAAATCTTACATTCCCTTTAAAGAATCTTTTACCATATCATTATTTTTATAATCTTACAAAGTTGTGTTGTGTGACAGGTTTTTTTTTCCCCAGGGAGATAGAAGACACCCATCTTTATTTACTCCAGAAAAGAAACAGGTGACAGAAGCAATGAGTGTACCAGATTTCATATTGGTGAGAAAATGTAATTTTATTGAGATTACTTACAAGAATATGGGTGAAGGAGTAATTGTAGAACGGGTGAGTCAAAAATGCCAGCATCAAAGAAGACTATCCCAACTTCATGAAACCCTAAAGATTTGGGCACAATTTGCAGAACTCTCCACAGGTCTAAGAGGTCTCATCTCTCACTTGGCAGCTGGTTGGAGTGACCTCCAACATGTTCTACTATTTCTATAAACGGGAGCATTTGATCAACTCCCACATTTCTACTCTTCCGCCCATGTAGTGCTTTGTTTCTTCTTGAGCCTTGTAATTCTCATCCTTCCTTCTGGAGATAATGTGTGGTGGTTTGAATGAAAATGGCCCCTGTAGGCCTATAGAGAGTGGCTATGTACAAAGGTATGGCCTTGTTAGAGTAGGCATGGCAGAATAGGGAGGAACGACCTTGTTAGAGTAAGTGGATAACTGGGTGTAGGTTTTTGGGTTTCAGAAGCTCAAGCCCAGTCCCCATGGCTCTACTCTTTCTTCTTGATGTCTGCTTATCTGGATGTAGAACTCCCTGCCGTTCCAGCACCGTTGTCTGTTTGTGCTTCCCACCAGGATGATAATGGACTAAATGATGGAACTTTAAGCCAGTCACAGGTAAATGGTATTCTTCATAAAGATTGCAATGGTCATGGTGTCTCTTCACAGGAATATTCAGGAGGAAAAACTATATAAACTGGGACTTAACAGTTGCTTTACCTGACAGGTTTCCTTTCATTAGATAGATGCACTAATTGCTTTCAGCTAGTCCTAATTGTCGCTAAGTGAAAGTGGGAATCAGAAAAAGCTCAGTTGGGGTCCATATCACCAAGATTCCTTTTAGCAATTGGGTCTCTACATGATGTTTATACTCAATGTTCTCTCCATAGCTGTCTTTTGCATCACCCTTATTTTTCCTCACTTAATTCCACTGACAGATAAAAGATACTATATACTGGGAAAGAAAGAACAGAAGAGCAAGAAAAATCCATTGCCATAGAAGTAGAAGGTGACGTGGTCCCCTTAATACATGGTGAGTTGGAATCAAAGATCCCAACACCCTAAATTCTCAGTAGTCAATTTAAAGGATCAGACTTTTTAATACAGGTATTAATCGCTCAGAAAATTTAGCACACACATAACACACACACACACACACACACGTAATGCAGAAAATTATTGTAATAGAAAAATTACTCTTAGATATTTTGTTTGTTCAGAGCAATACTGTGTTTTCCTGAACAGTGACTTAAAACATTTAAGTCCATATATATCTTTAAAATTTCTAAATCACTAACACATGGGAAATCATCTTGCAATGTTATACTTACACATTTTTGAAATGCAAATAATTTACTTCAGTACACAATTATTTTGAGTTTCTTATTATTTTGTATATATCTCATCTATTTTTATCTGTACACACATGTGTACATGCATATTTGGAGGTGAGTTGGACACTGGATTTCCCATGATTTGCCTGACAGTCTCTCATAGAAAACAAAGCTCTCTGTTTCAGTTATAACAGCTGACTACCAAGCCTATCTCCTTCAGTCAATATGGTGTCAGGGCAATATACAATCCTGACTAGCTTTTTATGTTGTCACTGTGGATTTTAACTCAGGCTCCCTCTTTTCACAGCAAATACTCTTAGACATAGTGTCAGGCCTTCAACATCTATATTGTGTTTATGCACACTGGAAATATTGGATGTGATATAAAAATTATAATGTATGGTGTTTATTTGAAAAGCATCGTTTTGCTTAAATCTTACTGACGAATTGATGTTGGCAATAGTATGTTCTCTTGCGAATATCATTGAATGAACCTTACTAACAACTTTAAGATTAATTTCTCTGTATGTGTTTGTTATACTTTTACAGATACAAGAAAGTTTGTTATTATTGCATACTTAGTTTGGATGCCATAGACTTTTCATTCCAATATCATTTACCCATATCTATATACCCTTGAAAGGCCATGTATTTTTAGTTTCTTGTTAAGTGTGTGTTTTATGTCTGGGTTGCATATGTGTACAGTGGAAGTGAGTATGTGAGTGTGAGTACCCGTGCTCAACAAGCACATGGGGAGGCCACAGGAGGAGGCAATGTGCTCTGCTTTATGGCTGCCATCTTTACAGCCTTGAAGCATAGCCTGTACCGGTAACCACAGTGACATTTCTGTCTATGAACTCCACAGGTGACAGACACAAACATACACAAGATTGGCCTCTCATGTTCATGCAGAAGACTGGGCCTCAGGCAATAATGTTTGTACAGAAAATATTCTTAACTATTAAGGTGTCTTCCTACCCTCTGTGCATTTTTTTCAATCCAATAGAAGATAATGAAATGATATTTCTTTAAATTACCATTTTGGATGTTTTCTCTCCTGTTATTTGATAATTCCAGTTTAGGGTTCCTTCATATATGTATATGGGTTAAGGGGTTTCTACTGTTTTAAAACAATTCCTCAAAATGCCCTTAGTTTTGGCTGATTTGTCCAGCACTGCTTTCATTATCTTTCTCTCCATTCCATCCCCTCTCTCTTTAAAAAAAAAAAAACAAAATTATTTAGTCTTTCTTTACAGTCCAGAATTTATCTCCCTCCTGGTCTACCCTCTGACTTTTCCATATCCCATACCTCCTGACCTTGTCTCCACAAGATTATCCCCACCTCTCCACACCTAACCCTGCCAAACGTCCCTACTCCCAGGGGCCTCCAGTCTCTTGAGGGTTAGGTGCATCTCTGACTGAGTCCAGACCTGGCAGTCTTTGCTGTATATGTGTTGGGGGCTTCATATCAGCTGGTTTACTGGGTGGAGGGAACAGGACTGAAGGCCTGAGGTCCAGAAGAATAAATGGAAAGAGACAATCTCAAGAAGTAGGAAGTAGGGGCACCCTCCAGAGTGTACCAGAGACCTGGGAGGTGGGAGACTCTCAAGACTCAAAGGGAGGGACATTAGAAGAAATGGCCTATAGTTCAGAGAGGGAACTTGTAGAGCCCACCTCCAGCAGAAAGACAGGGCATCAAGTGAGAAATGGGGTTGCCATCTCACAGTAAAAATCTCTGACACATATTTATTCCTGTCTGAAAGAGCTGCAGGCACAAGAATGGAGAAGACCCTGAGGGAAAGGAGGTCCAGGGACAGACACAAATTGGGACCCAGCTCAAGGGGAGGCCCCAAGACCTGACATTGTTACTGAGGCTATGGAGAGCTCACAAAAGGGGACATAATCATGACTGCCCTCCAAAAGACCCAACAAACAGCTGAAAGAGTCAAATGCAGATGGATGTATCCAACCAATGGACAGAAGCTGCTGAGCCCTATGGTTGGCTTAGGGAAGAAGAAGCCGAGGAGAAGGGCAACCCTGGGAGAGGACCAGCAGTCTCAACTAACCTGGACCCCAGAGATCTCTCAGACACCAGACCACCAACCAGTCAGCATATAATTGGTTTTCTAAAGAAAATACAAATAAAATGACTTCTAATGACACTTCCCTGTCCCATAGATCAGTCTTATACAGCCATCATCAGAAAAGCTGCCTTTTGTGTTTTTGTTTGTTTGTTTGTTTGTTTCTCCATCTTTATTAACTTGAGTATTTCTTTTTTTTTCTTTCTTTTTTTTTTTTATTAACTTGAGTATTTCTTACACATATTTTGAGTGTTATTCCCTTTCCGGTTTCCTGGCAAACATCCCCCCCCCCTCCCTTCCTTATGGGTGTTCCCCTCCCCCCTCCCCCATTGTCGCCCTCCCCGACAGTCTAGTTCACTGGGGTTCAGTCTTAGCAGGACCCAGGGCTTCCCCTTCCACTGGTGCTCTTACTAGGATATTCATTGCTACCTACGAGGTCAGAGTCCAGGGTCAGTCCATGTATAGTCTTTAGGTAGTGGCTTAGTCCCTGGAAGCTCTGGTTGCTTGGCATTGTTGTACATATGGGGTCTCAAGCCCCTTCAAGCTCTTCCAGTTCATTCTCTGATTCCTTCAACTGGGGTCCCGTTCTCAGTTCAGTGGTTTGCTGCTGGCATTCGCCTCTGTATTTGCTGTATTCTGGCTGTGTCTCTCAGGTTCGATCTACATCCGGCTCCTGTCGGTCTGCACTTCTTTGCTTCATCCATCTTGTCTAATTGGGTGGCTCTATATGTATGGGCCACATGTGGGGCAGGCTCTGAATGGGTGTTCCTTCAGTCTCTGTTTTAATCTTTGCCTCTCTCTTCCCTGCAAGGGTATTCTTGTTCCCCTTTTAAAGAAGGAGTGAAGCCTTCACATTTTGATCATCCGTCTTGAGTTTCATTTGTTCTAGGCAACTAGGGTAATTCAAGCATTTGGGCTAATAGCCACTTATCAGTGAGTGCATACCATGTATGTCTTTCTGTGATTGGGTTAGCTCACTCAGGATGATATTTTCCAGGTCCAACCATTTGCCTTTAATTTCATAAAGTCGTTGTTTTTGATAGCTGAGTAATATTCATTGTGTAGATGTACCACATTTTCTGTATCCATTCCTCTGTTGAAGGGCATCTGGGTTCTTTCCAGCTTCTGGCTATTATAAATAAGGCTGCGATATGAACATAGTGGAGCCACGTGTCTTTTTTATATGTTGGGGCATCTTTTGGGTATATGCCCAAGAGAGGTATAGCTGGATCCTCAGGCAGTTCAATGTCAATTTTCTGAGAAACCTCCAGACTGATTTCCAGAATGGTTGTACCAGTCTGCAATCCCACCAACAATGGAGGAGTGTTCCTCTTTCTCCGCATCCTCGCCAGCATTTGCTGTCACCTGAGTTTTTGATCTTAGCCATTCTCACTGGTGTGAGGTGAAATCTCAGGGTTGTTTTGATTTGCATTTCCCTGATGACTAAAGATGTTGAACATTTCTTTAGGTGTTTCTCAGCCATTCGGCATTCCTCAGCTGTGAATTCTTTGTTTAGCTCTGAACCCCATTTTTAATAGGGTTATTTGTCTCCCCTTGGTCTAACTTTTGAGTTCTTTGTATATTTTGGATATAAGGCCTCTATCTGTTGTAGGATTGGTAAAGATCTTTTCCCAATCTGTTGGTTGCCGTTTTGTCCTGACCACAGTGTCCTTTGCCTTACAGAAGCTTTGCAGTTTTATGAGATCCCATTTGTCGATTCTTGATCTTAGAGCATAAGCCATTGGTGTTTTGTTCAGGAAATTTTTTCCAGTGCCCATGTGTTCCAGATGCTTCCTAGTTTTTCTTCTATTAGTTTGAGTGTGTCTGGTTTGATGTGGAGGTCCTTGATCCACTTGGACTTAAGCTTTGTACAGGGTGATAAGCATGGATCGATCTGCATTCTTCTACATGTTGACCTCCAGTTGAACCAGCACCATTTGCTGAAAATGCTATCTTTTTTCCATTGGATGGATTTGGCTCCTTTGTCAAAAATCAAGTGACCATAGGTGTGTGGGTTCATGTCTGGGTCTTCAATTCTATTCCATTGGTCTATCTGTCTGTCTCTGTACCAATACCATGCAGTTTTTATCACTATTGCTCTGTAATACTGCTTGAGTTCAGGGATAGCGATTCCCCCTGAAGTCCTTTTATTGTTGAAGATAGTTTTAGCTATCCTGGGTTTTTTGTTATTCCAGATGAATTTGCAAATTGTTCTGTCTAACTCTTTGAAGAATTGGATTGGTATTTTGATGGGGATTGCATTGAATCTGTAGATCGCTTTTGGCAGAATGGCCATTTTACTATATTAATCCTGCCAATCCATGAGCATGGGGAGATCTTTCCATCTTCTGAGGTCTTCTTCAATTTCTTTCTTCAGAGTCTTGAAGTTCTTGTTGTACAAATCTTTTACTTGCTTGGTTAAAGTCACACGAGGTACTTTTTATATTATTTGGGTCTATTATGAAGGGTGTCGTTTCCCTAATTTCTTTCTCGGCTTATTTCTCTTTTGTGTAGAGGAAGGCTACTGATTTATTTGAGTTAATTTTATACCCAGCCACTTTGCTGAAGTTGTTTATCAGCTTTAGTACTTCCCTGGTGGAACTTTTGGGATCACTTAAATATACTATCATATCATCTGCAAATAGTGATATTTTGACTTCTTCTTTTCCAATCTGTATCCCTTGACCTCCTTTTGTTGTCTGATTGCTCTGGCTAGAACTTCAAGAACTATATTGAATAAGTAGGGAGAGAGTGGGCAGCCTTGTCTAGTCCCTGATTTTAGTGGGATTGCTTCAAGTTTCTCTCCATTTAGTTTAATGTTAGCAACTGGTTTGCTGTATATGGCTTTTACTATGTTTAGGTATGGGCCTTGGATTCCTATTCTTTCCAGGACTTTTATCATGAAGGGGTGTTGAATTTTGTCAAATGCTTTCTCAGCATCTAATGAAATGATCATGTGGTTTTGTTCTTTCAGTTTGTTTATATAATGGATCACGTTGATGGTTTTCCAGATATTAAACCATCCTGCATGCCTGGGATGAAGCCCTACTTGATCATGGTGGATGATTGTTTTGATGTGCTCTTGGGTTCAGTTTGCCAGAATTTTGTTGAGTATTTTTGCGTCGATGTTCATAAGGGAAATTGGTCTGAAGTTCTCTTTCTTTGTTGGGTCTTTGTGTGGTTTAGGTATAAGAGTAATTGTGGCTTCATAGAAGGAGTTCAGTAGTGCTCCATCTGTTTCAATTTTGTGGAATAGTTTGGATAATATTGGAATGAGGTCTTCTATGAAGGTCTGATAGAATTCTGCACTAAACCCGTCTGGACCTGGGCTCTTTTTGGTTGGGAGACCTTTAATGACTGCTTCTATTTCCTTAGGAGTTATGGGGTTGTTTAACTGGTTTATCTGTTCCTGATTTAACTTCGGTACCTGGTATCTGTCTAGGAAATTGTCCATTTCCTGCAGATTTTCAAGTTTTGTTGAGTATAGGCTTTTATAGTAAGATCTGATGATTTTTTGAATTTCCTCTGAATCTGTAGTTATGTCTCCCTTTTCATTTCTGATTTTGTTAATTTGGACACGCTCTCTGTGTCCTCTCGTTAGTCTGGCTAAGGGTTTATCTATCTTGTTGATTTTCTCAAAGAACCAACTTTTGGTTCTGTTGATTCTTTCTATGGTCCTTTTTGTTTCTACTTGGTTGATTTCAGCTCTGAGTTTGATTATTTTCTGCCTTCTACTCCTCCTGGGTGTATTTGCTTCTTTTTGTTCTAGAGCTTTTAGGTGTGCTGTCAAGCTGCTGACATATGCTCTTTCCTGTTTCTTTCTGCAGGCACTCAGCGCTATGAGTATTCCTCTTAGCACAGCTTTCATTGTGTCCCATAAGTTTGGGTATGTTGTACCTTCATTTTCATTAAATTCTAAAAACTTTTTAATTTCTTTCTTTATTTCTTCCTTGACCAGGTTATCATTGAGTAGAGCATTGTTCAATTTCCACGATATGTGGGCATTCTTCCCTTATTGTTATTGAAGACCAGCTTTAGGCAGTGGTGGTCAGATAGCACGCATGGGATTATTTCTATCTTTCTGTACCTGTTGAGGCCCGTTTTTTGACCAATTATATGGTCAATTTTGGAGAAAGTACCATGAGGAGCTGAAAAGAAGGTATATCCTTTTGCATTAGGGTAGAACGTTCTATAAATATCCGTTAAGTCCATTTGGCTCATGACTTCTCTTAGTCTGTCTACGTCTCTGTTTAATTTCTGTTTCCATGATCTGTCCATTGATGAGAGTGGGGTGTTGAAGTCTCCTACTATTATTGTATGAGGTGCAATGTGTGTTTTGAGCTTTAGTAAGGTTTCTTTTACGTATGTAGGTGCCCTTGTATTTGGGGCATAGATATTTAGTATTGAGAGTTCATCTTGGTGGATTTTTCCTTTGATAAATATAAAGTGTCCTTCCTTATCTTTTTTGATGACTTTTAGTTGAAAATTGACTTTATTTGATATTAGAATGGCTACTCCAGCTTGCTTCTTCCGACCATTTGCCTGGAAAGTTGTTTTCCAGCCTTTTCACTCTGAGGTAGTGTCTGTCTTTGTCTCTGAGGTGTGTTTCCTGTAGGCAGCAGAATGCAGGGTCCTCGTTGCGTATCCAGTTTGTTAATCTATGTCTTTTTATTGGGGAGTTGAGGCCATTGATGTTGAGAGATATTAAGGAATAGTGATTATTGCTTCCTGTTATATTCATACTTGGACGTGTTATGTTTTGTGCTTTTCTTCTCTTTGTTTTGTTTGCCAAGACGATTAGTTTCTTGCCTCTTCTTGGGTATAGCTTGCCTCCTTATATTTGGGCTTTACCATTTATTATCCTTTGTAGTGCTGGATTTGTAGAAAGATATTGTGTAAATTTGGTTTTGTCATGGAATATCTTGGTTTCTCCATCTATGTTAATTGAGAGTTTTGCAGGATACAGTAGCCTGGGCTGGCATTTGTGTTCTCTTAGGGTCTGTATGACATCAGTCCAGGATCTTCTGGCCTTCATAGTTTCTGGCGAAAAGTCTGGTGTGATTCTGATAGGTCTGCCTTTATATGTACTTGACCTTTTTCCCTTACTGCTTTTAATATTCTTTCTTTATTTTGTGCGTTTGGTGTTTTGACTATTATGTGACGGGAGGTGTTTCTTTTCTGGTCCAATCTATTTGGAGTTCTGTAGGCTTCTTGTATGCCTATGGGTATCTCTTTTTTTTTTAGGTTAGGGAAGTTTTCTTCTATGATTTTGTTGAAGATATGTACTGGTCCTTTGAGCTGGGAGTCTTCACTCTCTTCTATACCTATTATCCTTAGGTTTGATCTTCTCATTGAGTCCTGGATTTTTCCTGTATGTTTTGGACCAGTAGCTTTTTCCGCTTTACATTATCTTTGACAGTTGAGTCAATGATTTCTATGGAATCTTCTGCTCCTGAGATTCTCTCTTCCATCTCTTGTATTCTGTTGGTAAAGCTTGTATCTACAGCTCCTTGTCTCTTCTTTTGGTTTTCTATATCCAGGGTTGTTTCCATGTGTTCTTTCTTGATTGCTTCTATTTCCATTTTTAATTCCTTCCACTGTTTGATTGTGTTTTCCTGTAATTCTTTCAGGGATTTTTGTGTCTCCTCTCTATGGGCTTCTACTTGTTTATTTATGTTTTCCTGGAATTCTTTCATGCATTTTTGCGATTCCTCTCTGTAGGCTTCTACTTGTTCTCTAAGGGAGTTCATCATGTCTTTCTTGAAGTTCTCCAGCATCATGGTCAAATATGATTTTGAATCTAGATCTTGCTTTTCTGGTGTGTTTGGATATTTCATGTTTGTTTTGATGGGAGAATTGGGCTCGATGGTGCCATGTAGTCTTGGTTTCTGTTGCTTGGGTTCCTCGCTTGCCTCTCACCATCAAATTATCTCTAGTGTTACTTTTGTTCTGCTATTTCTGACAGTGGCTAAACTGTCCCTATAGGCCTGTGTGTCAGGAGTGCTGTAGACCTGTTTTCCTCTCTTTCAGTCAGTTATGGGGACAGAGTGTTCTGCTTTCAAGGCGTGTAGTTTTTCCTTTCTACAGGTCTTCAGCTGTTCCTGTGGACCTGTGCCTTGAGTTCACCAGGCAGGTCACTTGCAGCAGAAAAGTTGGTCTTACCTGTGGCCCCGAGGCTCGAAGTTGGGAGGGGGGCACTTCTCACCTCCTGTCCCCGCAGGCAGCGACCAGGCGGCTCTTGGTTGCCTCTTACGGGAGCCTCCGTGCACCAGGGTTCCAGATGGCCTCGGTGTTTTCCTCTGGAATCAGTAATGTGTGCAGAGAGCAGTCTCTTCTGGTTTCGCAGGCGTGTCTGCCTCTCTGAAGGTTTAGCTCTCCCCCACGGAATTTGGGTGCAGAGAACTGTTTATCTGGTCTGTTTCCTTCAGGTTCCGGCGGTGTCTCAGGCAGGGCTCCTGCTGCTCCTGGGCCCTCCCCACAGGAACCCAGAGGCCTTGTACAGTTTCCTCTTGGGTCAGGGATGTGGGCAGGGGTGGGCAGTGTTGGTGGTCTCTTCCGCTCTGCAGCCTCAGGAGTGCCCACCTGACCAGGCGGTAAGGTATCTCTCCCACGGGTTCTGGGAGCAGAGAGCTGCTGCGGGCCGCGAGTATTTCTTATTTACATTTCAGTTGTTATTCCCTTTCCTGGTTTCCCGGCCAACATCCCTTAACCCCTCCCCCTCCCTTCTATATAGGTGTTCCGCTCCCCATCCTCCTCCCATTACCGCCCTCCCCCCAACAATCACCTTCACTGGGGGTTCAGTCTTGGCAGGACCAAGGGCTTCCCCTTCCCCTGGTGCCCTTACTAGGCTATTCATTGCTACCTATGAGGTCAGAGTCCAGGGTCAGTCCATGTATAGTCTTTGGGTAGTGGCTTAGTCCCTGGAAGCTCTGGTTGCTTGGCATTGTTGTTCATATGGGGTCTTGAGCCCCTTCAAGCTCTTCCAGTCCTTTCTCTGATTCCTTCAACGGGGGTCCCCTTCTAAGTTCAGTGGTTTGCTGCTGGCATTCGCCTCTGTATTTGCTGTATTCTGGCTGTGTCTCTCAGGAGCGATCTACATCCAGTTCCTGTCGGCCTGCACTTCTTTGCTTCATCCATCTTGTCTAATTGGATGGCTGTATATGTATGGGCCACATGTGGGGCAGGCTCTGAATGGGTGTTCCTTCAGCCTCTGTTCTAAACAAAAGCTGCCTTTTGTAATAGATGGACACAAATACAGAAAACACAACTGAACATTGAACACAAAGTACATAGAAACTTGTCCACATATGCTAGGGTACATGTTTTTAAAAGGAAGGCATTTTGTAGTATAAGAAACCTATACCACGGTTTCTGTGAACCTCCCTGCAATCATTCCTTCCCCTCTTCCCTATGATTCACCATATTCTGCCTAATGAGTGCCTTGGTCTCTGTTTCTGTCTCCATCAATTGCTGCATGGCAGGCACCTCTGTCATGGTGATTATGTCAGAGTCTGGTCTACAAGTCTAGCAGACAATCATCAGCAATTTCTTTTTCTTTTCTTTTCTTTCTTTTCTTTTTTTCTTTTTTTTTTTTTTTGTCAGTCATGATTGGTTCTATTTTAGGTCTCCAGGCTGCCAGGCCTCTGGATTCTGTTCCTGCAAGTAGTGTCAGGATTGGGTTCCATCATTTGGCAATGGTCTTAAACTGGACCAGTCATTAGTTGGTTGCTCCTACAATTTATGTGCCACCTTAATTACATTGTTACCCCACAAAAGTACCCCCACAGAATCAACAAACTTAGACTCACAGGAGCTAACTCAGACTGATAATCAGGGAGGCTTCATGCATCTAACCTAGGCCCTCTGTACATATGTTATAGTTGTCTGGGTTGGTGTTTTTGTGGGACTGTTAGTAGAGGGAGCATGGGGTGTTTCTGACGATTTTGCATAATTGGGGGACAATTTTCCTCCACTGGATTACATTGTTCAGCATTAGTATGCAGGATGATACCTAGGCTTATTAGAAGTTGATATACCATGTTTAGTTGATATCACTGGGAGGTCTTTCTTGAAGGGGAACACAGGAGGAGTAGATGGGGAATAGAGAGGAGGGAAAGAACTGAAAGGAGAGGAGAGAGAGGAAACTGTTGTTTGGATGCCATAAATGAAGTTAATAAAAATGAGAATGAAACCCATCTCTGTGATAGAATGCATATACTAAAGAATTCTCAAATTTATTGCTTTCTAATCATTATCAAACTTCCAATATCATATAAAGATCACTTGTCAATAATAATGTAGATGTCCATTATTACATTTTTAGATGTAAAACTTCCCTTATAAATTTCATGCAGAATTGAAATAGCCTGTGGCATCCAGACAATCCTGGATCCTCCCAATTTTTACCCCATTTCATTTTATACATTTCCCATATATTCTTCACATGCTTATATTTATGTGCTCAGCTCTTTTGGACTATGTGTTTTTCCTTTTCATGAAAATTATTTCCACCATGCCCCAGTTGGCTCAGTTAATTTTTCCTTAGTATTTGGAGCTCAGCCCAGATAGCATCATGTCTTAAAAGCATTCTCCAAGCAACTTTGGTTAGATCTTATCCCCTTTATAAATGTTTCCCTCCCTCTGTATAAATCCTATGATACTTTTACATTGTTTAAATGTATACCTGTATCTTTAACATTTAATTTCCTCTTTCTCCCATGTTCTGCAAAGTCACTTAAAGTTACAACCTGCCTATGTGATTTTTATGTAATGAATCTATATGAAAACCAATTTTAAACATTTTAAATACCAGAATATGTTGTTTTCAGTGTATATTTGAATATGTAAATTTAAATATTCATCTAGTTATGTATGCATAGAGAATAATGATATGTAGGCAGATGATAAGAACTATAGTTGATTGTGCTCTAGAAAAATATCTAATAGTGCTTTGTGTTTCTAGACATTTACAAAACATTTATGCAAAATTTATGTGAATTTTGTCAGCTTTAGAGTCAAGTAAAAATACTTAGAAACCTAATAAGTATAGAATGATACTTATCTTGTTAAATATTTCTTGTTCAGAAAGACATTGTGTACCAGATCAGGAGAAAAGATTTATTAATCAGAAATTATCTGAGTCATAGGTTGTAGAAACTCTGCATATATTTTTTATTAAATGTATTCATTTATTCAACTTACATCCCAATGTCAGCTCCACCCTCCCTTCAAAGTACTTCCTCATGCAGATCCTCCTTGCATTCCACTCTCCTCTTTTCCTTTGCGATAATGGAGTCCCCTCTTGGTGTTAGCGCCTACCCCTTAGCACACCCACAACACCCCCCAATCCCCACCCCATATTCAAGTCTCTACAGGACTAGGTACATCCTTTCCCACTGAGGCCAAACAAGGTGGACCATTTAGGGAAAGGGGATCCACAGGCAGGCAGAAGACTCAAGAACAGCCCCTATTCCAGTTGTTGGGGAACACCCAGGAAGACCAAGCTGCTCATGTGCTACATACATACAGGAGGCCTAGGTACAACCAGTGTTCCATATTTGGTTCACAATTCAGAGTCTGGGAACCCCCAAGGGTCCAGGTTAGATGGTAAGGTTGGTCTTCTTGCAGGGTACTTGTTCTGTTCAGGTCCGTCAGTCATTCTTCCAACTATTCTATAAGACTTCTGTGGGTTCATCTAATGTTTCGTTGTATGTCTCTGCATCTCTTTCTATTGGCTGATATATGGACCTTATCAGAGAATCATTATGGTGGTTCCTATTTGCAAGCCTAACAGAGTATCATTAATAGTGTCAGGAATTGGTTCTTGCCCATTGGATGGTTCTCAGTTTGGGGGAAGTCATTGGTTTGACATACTCCGTCTGTGCTCTAACTTCGTCTTTGTATATCTTGTGGGCAGGACATATTTTTGGTTGAAGGTTTTGTGGATGGTTTTGTGGTTTTGTTATTGTGCTTATCTCTCCACTGTGTGAGTTCTATCTGGCTTAAGAAAGTGGCCATTACTGGTTCCATAAACCCAACTGCTACAAGTCTTATCTAGAGTGACCCCCATATACCTGCTGGGGCCTCCAACAATCCAAAATCCCTGATACTTCCAAGACATTGCTCCCTCCTGTCAATTTCCCTTCTCCCCAACTCTCCTGAAGTAGAAACTTAAGGGTTCTTTGTAAAGTTTGTTGGGATGGATTTTTGCTGGGACAAACACAGGAGAGAGGGTGTTCTGCTAAAGCAATCATGTGAAAGATCATGCGATGGTTTCTTTGCTAAGGACATGCATGTTTTCGTCCTCCTTACATTCTTTTAGTTGAACTGAATTTGTCAGGACTCTGCACCAAAAATCTTCTGGTGGTGTATTACAGTTTCTTGCTGCTTCTGAGGATTAAGGCTTATTGGATACAAGTGATGAGGCAAGAGCAGTGCTGAGGCAAAGCACTTGGAGAACACATGATATTTGAAGGGTATAAATAGGACTCCACAGAGTGACAGAGACAGAGCTTGGCTTGCTGGTACAACTAGCTGTGCAGTGATTATGGGTCAGGAGTCTTTGCTTTCCTAAAAGAGGCACAGCTGAGAACTTCTCCTGGCTTTCCTCTAGGTCCCTCCTTCCTGCTGAATCTAGCCAAGGCTGAGGCCTGGCTGTCTCTGCTAAGACAAATCACCACAGTTCCTAACCGACTATACCGAACTGGACTACTGGTGTAGCCATGAACTGTTTGCAAGTGGATCAAGCTGCCACTGCTAACCTGTGAACTGACCTGCTAATTCCCTGACAACACAGAGGAGACTTGCTCCAAAGAATCTTTCTAAACAGGTCCACTTCCTTCATATCTTGCTTTTTCCCCTACCTCTGGTAGGGGATAAGCTACAAGGGACGTTAAGTTGTTTAAGAACCGTCATTGAAAATAAGGCTTAAAAAATTTAAAGATACACTCTTCCTATGTCTAATAACACCAGCCCTGCTCTCTTAGCTATCAAATCTTTCATCCAATTTTCTCCTTCATTTGACATTTGATAGCTATCTTGTTTCCACATTTGAGAAAAGGGTGGGGGACATCATTTTGCATGGTTCCAACTTGGACCCATTTGCTATTTGGCTTCTTTGGGTCTGTTGATTATTGCATGCTTACCCTGTACTTCATGGAAAATATGGAATTATAAGTGAGTATTTGTTGGGTCTGGGCTACCTTACTAGGAATTTTATTTTCCAGTTCCATCCATTTAACTAAAAATTTTATGATGTCCTTGTTATTAATGACTAAGTAGTATTCTATTATGTAAATGAACCATATTTTCTTTATCCAGTATTATGTGATGGATATCTGGGTTGCTTTAGTTTCTGACTTTTTTAAATGTGCGTGCTATGAATATAGTTGATCATGTGTCTCTGTGTGATGATGGAGCATGTCTTAGGTTTATTTTTAGAAGTGCTATAGCTGGGTCTTGGGGTAGAAATATTTCCAATTTTCTAAAAAACCACCAAACTGATTTCCAGACTTGTAAAATTTGCACTCCTCCCAGTAGGAAAGGAGTGTCCCTATTGCTCCACAACATCACTAGAATATGCGGTCCCTAGAGTATTTGAATCTTAGCCATTCTGATGGGTGTAAGGTAGAATCTTGCAGTATTTTTGATATGCACTGCCATTATAACTATAGATACTGAACATTTCTTTGGGTGCTTCTTCAAAATTTGAGATTCCTCTCTTCAGAATTCTGTTTAGCTCTGGACCCCATTTCTTTTATTGGATACTTTTTCTTTACATTTCAAAGGTTATTCCCTTTTCTGGTTTCCCTTCCATAAACCCCCTATTCCATTGACCTTTACTTCTTCTATAAGGGATTTCCCATCCACAACCCTTTCTGCCTCCCCACCCTGAAAATCCCCTACACTAGGGGGTCTAGCCTTGGCAGGACCAAGGAATTCTCCTCTCATTGGTGCCCAATAAGGCCACCCTCTGCTACAAATGCAGCTGGAACCATGGGTCTGTCCATATGTAGTCTTTGGGTGATGGTTTAGTCCCTGCGAGCTCTGGTTGGTTGATTGTTTTATGGGGTAGCAAGGCCCTTCAGCTCCTACAATCCTTTCTCTAATTCCTCCAATGAGTACCCCATTCTCAGTTCAATGGTTGGCTGCTAACATTCACTTCTGTATTTATCACACTCTGGCTGAGTCACTCAGAAGACAGCTATATAAGGCTCCTTCTTCATGCACTTCTTGGTTTCATCAATATTGTCTAGTTTTGTAGTGGGTTTTTTTGAGATTGAATTACCTCATTCGGGATGACATTTTCTAGTTCCAACCATTTGCCTATGAATTTCAGGAAGTCATTGTTTTTGATAGCTGAGTAGTACTCCATTGTGTAGATGCACACCATTTTCTGTATTCATTCCTCTGGTGAAGGACATCTGGGTTATTTCCATCTTCTGCCTATTACAAATAAGGCTGCTGTGAACAGAGTGGAGCATGCATTTTTGTTGTATGTTGGGGAATAATATGAGTATATGCCCAGGAGTGGCATAGCTGGGTCCACAGGTAGTGCAATGTCCAATTTTCTGAGAAGTCTCCAGACTGATTTCCAGAGTAATTATAACACCTTGCAAGCCCACCAACATGCAGAAAGGAGTGTTCCTCTTTCTCCACATCCTCACCAGCATCTGTTGTCACCTGAGTTTTTGACCTTAGCCATTCTGACTGTTATGAGGTGGAATCTCAGGGTTGTTTTGATTTGCATTTCCCTGAAGATTAAGGATGTTGAACATTTCTTTAGGTACTTCTCAGCCATTCGATATTCCTCAACTGTGAATTCTTTGTTTAGCTCTGTCCCCATTTTGTAATAGGGTTATTTGGCTCTCTGGAGTCTAACTTCTTAAGTTCTTTGTATATTTTTGGATATAAACCCTCTATCAGATGTAGGGTTGATAAAGATCTTTTCCCAAACTGTTGGTTGCCATTTTGTCCTAATTATAGTGTCCTTTGCCTTACAGAAGCTTTGCCGTTTTATGACATCCATTTGGCAATTCTTGATCTTAGAGCATAAGCCAAAATGTGAAAAATTTTTAAATAAAATCATTAAACTTTTAGCCAATTTAAGATTAGATTATAATGAATTAAACTGGCTGCATTTTTCTACAATTTCTCTCTGTAATAAGAAATAGCAGTCATGAAAAGAAAATCATGTTAAAAATAAGGAGATACTGAGAAAAAATGATTATCTAGAGATGAAAATCATCATGAATTTAAGGAGATACACAACATAAGGAATGATGGGGCTCTTAATGGGTGGGCAGAGCTATTCTTCCCAATAAGTCCAGAAAGAAACATGACTGTACCACAAACTATGATTGGGCACATGGCCTCTAAAACTGAGGAGTGATCATCTCTACTGTGTGATCACAGTGTGTAATATCTTTTCTATGGCAGCTCCAGCAATTCAGATGTTTGTTGTTCAATAGGAGAGAACAAAGTAGTATGCTAGTCATATCATCCCACAGGTAAAATAGTATGGGTTATCATGTGAAATCCATTTTACAACCTTACTGTTCTCAATTTTTACACACAGCAAATACAATTTTAGCATGTCTATGACATGAAGAAAAGGAATGAGCTAAAATAGAATTATTGCTGCTCACGGAGTGCAATTGTAACAAAATCTTACATATTTGCATGTCATACTAGATAAATACCATGTGCCCACAGGCCATCTTTGCTACAGGTAAATTGCAGAATACTAGCCATACAGGTGAGGATTGGGGAGGTGGTCAGAAAGGAGGTGGACACTCAGAGATACCTGGAAAATAAGAGTTCTTCTATGGCCACCTACATTATTCTTCTGTGTCAAAGAACACTACAACTTACAATGTTAGGCAGCTTTTGCTTCTGTTTTGTCAAATTGTAATCTCTCAGTCTAATCTTCGCTTGCCATTGACCTAATTAATTATACTCAGTATTTAATTATTTTTTCTAATTTTAAAGTTTGCCTACTAATTTTATTTTCTTCCTCTCTACACAGACACTTCCCAAACTCCCTATTTGTAGAATATTTTTCAATGGCACGTTTTTTAATCCAAATATTCAAATCTTATTTCTCTCCTAAAATCATGATTGTACTGATTAGAATGATGATGGTGACTGTGATGATTATTCTCAATTTAACAGAACCTAGAGTCAGGTAGGAAGGGGAAACCCCTAGAGCAGACTTTCTCACTTTGGCCTGTGATTATGTCTGTAGAACAATGTCTTTTTTGTTGACTGATATGAAAGGGGCACATCCCACTCTGGCTAGGGCATCTGTGAGATGGTGCTATAAGTGTTGTAGAAAAAAGGCTGTCTGAGCATGGGATAGGGAAAGAAAAATGACAAGTATAATTTGTTGATCGTCTGAGCTCCTCTTTCTGTCTCCATGTTCCTACCTTGAGACCCTTCCATGACATTCCTCACAGTTAGACTGAGCCTTGCAGTGCACGCCTAATAGATTATTTCTCTCTGAGCTGATTTTTGATCATGTTCATCAGAGCAGTGTAAGAAAAAGATGAGGGCAAAATACACACCCAGTGATCACATCAAGTGGTCTTTTGTTTGTAATCACTTTGATTCATTTTACTGAACAATATGTTTGGTAGAAATATTATGTTTCCACAAGATTCATGAATTAAAATCCCAATATTTCTCTTCTTAACAGGAAAGTATTTTCTGCTTGATTTACTTTGGGGGTTAGGGGTTCTTTATGCTGACAACAACTCAGCTAGAGAATAGAACAGTATTGTTTCCATAAAGTATACAGTGCTTGGAACACTGCTTCCATTGTTGCTTCCATAAGGTATGTGATGATTGGAAATCTGGAAGCTAAACACACGGGTGCTCCATTGAGCATGAGTCTCCTCATGGCAAACTACTTCTCTACATATAAATGTCCATTTTTATCAGGATACCAAGCACTGATTCTCAAAGCTAGGAAGGGATTCACCTGCATTGATAAGCAACAGTAACCACTATTCCAGTAATTTTTCTGTGCCATTTTATGAGTAGCTGCTCTATGGTTTCTTGAGTTTTTAATAAAACTAATGATAATCAATGGATTTTCTTACATAAATGTTTTTCAAAAGGATTTATAGTTTTGTGTACTTATAAGACTTGGATAAATGTATGGAGACAGGATAATAGATCATAATATGTTTGAACTTATGCTATGTCTGTCTAAGAAAAACACTAATTCAATAGATCTATACTAACTTGAGCTACTTTACTTAATAAAAACCCTCAGATTGAATCAGGGAAAAAAGTCATATGTAGATCTTTACTGTGTTACTATGGTAGCAGCAGTAGAAAGTGATAGAATTCACCTAGGACCAGTACAAAACGATTAGAACTCAGTATGAATTGACTTGCTATCATTCTTCTCTCATAAAACCATAAATATAATGATATAGCATGATGAAAATGTCAGTTAAAGTGAAGCCTTGGATCATCTTCATCACTCTTGGAATTACCAACCAACAAATTTTCAATTTAATTTTCATTAATTCATCCCTAATGGCCAATCAACTTCTTACTGGACAACATTCATCTCTAGTTAAAATTGCTTCAATTTACAATAAAAATAACTATTTATAAGCAATAATAGCACCCATTAGAGAATAAACTTGCAAAATGTGTTTACTAATTTCTCCCAATTCTCTAAAATGTTTGTTCCCATAATTCATGCTTAAAAATTGAAAGGAAAAGCAAAGTCCTAAATAAAACTAATGTGTTAATTTGCAACTACGACCATACATATAATGTAACCTCAATGATTTTCGCATAACTTATAAACATTCTTGAATTTTAAGCATGCACATTAAAATACTTAAGAAAAAAGTTTATGCTTGGAATAAATCAAATAATTAACAAGAAATGGAGATAAATCTTTACCAGCTTTTGTTTTGGAATATCGGAAATGTGGCCTCCTAAAGATAAGAAAACAAGTTGAAGAAAATTTTTAATTTCTTTTTTTACAGTCCAGTCATTATGCCCCTCTGTTCTGCCCTCCAACAGTTCCTCAGCTCATTTCTCCTTCCCCCTCCCCATCTCCAAGAAGATGTCCCCACCACCCTCCCTCCCAGGCCTTTCAACTCCCTGGGCCTCAAGTATCTTCAAGGTAAGGTTCATCTCTGACTGAGGCCCAACCAGGCAGTCCTCTGCTGTATATGTGTAAGGGGCCTGGGACCAGCTTATTTTTGCTCCCTGGTTAGTGGCTCAGTGTCTAAGAGATTTCTGGGGTCCCAGTTAGCTGAGATGCTGGTCTTCCTATGGGGTAGCCTTTCTCCTCAGCTTCTTCCAGACTTTCCTAATTCAACCGCAGACTTTTCTTAATTCAATCCAATAGTTGTGTGTAAAAGTACCTATGTCTCAAGCCTGTTGGGCCTCTCAGAAGACAGTCATGCCAGGCTACTGTCTGTAAACACAACACAGCATCAGTATTACGGTCAGGCCTTGGAGCCTCCCCCAGAGATGGACCCCAAGTTGGGACAGTCACTGGACCTCCTTTCTCTCCATCTCGTCTCCATTTTTGTCCCCGTAGTTTTTAAACAGGAGCAACTATGGTCAGAGTTATTGTAGGTAAAAATGTCTAAACTCTGTGCCCTGTGGCTGGCAATCCAGAGCTCTTCCTGTGCCCTTTATAGCATTCTCATTTTATCCCGTTTAGCACTGTATAAGGAAATATTTTGGTTCATGCTCCAAAATATAATTTAATTAATGTCTACTTACGCTATTTTTACTAACAGAGGCTATTCTTTCCATTTTCAAGGTCCTCATGCACAGTCAAAATGTTCAATGGATTATATATTAGAAATTATTGCCAAGGTTGGAAATTTTCCATTGTGTATTTAGGCCCACAATTGGTGTGAAATGTGTTCTTTGCATTTGAAAAAGTCTACTGTTGTCTTTATTTAAGGCTGGATAAATTTGTGTTTCTTTTTGTATGTAAAGCATCCAGCCACGTCTTTATGAGAGTCAACCATGTTAACTCTGGAATACAATATTTTCAATGCTTTTCTACTTAGTCTTGTTTTGGTGGTAAATCAAATTGATCCAAAGAAGACAGGTTAATAGGTCAGGTTACAACGGTGAGTGCACTAATTTCTGATTTCCAATGGATTTCTGTACTGTAAAAGTATACTGCTCAGTATTTTAACATTATAAACACAGTAATTTAATTCCAGAGTGACAGAAAATACTTTCAAGAATGATAATCTTATAAAAAATGATAATCTTATCCAAAATGATAATCCTATCAAAAGCAGCTATGTATTAAAATGATTGTGACTCCTTGGCATTACAAAATTTTTCATACATCTATATCTGAATAAAGTGTGAAAGACATTAAATCTGTTGAAACTTAAATTTGCCCCATTTCTGGTTTGGGGGATCTGTCATAACAGACAGAACATATGTTCCCTTCCTCTGGTTCCTCAGTGTTAATTCTGACTCAAATACTATGAGCCATCAAAATTGAGTTCAATTAATTTCTAACCACAAGGAAAGAGTTACACATAGGCTAATCTATTATTTTAATAAAATGAAATTATCTACCTTTTTATTCTTTCATTTGTTTTACATGGAAAACTTTTGCTGATCTTGATTTTTAAACATTAGAATTCATTTTAAATGATAAAAGCAATTCATTTTGGACTTTCCTTTTTATCTATTAAAATAATTAATTGCTTTAATATATTAAATGTCATATGCTGAACAAAATATTGAGAAAAATCTTTAGGTATCTCCTAAGAATTTGTAACTGCATTCATTATTTATGAAAACATGCTAAAATGTATTATTTTGAAAGCTGTAAATATATTTCATACCAGCAGTTAAGATTAATAGTTTTTATCTGTCAAGTCTATAAAGATAAGAATATTTTCAAGTAAATAATGCCTTGTACAAATATATAAGCAATTTTATATGTACATAATTGCATACAAAATGAACCACTTGAATTTTACTATGAAGCAGTGTACCTAATAAGAGGGCATCAAAAACTTTTTTTTTTTTGTCTTTTAAATTCTGTATGTAGTAAACTTTAAAATTGTTTTAGAATTTACATTTCAAATTTTTCAATAAGTACAACCTTACGATCAAGAAAAACTAAATTCGTTGATTTCGGATTGAACATTTTTGAAGAATTCGTTCTGTCTGTGGATTAATGTACACTAAAACACTCTCCTAGGATCATATTTTTAGCATTGAGTTAAAGTGATTCAGTTGATTCTAAGCTGAACCTCTCGTCAGAACACGAGAAGCAGAGAAAAACTGCTCACCCACTTCAGTCAGGAAGAACTAAAATAGATTGAGATGTTGAGAGTTTCTTTCTATTTTCCCTGATCATTTAATGGTCATCTAGGCTTCGGTCTACAGTCTATTGCTCCCAATCTTGGAACTTCCATCATTAATAAATTTCCTCAAGTAATTAACTCACAAACATTTCCAGAGATTTGCTTACTAATGTTCTAAGTGTTTTGCAACTTAATTGAGTTGACAATTAAGATTAACTGAAACAGATGGCAAAGTGGTAGAAAGGACTTCTTTGGAAGCCATGAAGCAGTGTGTATTTATGAAAATCAGCTTCCTCCTCTCCCCTTCTATTTCATACAAGGCTTGGACTACTGGGTAGTGAACATTCACACTCAGAACTAAATTTTTCTCTTTAAGTATTTTGATTTATAATAATCATTTCTATATATCTGCTATACAGACACAAACAGGTTGCCTTACTGTAAGGTCCAATATGATTCCATTGACAGTAAAAACTATTAATAATATACAGAGGAATTTTAGTTCACCAACATGGCTGCTCTGACAAGGGATCATGTCCAAAGATATGATCTGGCTGGAATGCAGACATGACCTTAGTACATCTGTTTAATCCCTAATGATTAAGGTAAGGTTAGTTTGTAGAAGGAAGCAGCCATGTTTCAACGTGATATCTAATTGAGGGTCAGACCATGTGAAGAAGAAGAGAAACAGTTGACAGAATGAGTCAGAGATTAGATAGACCCAACTCACAGAGAACAGCAGCAGAAGAGAGGTTACTTAAGAGGAGCAAGAGAGAAAAGGTTGTGGTGGGTGGTGTAGTGTGTGTATGTGGCTGCTGTACCAGGAACATTTCACAGAGACAGAAAGAGCTAGAAGATGAGAGTAGCCAGAACATTAGAAAATGTAGCCAAAGTTAGTATGAAACCAAGCAGAACAATTTAGTAAGAAGCCAGGAGAAACAGGACTGAATAAGTCAGCCTGGAAAATTATATTGAGCAAAGCCTAGAAGCTTTCAGGAATAGGCTAGGGATAGTTAGAACAGACAAAGTGCTCTGGGCTCAGTCCAAGCCATATATTTGCACAGTTTTTCAGCTTTTATCTCATCATTCCATCTGAGGTGATAAAACAGACATTTACATTTATAAGCTCTCTTTGAAGCCCCTTTGAAGTATTTTTAACTTGCCTATAATGACAAAAAAAAATCCCTGCATATTGTTACTTTGAAGGACATTTGTTTCTTTATAATTCTATGTCTTACAAATTAAAATTTTGTACATGTATCTAATGAACTCATTGATACTAACATGAAGAGGGAAGGAGAAAACAGGTTGTTGAACTGGGTGATGATTACTTGAGAAAGAAACCCTAGAATTTTATTCTATAAATACTATTTTAGCAACTGAGGTGATGGGTTTATGGTTAAATGTAATGACTAGTCTTGCAAATGATCCAGGTTTGGTTTCTGGGACCAATATGATGGTATACAATTATCTGTAACTTAAATTCCAAGTGATGCTACAGCTGGTTATGAGAAAAGTATACAGTATACATGGACACAGGCAGTCAATACACTCATACACATAGAATAAAAATGAATAATTAAATCAATAAAAGTACAACATTACTGTGGCATAATCAACAAGCAAAAACTCTACATTTAATGTATAGAATTTGATGACATTGTCCTGGGTCTTGGACTAGTTACACTGTCCTCATTATCAATGTCATAGCTATGAATGTTTTCTCTGCAAGCTTATGTGTTTTTCTTATTGATGTTTATTTTTGTTATTTTAAGAACATTAACATGAATACTTCCTTAACAAAAGGTTAAGCATACAATAGAGTATATTTAACTATAGACACCATGAAATACAAGTCTGTAAAATATACTTATATTGTTCTCTGAAACTGCCTGCTTTCAATTATTCCATCAGTCTAGCACATTTAAATGATATGACATAGTGACTATCCTTTTCTGATTTGTTTCTTTCATTTAGTATGTCCTTTTGTTTACTCATATTGGTCACATTTGTTTACATATTCTCCTATCAGCAGAAAGCACATTAAAAAACATAGAAAGGAAAGAATAGGAAAGAAATTAGTGGTAGAAATATAGGAAATTATATTAAAAGGGAAGAGAAACAAGATACATAAAATTTTAAGTGTGAAATTGTGAGGGGTTCAGGTTGATTGATATATGAAATAGAATACAAATGTAGAGAAGATCAAATATCAATTTTAATAAAAGAACAGCTTATACTTTAACTGATAGAAAGACTAAATAGGAGTCTATGAAGAATGTATTTCAACAGGGTTTTAATTTTATAGATCTTTTTAAAGTCTCTGTTTAATGCAGAGTTCAAATAATGGATAATTATGTCTTAAAATGATGAATTGTTTGGAAATGTGTATACAATGACTACAAGGCTGAAGAAAGTAACATATTATTTTGTACTTTATATTATACTTCACTTACAATAATATATCATATACATGCATGTATATATATATACATATTATAAACAAAACGTATATACATGCATAGAAAGAGAGTGTGCTTACTTTTCCACCACAGCAGCTCATTTTATGTATAGCTAAAACTAAAAAAAGTATCAAGAAACTAAGAGATCTTTTAAAGAAACTTAAAAAGTGAAACCACATATGTAAAATATTGTCAAGGAGCTTAAACAGATTCCATAACAGTATGTGTAGAGAGGATGGCACAGGAAAAGAAAGATGGATGGATGGAACACACTATAAAGGAAGGGGTGGGGCTGGCTACATCACACCTTGAAATTTGCAAGACATTAAAAGAAAAGAGTAGTTGTACATTCACTAAAATCTCCAAGCATCTGATATAAGTTTCAGCTTGATTTAATAACAATAACAGGTAATAACAGAGATGCTATTTGAACTCATATCCAAGGCTACATTTATTCCACAATTTGATAGTAACATCATAAGATTCCCTTCTGCCCACCCTCAGACAGAAGCTAGGGTCTATGTTCTCTCATCTGACATAAAACATATTGCATTAACTACCAGTTAGTTAAAGATGAGCACACACGTTTCATTTATATATATACATATATATGTATATATATACATATATATATTCATATATATTCATATATATTCATATATATTCATCTTGGACCTTCTATACATTTTATGCCGGTCTCTGTCATGTCACTCACAAGCAGTATTTCATGTCTATAATTCAACAATCCATTTTATAACTACTATAAAAAACATTGTAATTTAGCTTAAAATTCCTTCCCAATATCTGTTCTAACCTCAAATCTAAAAAGTCTGCAGGTGGGGAAAAAAATCTGCCTCTGTTTCCTCATTCCCATTTCTTCCTAGCAATATCTAAGTTTTGAACTCCACTTAGCTGGAGTTGGGGGGTTGGGAGAGGGAGGAACAATGAGGTTGGAGATGTGAGCTCTTGGCTTCCTGCTCTAGTTACTATGTCTGAGGCTTGCTGCTGTGCTTCACAATCCTGGTGGTCTCTTACTCCTGTGGAATAACAAGCCCAAGTAAACCCACCTTCAGTAATCATCATGTTTTAATCAAAGCAATAGAAAATGCACATAACAGCTCATTAACTCTTATTCCTGTAACTTAAGATTGAAAAATTAATTCATTCCCATGTTTACATAATGACTCACACCTGTGATTTAAAGACTAAGTATTTCATGGTAAGAGGTACACAGTATCCCAGCAGTCTTTCAGTTTAAGGGGACACAGACAAAGCTGTCAATGCTAAGGTTTTAACATAGTCCCCACATATGTAAAGGAAGAAAGAATGACTTTTATCCATTTGTAAAAAGATGGTGACAGCCAAAACTTTGAAAGTATTCTCTACTTGGATTTCCCAGCTTTTAGTTCTTATATAGGTAAAAGGAAACAAAACCAATTTGACAGACTTGGAATCCTCTACTGAGGGGCCCATTGCCTTAGTTTAGTATCTAAGTATCATGTTCAGTTTTTCTTTGCTTTGAGAGATCAACAAAGACAGATAATTTTCTATTTCAACTTTATTTCATATATTGTGATACTGTCGGAAAATTACGTTAACTCATTTCAGTATTTTGATTTTTATATCAGAATATGAAATATTGTATTAACTTCTTTAATTTTATGAATAGAGACTAATTGAATTACTCTCTATATACATTCCCCTAAAGGAAATAATTGGTATTTTTTTCTCTAAATTTTCTTTCACTTGTTTTTCAAGAGTAAATTTGTGTTGAGACTAGTCAGCATTTGTGTCTGTTCTATGCACACTTAAATTTTAGGAAATTTCTAGGTCATTTTTCCTTTTCTGTATTTTAAAGTTTAATATATCTTGGAAGTGATTGGAAAGTTAGTCAAATAATTTTGTATTTTCTATTGAACTATTTTATATATTTAGTTATTTAATTTTATTCAATATTGTAAAAGATTAAGGGTTGTCTAGAGATTAAAAAGATCTAGATTAATAAGATGCTAATATGGTTTATGGTAAGGGGAACAGTTTCTCATTTTTTTAATATATTTTTCTAAGTGATGAATTCACATGTTTATGCACTAACATTGACTGTGAGTAAACGTTCACAGCATGTGCTGTTCCTGCTTTGGAAACGATTGACAGATTAGTGAAGATGATCAGTATGCTGAAAGCCAGACACACTCAGGGTTCTTCCCGCGTTTCCTGGGAGAAGCATGAGCTTTCATAAACTATGTTGATAAGGAAGTCATTAGTGAAGATGGATCAACCTCACTTTGAAATTAACTCCAAATTTTTATTTCTGTGGTACTTAATATATTGTGCTTTGGTTCAGTAATCACCTATCTCCATGGTTTTGCTTTTAGTTACACACTAAAATTCCAAATGAATTTTCAGGACTCATACAAGAAAACATGTTGCTAACAGCACAATATTATGACGTGATTTTTTTTTTTTTGTACTTTCCATTCATTCGGCTCTAAAGCTTACTTTTTTTTTAAATTTTACTTTTCTTGGGTATTTTATGTATTTACATTTCAATTATTTCCTTCGTTCCCCTTCTCCATACCCCCTCCCTGTCCCCTTCCTTCTGTGAAGATGTTCCCACTCCCACTCACTCCCACCTCAACACCCTGGCTTTCCCCTACACTGGGGAAATAAGCCTTCACAGGACCAAGGGCTTTTCCTCCTATTGATACTGGAAAATACCATTCTCTACTACATATACAGCTGGAGCCGCGAGTCCCTCCATGTGTACACACTGGCTGAAGGTTTAGTACCTCGGAGTGGGCGGAGTCTATTTGTTGATATTGTTGTCCTTCCTATGTGGTTGCAAACCCCTTCAGCTCCTTCAGTCTTTTCTCTAACTCCTCCGTTGAGGTCCCCTTGTTCAGACCAATGGTTAGCTGCAAGCATCCTCATCTGTATCAGTAGGGCTCTGGGAGAGCCTCTCAGGAGACATCCATATCTGGCTCCTGTCAGCAAGCACTTCTTGGCATCAGCAATAGTGACTGGGTTTGGTGGCTGCGTATGGGATGGATTCCCAGCTGGGGCAGTCTCTGGATGGCCTTTTCTTCAGTTCCTGCTCTACTCTTTGTCCCTGTATTTCCTTCCATGAATATTTTGTTCTCCCTTCTAAGAAGGACTGAAGCATCTATGTTTTGGTCTCCCTTCTTCTTGAGCTCCACGTGAACTGTGAAGCATACATTCAAATTAGAATGTGACTATTAAAAGAAGCCATTCCCAATTTCTCTCATTTACAATCCAATGGAAAATCTAAATGCAATCCCATGGACTATTCTACATTTGTAGATGGTTTCACATTGAGTGTATAATCACCTTTTGAAATAAACTACTTTATGTCATTTTATATTTTGTAGTCATAGAAATATTAGAAAATCCATATAAACTCTATCTGCTAATAAAATTGGGATGTGGCTTCTATAAGGTCTGTTGAAGTGATAGTAGTTCTGTTATTGTCCTGAACAGATTTCTTTCGCATTAAAAATAAATCGAACACAAAGTATTCTGAAAATATAAACTAAAAATTAAAGTACAATTGACTCAGCAATAACACAATGAATCAAAATTCAAGCTAAAAGTATCTTGCCTAAAAGGAAGACTCAGTTAGAACAAACAAATAAATACTGAGATATTGGTATGGTGCTCTCTGTTACAGATCTTAAAATCATTATTGCGTCTCTCGTTTTCTGACTTTCAGCCTTCTCTTTGAGGGTGGAGCTCAGTCTCTCCTGTAGGGAATATTTGTTCCTCAGGCTATTGCTTTGAGACCTCAAGAACCTACAACGGAAAAGAAAACAATTCTTTCTGCCCACACAGTGCCATATTCCCAACTGAGGTAATCATTGATCATCTGTATAAGGCAGAAGAAGCATCATTTCTAGGAAAAACCTGCTGAGAGGCCTAGAAATATGCTGGTTCTGTAGAAAACTTACTTATAACAACAAATTGGCCATAATTTAAACTTTCCAATTAGCACAGTCTTGAAGCAACTTTACAAATGTTATTAGAGCCACAAGAATCCCATTTAGCATACCAAAACCATTTGTTAATTGGGAGGCTTTCTTTTAGATATGTGTTCGTCTGTGTTAGATTACCAGTTTCTCTAAAAATGAGAGTGCGTTAGTTCACCAGGAGCCTCATTACAGATAACTTTCATAGTACTTTAATATAGAAAAGCAGAAATATATAAGACCCTAAATGACTGTCTCTTGGGAATCTTAATACTTTTCAAAGCATCTACTTTGAAAGCAATAGTGTTTTTCTTCACAGTGCACTCTAACTCCAATGACTTCTGCCAAATATCAGAAGGGAAATAATTCTAGAATCTTGTGGTCATGAGTCACAAGACTCTCTCAAATATTTTGCTGAAATACTGTGTGAAGAAATATATATAATATAATTGAAAGATTTTTGAAATTTGCTTTTATATTTTGCCATATTAATTGTATGCTGCCAAACTAAACAAACCTCTTTTCATGTTAAATGAACAAAGATTCTAATGTTCTACAGAGAAAAATGACAGTTAGAAAGTACAGCTCGTTTATATCACTAAAGTAGCATGTATTAATAAGATTTATGAATAAAATTCTCCTTGTAAATAAACAGAACTGAAACTTTTTTATATCAGTGACCTCTTTTACTGAAAAGATTCCTCTTTAAAACACAGAACTTGAAAGAAGAAACGTAAGGTTAAGGAAGGAAAGATAGTGGTTAATTGCTTGTATTGCTCAGAAAAAAACTGGGTCTGATTTTCAGCACCTGCATCTCCAACCCTGCAGTCATGAGAAAATATGGCATGAGTGAGTGCAAAGAGTACTAGATAGATTGCTTTTAGTTTAATTATTGGAGAATCTTTCTTTTAACATTCAATACATTCTTATGAAAAGCTATAAAATGCTATTCTATAATAAAATGCCACCATAGTATATATGTATATAATATGAAATTCATTAAAATTTTTCAAGAACTGTATTTCAAGTTATATTTCAGCACCCCTTTTCAATTCATAAATAAAAGACTCAAGATCTTGGAGTTAATTATTTATTACAGGAATTGGCAAAGTATAACCCATGAGATTATTCCAGACATTTGCCTGCTATACAGTTCATAGCCAAGATGGATTTAATATTTTAAATAGTTGAGAAAAAAAGAAAGGAATTTCTCACAGGAGGTGTAAAGTGTATATGGTTCAATAGCTAGTGCACATAAGCCTATTTTTTTTTTATTAGAAAGCATGCATTTGGTAAAGCTAGTTATAGAGTAGTAATTGTTGTAGATTTCATATCTAGTACATTCACATCTATAATTGCAAAAGCATAATGGAGTTACAATGCTAAGCATCTATGTATGTCCACACAATTTCTTAAAAGTCATCTACTTTGTAAGATTATTTTAAAATATTGTTTATTAAGAAATTAAAATGGAAGGCCAAATTATATTTGTGACGGTATCAGCAACATAGTTTTTTTTCCTTTTTCTTATTTCTCTTATTTTTGAGATTATAATACAATTATATTGAAAGACCCCCAGAGCAGGGAGACCCTCACTCAAGTCTCCGAATGACATGACCCCCCAAGAACTCACGAGAGACCGTCCTTGCTGCAATCACACGAGATTTATTGATAGGACGACAGAAACCAGTGCACTGGGACTGAGAATCATATCCCATGCAGGCATAGAGGAGTTTAACTTTGAATGGTTGGAAAAAGGGGTATTTAAAGGAAAAACCATACCGAATCACAAGGAAGACTCTCCTGTTTCTCATGATTGTTTAATCCTGCTATTATCTGAACCAGCTGGTGTAATTTAGCTAGTTCCCAGGAACAAAGTGGCTGAACCAGCTGGTGCAATTACTCCTTCTGTGGTCAGCTAGTTCCTGGATCAGGCAGTTCCAGGGCCCAACTATTTTTCTTTCTTTTGGTTTCAACTTTTGTCTAGGGGTGGGGGGTGGCAATTTTAAACTTTTACCTTTCAACATTATTCACCTTTTACTTCCCTCCTCTCAAACACTTTCTTATATCTGTTCCTTGCTCTCTTCCATATTCATTGTCTCTCTTTTTTCATTAGCTAATTTATTTATTCTCTCTACTTCCCAATCACAATCCTGACTCCCCCTTCTCCTCCCGATCCCACTCTCATAAAACCTTTTATTCCTTTTTATCTACTCCCCTTCCTGGTTGTATCCCAGCCATGGGACATCAAGAACCAGCAGAACTAAACACATCCTTTCCCACTGAGGTTCAGCAAGGCAGTCCAGCTCGCTAAACGGCATACACTGGCAAGCAAGTGACAGAGTCAGAAACAGCCACTATTCCAATTGTTAGGGGAACCACATGAAGAACAAGCTGTTCATCTGCTGTAAGTGTGTAGTAGGCGTAGGTACAGTCGGTGTTTGTTCTTTGGTTGGTGGTTCAATCTTTGTGAACCTCCACAATCCCGAACTAGTTGACTTTCCCCTACTCTTCCCCAGACTTCCCGAGCTCCACCCAATGTTTGGTTGTGGGTCTCTTTATCTGTTTCCATCAGTTGCTGGACGAAGCCTCTCAGGAGACATTCTAGGCTACTGTCTGTATGCAGAGTGGAGAGGTAAGCTCTCTCGAAAGGGTCTAAAGTTGGACCAGTCACTGGTTGGCCATTCTCTCAATCTCTGCTCCATCTTAATCCTTGCAGATTTATAGGTAGCCCAAATTTTGGGTGGAAGGTTTTGTGAGTGGAGTGATGTCCCCTCTCTACACTGGAAGTCCACACCTGGCTACAGTTGATAGATAGTTCAGTCTCCATATCCCAGCCGCTACCATCACCATATAAAGTCCCAGAAAGCTCCTCTCTCCCAGGCCTTAGGGTAGTCATAGTGATGCTCCCCACTGATTTCCTCTCTTTCTCTCTCTGTCTCTCTCTCTGTCTCTCTCTCTGTCTCTCTGTCTCTCTCTGTCTCTCTGTCTCTCTCTCTGTCTCTCTCTCTCTCTCTCTCTCTCTCTCTCTCTCTCGATGATCCAGTTCTTTCTTGCTGTGCCTCTCACCATACCTGATCACCATTCTCTTTCCACTCCTTACACCCTCTTCCACAGAGTCCGTCCCTCCATCCACTTCTAGTGTCTATTTTATTTCCTATTCTGAATTAGATTCAAACATCCTCTCTTGGGCCTATGTTATTATTAATTTCTTGTGTCTGTGGAGTGTAGCACGGTTATTGTGTAATTTAGGACTAGTGTCCACTTATAATTGAGTACAAACCATGCTTGTATTTCTGCTTGTGGGTTACAGAATATCATTCTCAGGATGATATTATCTAGACTCATTCCTCATCTGTAAATTTCATGATGTTCCTGTTTTCAATAGCTGAATAGAATCCCATTGTGTAACACACATTTTCTTTATCAATTTCTCATTTGAAGGACACCTAGGTTGTTTCCAGTTTCTGGATTTTATTAATAAAGCTGATATGAACATATTTGAGCATGCATCTTTGAGGTATGGTAGAGCATATTGGTTATATGCTCAAGAATGACATTGCTGTGTCTTGTGGTAAAGCTATTCCCAATTTTCTGAGAAACATATACGTTGATTTCCAGAATGGTTGTACAAGTTGGCACTCCTACCAGCAATGGAGGAGTGTTTCATTGGCTCCACATCCTTGCCAGCATGAGGTGTCATTCGAGTTTTCGATCTTAGCTATTCTGTTTTAAGATGGAATCTCAGTTATGATTTGCATATCCCTGATGACTAAGGAAGGAGAACCTTTTTTGAAGTGATTCTTAGCCATTAGAGATTCCTCTGTTGTGTTTTTTCTGTTTACCTTTATACACCATTTTTAATTGGGTTATTTGGTTGGTCGGTGTATATTTTCTTGATTTCTTTATATATTTTGGACATTAGTCCTCTGTCAGATGTAGGATTAGTGGAGATCTTTTTCCATTCTGTCAGCTGACATTTTGTCATATTGATTGTGTCCTTGGCCTTACAGAGGCTTTTCAGTTTCATGAGCTCCCATTTATTTATTCTGAATCTTAGTGGCTGATTATTGAGTATGCTGGGCCTTCATTTTCATTGAATTCTAGAATGTTTTTACTTCTCTCTTTATTTCTTCCCTGGCACAGTGGTCATTGAGAAGAAAGTTTTTCAGTTTGTAGGCTTTGTCTTGTTGAATTCCAGATTTAATTCCTGGGGGACTGATACGATACAGGAAGTTATTTTGATTTTATTGTATCTATTGAGGCTTGCTTTGTGACTGAATGTATAGTCCATTTTGGAGAAGGTTCTGTAATGTCCTGAGAAGAGGGTATATTCTTTTGTGTTTGTGTGCAATGTTCCGAAGACATCTGTTAGGTCTATTTGATTCATAACCTCTGTTCGTTTATTTACTTATTTGGTTAGTTTCTGTTTCAACAACCTGTCCATTGGTGAGAGTGGAGTATTGACATCTCTCACTATTAATATGTAGGGTTTATGTGTGGTTGAATCTTTAGTAAAGTTTCTTTTACAAATGTAGGTGCTGTCAAAATTGGGGCATAAATGTTCTTAATTAAGATGTCATCTCGATGGATTTTTTACTTTTGATGAGTACGAATTGTTCTTCCCCAGGTATTTTGATTAATTTTGGGCCTTTTTTATTAGATACTAGAATGACTACACCAGCTTTTCTTTTGGGGGGTCCTTTTGCTTAGAAAACCTTTTTATAGCCCCGAGGCTCTTTTACACTGAGGTCATGTCTATCTTTGTTTCTCAGGTGTGTTTCTTGTATGCAGCAGAATAAAGGATTCTGTTTTCACATCTATTTTGTTAGTGGTTTTCTTTTTATTGGGGGAATTCAATATATTGTTGTTGAGAGATACTAATGACCAGCAAATCTCTCTCTCTCTCTCTCTCTCTTTAATCTCTCTCTCTCTCTCTCTCTGTTGTGTGTGTGTGTGTGTGTGTGTGTGTGTACATTTCCTTCCTTTGGCTTGCTGGTATGAAGTTATTTATATCCTAATTGGGGGCAGGGGGAGTTAGGCTCACTGGCTTGGAGTTTTCTTTCCAGTATCTACTGTAGACCTGGTAATAATAATAATGCTGATAATAATAATAATAATAATAATAATAATAAGTACATAATATAATAGATATTAAATTTAATTTGTCCTGGAATGCTTGTTTTCTCCATCTTAATTAATTGCAAGTTTTGCTGAGATTAGAAGTCTGGGTTGACATCTGTGATGTCTAGGAGTCTGTAAGACATCTACCAAGGACCTTAAGGTTTTTAGAGTCTCTGCTGGAAAGTAGAATGCAATTCTCATAAATCTGCCTTTATATGTTATTTGACCTTTTTTCTTGTAGCTTTTAATATTCTTACTTTGTTCTGTATGTTTAGTGCTTTGAGTGTTATGTGGAAGGAGGAAATTTTTTTTTTTTTGGTGTTCTCTAAGCTTCTGGTATGAATATAGAAATATCTTTCTTTAGGTTGGTAATATTTTCTTGTAGGAAAACATTGTCTCAGCCTGGTACCTGGGAATCTTCTCCTTCTATTCATATTATTCATGGGTTTGGTCTTCTCATTGTGTCCCAGATCATTGGATGATTTGTATCATGAACTTTTCAGATTTAGCCTTTTCTTTGATTAATCTACCAATTTCTTCCATTGTATTTTCTATGAGGAAGATTCTGTCTTCCATTTCTTGCTAGAAATTCTATTGGTGATACCTTTATCTGTACTGTTCCTATTCTTTCTTAGGGTTTCCATCAGGGGGATTGCCTGAATTTTTGTTTTGTTTATTGTTTCTATTTCCATTTTCAATTCTTGGACCATTTTATTCACTTCCCTTGCGTATTTGATTGTATTTTCCTGAATTTCTTTGAGGAATTTATTAACTTCATCTTTAAAGGCCTCTGGTATCTTTATAGCATCATTTTAAAAGTCATCACCTTGTGCTTTGGCTGGGTTAAGACATCCAGAGCTTGCTATAGCAAGACAGCTGGGACCTGTTGGTGCCACATTGCTCTGGCTCTTGATCATTGTGTGCTTACACTGCCTTTTAGCCATCTGCTGTCCCTGGCTATTCCTGATATCAGCAGGATTCTGCCTGGTGGCAGATAGAGCTGTGGGCTTGACAATGAATCTCAGGGAACAGCCCACTGCCCACCCCTGCTGGCTGTGACTGATGTGGACCCAGCCGGCAGGGGAAGGAGGGTAAGAGGTCTAAATTGGATGTTCCTGCATCCATCCCAACCAGCGCAGATCTTTTAGAGAAGAATAAAGCAGAGAGAGCCTTTGGCCAGAAGGTATCATGATAGTGTTCAAAGGATAGTGTGTTCTCCTCGCTCTTTTAAGCTTTATAAGACCATGTGGTCTTGAATTACTACCTCTTGCTAGAATTTAAAATGCTACCTAACATCTGCTAATTTTTATATAATACTTTTGTATAAAAAAGATATAAAAAAGAAAATCTCATGAAATGCACATCACATAAAACGAGTCCTAATGTAAGCTATAGTGTCTAGTAATAATAATTAATAATGTTGATGAACTAATTTTAATTGGTATGCCAAATAATTGTTTAAGATAAAACTGGGAAAAAAAAAGATAAAACTGGGATAGGAATAGGAGATATGTATGAAGGAATTTCTATATTGTTTTATCTAATTTTTCTGTAAGTTTGAAACTGCTACAAAATATTCAATACATTAAGAAGATAAGAAACCATGGAAAAAAGAGGAACAAAGTAAAGGATGATAAGAGACATTAAACATGTAGACTTACATTGTTATACATGTCTGAGTGTAACCTGTAAGATCTATGGATCTCAGGTTGGCACTTCCATTGAAATTGGAAGTCAGGAGAGTAAAGATCTATAAGCATCATACAGACAAACTGGGGTAAGAAAGAACATTGTTTTACCCATTAACAGTGGGCTCTGTCACCATGTCTTGAACTGGAGTATCTTCAGAGGAAGATAAGTAAACCTTCTAGAGGCCACAGAAAGTTCGTGAGAAAATCACAGGGAATGATCCAAGATAATATCACTCTCCAAAGGCCTCATGGTGATTTGAATGAAAATGACCCAAATAGGGCCATAGGGAGTGGCAATATTATGAGGTGTGACCTTTTGGAATAGGTTTGGCCTTGTTAGAGGAAGTGGGTCAGTATGAGTGGGCTTTGAGGTTCCAAATGCTCAAGCATTCGTTCCCAGTTGTTCTCCCTACCACTGCTGCCTGCAGGTCTGGACATAGACCTCTCCAGCATCATGTCTATCTGTTTGCTGCCATGTTTCCTACCATGACAATAATGGACTAATCTCTGAAGTATAAGCAAACCCCAATCAAATGTTTTCTTTATAAAAGTCATTGTGCTCATGGTGTGGTAGACTTAGATTTTTCAAAGTCAACTTCAATAAGAGTTCTCAAAGGTTCTGATCCCCCTTCTAGCCAACAGTCCAAAGGAAGCAGGTAGGAGAGGGGGTAAATAGGCTCAGGGCCTAAAGCCCTGTTCATAAGGAGTACTTTAGGGCAATTCCAGTCCCTGTAGAAAGGGTGTCCTCCGCAGTCCAGTTTAGTAGTGTCAGGATATCAAGTGAACTTGGAAAAAAATATATTAGATACTGATTTTATTTGTTCTTTAACATGGGTGAAAGGTGGGTGGATGGGAGTGGGAGCATCGTCATAGAAGCAGGGGCAGGAGATGTGGATATGGGAGAAGGGGAAAAGGAAATAACATTTGAAATGTAAATACATAAAATATCCAAGAAAAATAGAATTGAAAAATTAAATTCTAGAACACAAACTATCAATTCTTTTCAATTCAAATGTATTACACTGCAATTACTTCACTTCTAGAATAACTATGAAGTAAAACTATGGTGATCTACATATGATAAAATTCATCTATACTTTTACATTTTTATTTGTAAATAATAGATTTTTAATTATCCCCTCTGGCTTTGTTTTCCTTTCCACTAACATTTTATTATGAATCACTTCAGTGACTTTAATATTAAGAAAAAATACATAGAAATCACACTGAAAAATGGAAGGAACGTTCCTACAAAAGATATTGAAAACATAAATACATAAAATAAAGTCCCTGTGTTTAAAGACCATGAAATCAACCCTCAGCGACTCATGGGAAAAAAAAATGGAACACAGAAAATAATTCCAAGATTCGTGGACTTAGGAAAGATGTTAAGAACTTACATTAATAAGGGATGATCAAGCACATGATAACAGGGAAATAAAAGAAAACCAAACAACAACACAGAAATAATGTAATTTTTGTAAATATTGTAACACATTGCACAGGGAGATATAATAAACATGGTGAAATAGGAAAAAAGTAGAAGAGAAAAAAAAGCAAGCAATAGCAATTGTGAAAGGGAGACAAACCCTGCCTGTAGATGCATATTGGAAGAAAACAATCAAAACATATGTTTACATCATTGTAGTTTTGGCAGAGACTTAAATGAATACATTGAAAAAATGGTACCATGTTCATCAAATCAAACAAGTATTTTGATTTTAAGACAGATTTTTTAAAAAGTAAGATGTAATAATCAAGACTATTCCAAAAATATACTGGGAAAAAAAAGAACACGTAGATAATAGCCAAATAAGAAAAGGAAAGCTTGATTGCGCAAAGTCTAGCGCAGAGAGTACAGGGAACTGGAGATGTCAGACGCTTGGTTCTGAGGAGTGATTTACAACGCAATGGAGCGAGGAAGGGATCGAAGAACTACTGAACAGCACGTGCCAGAGATTGAGGTCCAGGTCAAATGTAGAAGGACAGCCTCACTGAGCAACCAAGAGTGTCTCTTGTATCCAGGGCGTTCTCAGCAACAGCAAGTTCCCGTGGTGGATTTCCAGGAGAACTGAGATAGGAGTTCTTAGCTGAGACACCAAGAGCTGGTTAAAGCGGTATTGCAAATTCAAGGTGGTGGAAGCCAAGGGAAACAGGACCCATCCACTCTTCGTGAAACTTTGGTCAAGCTTACACTGTGTTAACAACCTGCATCAAACCTTTATTTATTGCCCTCCCCCAAGTATGAAGGATCTTGAAATTTTAATGTTGACAACGGCTATTGTAGAACAGCAATCATGACTGTGGGTAAGAGTAGCAAGATGCTGCAGCATATGGACTGTAGAATGAGATGTATTCTGTACGATGGAAGATTCTTCATTGGCACCTTTAAGGCTTTTGACAAGCGTATGAATTTGATCCTCTGTGATTGTGCTGAGTTCAGGAAGATCAAGCCAAAGAATGCAAAACAGCCAGAACGTGAAGAAAAACCGGTTTTGGGTCTGGTCTTGCTACTTGGAGAGAACTTGGTTTCCATGACAGTGGAGGGTCCACCTCTTAAAGATACTGGCTTTGCTCTTGTGCCGCTTGCTGGTGAGGCAGGTGGCCCTGGGGTTGGAAGAGCATCTGGCAGCGCAGTACCAGCAGGTGTACCTATTCCCCAAGCTCCTGCTGGATTAGCAGGCCCTGTCCGAGGAGTTGGAGGCCCATCCCAGCAGGTCATGACCCCACAGGGAAGAGGCACTGTTGCAGCTGCTGCTGTTGCTGCTACTGCTAGCATTGCAGGAGCCCAACCCCAGTACCTGCCAGGACAGGGAACTCCACCTCCACCTGTAGGCAGAGCAACACCACCTCAAGGCAATATGGCTCCTCCACCCATGGGCCCACCAATTGGCCATTCCCCTGCTCGAGGGACACCTATAGGCATGCCCCCTCCAGGAATGAGACCCCCTCCTCCAGGAATTAGAGGCCCACCTCCCCCAGGAATGCGTCTACCAAGACCCTAAGATACAGTTGATTAATCTCAGCCCTTCTCTTTCCCTACAATGCTTCTTGTGAAATTGTGTAGCCTGCAAGTTTTGACCTCTCTTACTGCATGAAATATAGATAATAAATACATAGAGCAGTTTAAAAAAAAAAGGAAAGCCTGATTAGGATTTATAGGAATCCTATAAATCCATATAAATGGATGTATTGAAGCTAAGAGTCCCATGATTGGTTGATCTCTGTCTTATGTCCAGTGAGGTTTTCTAAGTAGATTAGTTATACATATAGTCATTTATCATAGATGAGATAATGGGTTGATGATGTACCCAATCCTGCCATTTTGCAGTGAGGCATTGAGGTTAACAACTTTCAAGGCAAAACAAAACAAAAAAACCAAAATAAAACAAACTAACATGTGAAGTACAATTATTAGTTATATAAATTAATGGCCAAAGGTCAATAGTTTTTCTTGATTTAAAACATTTTAGAAGTATTGTGGCAAAATTATATTAGTAAATGAAGCAAAGAAATATTTGCTCTTTTATACATTCATTTTTGTATTTTTTGCATATGTGAATGAATTTGTGCTTGTGTGTACTATGAATGAATCTTGTTAAGTGTTGGACATAAATTTAAGAAAATCTGGGAAATGTTTATCTTTAAAATTCTTGTTGTCATAAATAAGATGATGATTTTTCTCAGGACACTCTCCAAAGATCACAATCCCATTTCTAGGTTGCTTAAAAACCAAGTACCACCAGATGTATTCACAAATTTTCTCTCTCACTGGACCTAACCTGTATCTACAAGAAAACTAACCTTAAGGTCAGTCTGCTTCCATAGTCTGATGTGCACACGTGAACTCCTACAGCCGCCATAAGTGAAGTCAGACTAGAGAAATAGCACCTAGTAGAGTTAACTACATCTTTGCTTAGTAACGAGCAACTTCTGTGAGGTCACAACTATAGATTTGCTTCTAGATAGACTTGAGACTGTCATCCTTTGTGGTCTGGCATTAACTCAAAAATGTGAACAGTCAGAAAATAAGGGCTTTACTCAAGATACTTTTTGAAGGTCTAGGTCATGGTTGGTCCCTCACAGTATTAATCCAGGCTGCATAGAATGATAGTCTTTTTTTTCTCTCTGTGCCACTTAGCCTTCAATAGCTACACTGAGTACAGTGATACAGGAATGCAGGTACAATCGTGCACTAACTACGTGATAATATAAGTTTTACCCAGATGTCTTTGCTTTCTTCCTTAAGGATCTCTAACATTTTAATGGCCAAAAAAAAAAATGACTTTCACATATTTTTGAGATGACTAAGGGAATACTGATATGAGATATTTTTTAAGGCAGAATAAAGAGATTTGCTGCTGGGTAAAGATGAGATGGCAGTACAATGTGTTGTGGGAGTAAGAAATCACAAAAGACAATGTATAAATTAGATTCTGAAGGGATGTAAAACAATCAAAATTTTACAATACCTTTTATATGAGGAAACCTTATCCAGTGGTAACACTCAAACACATTTGTTTTCAAATCCGGAAAATTATAGGTTTTTTAGTATATGAAGAAATAATGTAATCTATACATGTGGAAGAAAAGTATAAAACTCACCTTCAAAATTTATGATTGATGAAGCTAAGAAGTGCGTGCTGACAGGAACCGGATATAGCTATTTCCTGAGAGACACAGCCAGAGCATGTCAAATACGGAGGTGAATGTTATCAGCAAACCACTGAACTGAGAACAGGACTCCCTGTTGGAAAATTAGAGAAAGAATTGAAAGAGATGAAGGGCTTGCAACCCAATAAGAACAACAATACCAACCAACCAGAGTTCCCAGGGACTAAACCACTACCCAAAGAGTACACATGGACAGATCTATGGCTCCAGCTGCATAGGTAACAGAGGATGGCCTTGTTGGGCACCAATGGAAGGAGAAGCCCTTGGTCCTGCCAAGGTTAGAACCCTAGTGTAGGGGAATGTCGGGGGGAGCGAGAAGAAGGGTTGGATGGGGAGGGGAACACCCTTAAAGAAGAAGAGGAGGGGGATGGGACAGGAAACCAGGAAAGGGAATAACGTTTGAAATGTAAATAAAAAAAATTAAAACAATTTTTCATGTATAAAATTAGTGATATATGATATAATTTAAATATTTTCATTAAGCTTTTCCTAAATGTAAAGTATTCAAGTTTTCTGTATTTTATCTTTAGTCAAAATAAAAAATAAAATATAAAAATAAAAAGTAGTATTTGAAAATATAGTCATATAAAATTCAAGATATTATAAAATCAATTACTTACAAATGAAATATTAAATGGGCAAACAGTTTCCTGAGGATTCATTCTGTATTGTTTATTTTGTTACATGTTCTTTTGGTATCACACCATGGATTTAATTAAACTTTGTAAAATCTTTTGCTGTCATAATAAAAAACATACCCCTTTATTTAATATAAAGTTACTGATTTAAGTCATAAAATATCAATGCAATATAAGATCTACATGTATATTAGACACGTGTTGGATTTAAAATATTTTATGAATATATTAAATTATAAAACATTCAGTTGTTTTTAAAAATCAAATATTAACGTTTATTATTATACATATATACAGACATATGTATATATGTATATATGTGTATATATATGTCTGTGTATATGTATGTTTATGTGTGCATATTGTTTTCACCTAATGAAGATATTTAAATAAAATTTTAGATAGTGGTTGCTAATCTTCCTAATGCCGTGACTCTTTAATACAGTTCCTCATGCAATGGTGACTATTCTCCTCATAGAAATATTTCTTTGCTAAGTTATTGCTACTTCATAACTGTAACTTTGCTACTATTATAAGCGTTAATGTATATATCTGATATGCAGGAGAACTGATAGGTGACCACCAAAGAGGTCCTGATTGACCCACAGGTTGAGAATCACTTATGTATTTTTGTTTCATTTGTTGACAATGAAAAGGGTAACTCGTTGCAATTTTTAAAATAGCCTTTAGTTTGAGAAAAATTGGATGGTTAAAAGCACCAGATCAGGAGCCTAACATTATTGCCCTCCATAAGGCCCCCAAAAGACAGCCGAAAGCATCAGATGCAGAGAATTACACCCAAGCAACGGACAGAAGCTGCTCACCCCTCCAGTGGAATTAGGGAAAGCTGGGAGAAGATGAGAAGAAGGGCAACCCTGTAGGAGGATCAGCAGTCTCAGGTAACCTGGAGCCCTGAGATCTCACAGACACTGGATCACCAACCAGGCAGCACACACCAGCTGAGATGAGGTCCCCAACACATATACAGCAGAGGACTGCCGGGTCCTGACTCAAGTGGGTGAAGATGCACCGAACCCTATAGAGATCTGAGGCCCAGGGAGTGGGAAGATCTGGTGTGGTGGGAGTGGGGAATGTTATACAGTCTGAGGGCAGACTGTGAGGGGAATAAAGATCAGACTGTAAAATAAAAATACCAAAGAATAAAAAGCACCAGATCACCCAACAAAATATTCTCTTATTTCTTCTTCTTCTTCTTCTTTTTCCTTAAAAAATGATCAGGCTTTATAATCAACTTTAAATGTATCACGTCAAATTTTGTTTTGTCTTGTGAAGACATAATCTCATAATGAATATATTCTGTGCATGAGAGGTAGAAACTTATACATTTTAACACTTTCAACTCATTGAGTTTTTGTACACACACACATGCGCAATTTAAATATTAGAAGAGGAATTATTGATCTAACTACATAAAAAAATAAGACTTCAAAGGCAATCAAGTTTTTATACAAATCACAAAAGATGATATTCCAGGAAAAAAAAAACATATAAATGTTTAGGATAACTGGCCGCTCACTAATTTAAGGAGGGACATTTTGATAATTTACTGTGATTCAATGATTATTAATGCATGTAAAAAACAAAGATCATTGAGTTTTATTCTTGCAGATGTTAAGACTGAAGGTTTCTATAGGCATGCAATCCACAAGACCTTTGTCTTATTTATTTTTAAGATAAAGTCACGTGTGAGGACTAGTTTATGCCAAGTGTACTTAGATTGCAATATTTACATTGCATATAAATGTGCTTAGATATTAGCATGAATTTGGTGATTATTTGTCTGATCTGAAGACAATTTTTTTATTCTCTAGAAAGTCAAACCCGGAATATACTTGAAGCCAGCCTGGCCTGTTAGTTTTGCACCCATGAATGTCAATGGCATGACAAAGAATTTTGTCAGGGAGACAAAGAGACAATAGCATAAAGGAAAGAGAATGATTGAATAACTGGATGCCTAGCCACTGGAACGTCTCTCGGTGTTACGAAAGAATGTAGTACACAGGGATGGGCTGATTTTAGAGTATAAGTAGATAATCTTAAGGAGCTTAAGCCATGTTAAAGACACTGAGAAATTGTTGGAAGGCAAAAGAGCAGGAGTAAGATAATCACAATATGTACTTAAGACAAAGAGAGAAATTACGCTATTACCTGAAGCTTAGTGTTAAAACATACAAAAAGAGATATAAGAAATCGACACAAGGCAAAGGATACCATCGACAGTTATTGAAAGCCCCAGAGACTGCGAAATAACACTAGATATTGTTATTGCCCTCGGTTAACTACTTTAACTACATGGGTAGGACCCTGTTTCTGAAGACGCTATAAACTTTGGCTGTAGGACATGGAAAAATCAATGTCCAGCCAACCAGGTAAGTTCCTCCCTGCTGGCTGGTTTCCATCGCACAAGGAAGTGGTAAACAGATTACCAAGAAAAAGTAGAAGAGTTATCTTCCCTAGCATTGATCCATGAATATCACAATGCTAATCTGCTAGGCTAGATTTGCCTGCCCAGTCAGAAGCATCACTGTTCTGAGGTAAATAACTGCTTTCGGCTTTGATTTGAGACCTCTTCCACAGGAGGGTTTTACGTAAATGTAAATGTATAGTAATCCTAGTGAAGATACTATGTCACAGGAAGGTCACAGGCCCCAGCGGAGAAACTGCTATTGTATTTGTTTGGTTGTTTTCTAAACAGTCATGCTGACAAAGTGTACTTCTGTTTATTTATGTTTACGATTTAGGCTGCTTTCAGTCTTGATCATGGAAATTTCTTTTTGTAAGGAACAGCAGCCAATGAAAACACCCACGGAGTAAGGATGCTGAGAATGAGTGCTTAATGATAAATAGCGTATCTCTATTATCTACTCCATTACCGTGAAAGCCTAGGAAGAAACATAGAAGAGAAGGCAGGAAGAATGTGAGGTCCCCAAATACCAGGGGAAAGTCTGCAATGCTGTTCTTTAGACATGGCGCGTCTATTAGACACAGTACCTCGTGGCAGCTTTGGTTATTTGCAGACTTGCTTAAGACCGAGCTAGCTACACTTCCCTGTAGATGGGGCAGGCGATCTGCAGGGTTTCATATGAGAAGCTATTGCCAGTGGAATTAGAAGAGGAAAAGAGAATCATTCTTTAATGAGGATATGAAAATGTATATTTTCCCTGTGTTCCAATGAGTGGCCCCACTACAAGAAACATATAGGCTTCATGCTCAGTAGTAGATGGTCAGCAAAATGAAGTCAATCAATGTTTTCCAGAATTTTTGTATCACATTACTGTCCTTAGGAATTTTGGTTATTTTTGCCTTAGTGGTGTTTCAGTTAGTTGTAATTATGGTTTCTGATTTGTGTTTTTATGCGTGCGTATGCGTGTGTGTGTGTGTGTGTGTGTGTGTGTGTGTGTGTGTGTGGTGTATGTGTGTATGTGTGTGTATATGTGTGTGTCTGTATGTGTAGGTATATGTCTGCGTGTGTGTGTATATATGTGTGTGTACGTGTGTGTGTATATGTTTGTGTATGTGTATGTGTGGTGTGCATATAAGTGTGTATATGTGTGTGTATTTGTGTGTGTGTGTGTATATGTGTATATGTGTGTGTGTTTGTATGTGTGTGTATGTGTGTGTTTGTATGTGTGTGTATGTGTGTGTGTGTGTATGTGTGTATGTGTATGTGTGTGTGTATGTGTATGTGTGTATGTATGTGTGTGTGTGTGTGTATGTGTGTATATGTGTGTGTGTGTGTGTTGTGTGCATGTAAGTGTATATATGTGTGTGTATGTTTGTGTGTGTGTGTATATGTGGTATGCACATAAGTGTGTATGTGTATCTTATTTTTTTAGTTTTCTGTGACTTTGAGGTTACTGTTGATTGCCTGATTATTTTCTAAAGAGATTGAGAAGGAAATGTGTGGAGTTGAGATAGATTGGACATGAGAGAATCTAGAAGTAGATGCAAAAAAAGTGTTCAGAATATTGTACAATTTTTTCCAATAAAATATAAACTGAAATTGTTCAAAATAAGAAAAAAGATCATTATAGAAAAGAGTTTACAGATAGATTTATTTTCAAGTAATCCTCTTTCACGAATACTTAAATTTATGAAATCCAAGTTCAATGCCTTTTTTTAACACTTATATTCCACAGTTAAAATAATGGTGGTTTACCTGAAAACACACTATTGTATATTTTTATTTTAAAAATCTTGTCCATTTTTTCCTAGTAATTAGGATTTTTTTTTGCTTTGGCCACATAATTAATGTGTGAATATACATAATTAATTTAAAAGAACAAAGAACAGCGAGGAAATTGACTTTATAAAGTATTTATGCTTATGAACTCTGCTATCATTGGAGAAATGTGTCTGAAGATTTAACATCATGTGTCTTCATTTTTATTCTGTATTCATGCCTTTGCACATGCACAGCATCTAACAATGAATTTTAATGAATAATTGGTTATATGGACTCACATTCATTAAAAATACATAGCTATGTTTGAGTGTTACTAAAAATCATCAACTTCCCAGATTAACAGTACATTGTTTTTCAGATTTCATTCATTGATCTCCTTAATGGTAGCTTATTAATGTAACAGAAAATAATTGTTAAGGCTATGATTAAATTTCTTAGAGATGGATTTAAGCACTATTAAACTATTTTAATTAAAATAGGAAAACATAAATACTTTTATAACCACCATCATCATTATGAAATCTGCAATACAGATCAGAAGTCTGTGATGAAACCTGTGAAGTTTAAGGTCATTTATGTTAATCCCAAAGATGGGAGGAGAAAGACCACTTACCCAAATCGTCATGGTCAAATTAATTAAAGCAAACGATTAATTAAAGCAAGTATTTCTAATTCAAGTGCATGAACTGCCTTCCCCTGAGGTGGGGTTTGAAAAGTCAGCATTGAAGTGAGGAAGACAAGGCTTTTATAGCCCAGGAGAAGGTGGTTCCAAATGGGGTATTTAGCAGGCAATAGGCAGAGTTACAGGAACGAAACTTAAGCATAAGAAGTTATGACTTACGAGCTCTTGAAACAAAGACATGATTGCAAAATGCGTATAATAGGTCCTCATAGCAAGGTAGCCATAACAACCGCTTTGAAACAACTGTAAAGTTGCAAGAAGGTTTTCAGTATCTATTGGAATCAAAGGCATGTTTGTCATTCCTGGAACAGGCAGTACAGAATCATCTGTCATTAAGGTTACAGGTGAGGTATAGCCAAGTTCTTGAGAAACAGAGATTTAGCATAAATAGTGATGAACCTAGTTTGTCTTTGCTATAAGAGGGCCTTAATGCCTAAGATGGAAGCAGGCCAGTTCTTTAATTACCCCAATCTCTGATATGGTTGATCATGGTTGATTATGCAGATGTCTGTGTGTATGTTTGCACAAGTGTAAATAAATAAATTGACAGAGCATTATTTGCAAAGTTTGGGGTTTTTGTTGTTGTTGTTGTTGTTGTTGTTGTTGTTGTTTTGATGGTAGAGAGCAAATGTGTTAAAGTATAGTCATCCGTTCAATGACAGGTTGACTGAGAAGTGAGAGTACCAACTAAAACCAGTAATCTAGACTACTCCCTGGGTAGAAAGGAAGGCTTTTTTTGGGGGGGAGGGGGGATCAAAATGCTAAGTTATCTCTTGAAGTGGGGTGGTAGAGAGGAGAAAAATGGGAGGGTGTTTGAGCTAATGCAGGTTATTTGTAATAATGAGGAACTAAATATGTTTTCCACAGTTGACCTTTGTGGGAGGTTCTTGGTAAACAGATGTTGGTCTTACCAGATTCCTGAGGAATGCTGAATCCAGGTTTCTACTTACTTAAGAACAATCCTTCTGCTTACCTGGTCAGAGGCCTTCTGTTCTGGATGTTGTCAACAACACAGCCATTTTGGGAAGCCAACTTTGTACTTAGCAACTCTTCTAGCAATATCTTTAAGCTAATAATCAAATATCACTCTTCAAGTTTGCTTTTAACAAGATTTCCTATTGTACTAGTTCTCCTTATTTTTAATATTTACTTTTGTTGTATTTTACGTCTGCAGGTGTCTTTTCCACTTATATGTCAATGTAACACTTGTACTATTGGAGATTTAAGAATCCAGGAGAGACCATTGATGGTTATGAACCATGTGCTCATATGCCATGACTCAAATCCCAGTGCTCTAGAACAGCAGCCTGTACTCTTTACCACTGAGAAATCTCTTTATTCCTGTTTTGTTTTTTCTTGTTAAATCAATCTTTACCATATTTACAATCTACTTGTAAATTATTCTTTAAATTACCATTGTGTTAAAATGAAGGATTCTACCCAGGTAAAGTGAAGATTTTAGTGTTGGGGTCCCGATGGTCTGATTTTCCTGTCTTAGGAAACCCTGACCCAGACTGTGGAGAACATAGGCCTCAGATAACACCTCAGAGGAATGTCCTCCTCAGTAATAAATCTGTTATGACTGGGAAGAACAATGGAACAAGAGGGACAAAGCAGCTAATTGCTCAAACACTGTAAGGGCTGTCTTTAGCAGGGATAAAATATAAACAGCATTATAAGAACTAAAAGAGTTCATTCCTCGACTGAACTGAGTCCCCTGTCTATCATTTTCTTTTCCAGATCTCTGTATCACTACATTTCTTCTAGAAATGCAGATGTCTAATGAAGAAATAAATTATTGTGTCTAGTAGTTCTTACTGTTTTAAAATGAATATTCATACCCACCTCTATTTTTATGTATTTGGGCCCAGAAATGATGACATCTTGAGCTTGGATCCTCATGGACAGGTTTAAAGCTTCATAAAGAGGTCCCCAGAGAGTAGGCTAGCTCTCTTCCTTGAACGTGAAGAAGCAGGGGAAACGCCATCTGTATCCCATCCCAGAGCCCTACTAAAGCAGTGTCACGGTGTTCAGTGTCAGCTGAAACCTCAAAACCTCCAGGCATTGTAAAATATTCTTTTAATTTTGAACTTTTTTTTAACAGTATCAATTTGATTTAATAGACCCGTAGTGTCTATGTTCATCCTTAGAGTAGACTTTTACCATTTTCTAAGATGCAGTGACATAATCCTTTCTGCATATTCCTGTACACGTAATTCCTCATTTTAATAAGAAGGACATGACAGGTTGTACGTACTTGTCATTACACAGTGTTTATTTAAATGTTTTTTTTTAATTTTCACGTGTCTGCAACTCAACTTGTGGTTAGGTCATATAAATAGCACTATGCCAGTGACCACAGTGACCATTGCTGCCCTGTACATGGAATGTTTGAAAGTAAAGGAAATTCCAGTTGAAGAAAAATGAGGAGAGGGCAGATTAATCCTGTAACAAACACCAACTGATGTAAATCAAATTCCTTCTGGTGATGATATTTAACACTTTAAATAAAACATTTTCATTACATATGTTGTTCAGGATGCTAAGATGTCTCCATTTGCATCCCCAAGCCTACCTCCGTTCATCCTGTGATGTGGCTTAGTAATCATGTCCACACTATAACACCTCTTCCTTTCCTTCCTTATGACAAGAATGAGTTTCTAGTTTTATCACACTGCTGTTAGAAGAATGTATCTATAAAGTTTAGAAAGATTTTACGTTTATCATTATCATTTGCTACGGTGCTTTGCAGTTAACGGTCCCGGCAGCCTATAGATTTTATAACAGAGTGAACGAGACGTCAGTTTGCCCTGAGGAATACAGAAAGTGGAGCTACTGCTTACTTTCTGTTCTGTTGTTGCAAAGAGACATCATGACCAAGGAAACTTACAGAAATAAACATTTCATTGGGGCTTGCTTACAGTTTCAGAGGTTTAGTCCATTAGCACTGTGGTGGGGATCATGGAGGAATGCAGGGTGACTTGGTGCTGGGGCAGTAGCTAAGAACTAGATTCTGATCTGAAGGCAGAAAAGTGGGAGAGCAAGACATGCTTGGCCTGGCCTGGACTTTTGAAACCTCAAAGCTCATTCCCTGTGACACATCTCTTCCAACAAGGCCATGCCTCCTAATCCTTCCCAAACAGTTCCACTAACTGGGAACCAAGCATTCAAACATATGAGTCCTTGGAGCCATTGCCAATCAAGCCACCACTCTAGGTATGCTGGTCCTAGCTTTTATGATACAACTGTAACTAAGAGAGCCATCGATTACATATCATGGTTTCCAATGTCTTTGTATGCTCAAAACTCCTGTACAATTTTTTTAAATGTCTTGTTCTTCAAATGTTGTTTTTAGCTAGGGTGTACTCCAAAAGTGAGGTGTTCTTCTTTCTCAGAGTGTCCAGGGGAGGTTTTATTCTAATGACCATCCCAATGATATATTGCAATGATAGCTGTGCCTATGAACTACTCTGTTTTGTTTTTAGAGAACACAGTAAACTTTTCCTGACCTTTTAGAAAAACAATGGTAAATGAACCATGAATATTATTCAAATAAGAAGTAAAATTCTTTCCCAGGGATATCACACAGTACATATGATTTATTTTATTATATTTGTTAACTTAGATCAGTGATCATATGATTTACGAATTCAACTTACAAATAAGAGGGAAATAAATAAGTCAGACTGTCAAAAGAGTTGCTTACATTTAAAAGTATATATATGTATATATATATATTTTAAAGACTTATTTATTTATTATATATAAGTACACTATAGTTGTCTTCAGACATACAACAAGAGGGTATCAGATGCCATTCAGATGGTTGTGAGCCACCATGTGCTTGCTGGAATTTGAACCCAGGACCTCTTGAAGAGTAGTCAGTGCTCTTAACCACTGAGCCATCTCTCAAGCCCCATTTAGAAGTATATTAACTCTATCTTCTGAAGTCACCACTTAATTTAAAAAGAAATGTATATTATTGGTTAAGAAATAAATAAAATTATTTGGCTATTAAATCATGTATTTTTTTATCGGGCAATGGTGAAGATTTCAATAAAGCAACATAACTTTGAAATGGGTATAGTTTTAAATTATCGAGATGCATGAGTAAATAGATTTTCACAGTAATTAATCTCCCTAGCATATCTATCTGAATATCTGTTACATAAAAAATTGTAGCAGAATATTTATTTTAGAGTATGATGTCTTAATGTCAGCAATAAATAGTACCACTCTTTTAAGAGACAGTATTTGTGAATTTTATATCTCATCAACTACCTTTAAAAATGAAGGTAAAACAAATCATTGTGAGGATGAGCATAGCATATGTTTTGATAATTGCTGCCATTTATTTATCATCTCTCCTTTATTTAATTACCATAAGCTTTATCAACTATTGAAGAATGGCTAAATTGATCTTATATTAACTGTTACTTCTGACAAATTACATCATTTGAATTTGACTTTCTATTTAAATCGTACTTGTTTATCAGATAGAATACCAGTTTAGCCTTGATGGGGACAGTGTCAGGAGCCATAAGAGGACAAGCTAGTAACTAACAGGTGATCATCCTGAGATGGCCAGCCTCGGATTATTATATAATCTGTGACTGGTTCGCCCTTATTAAGGAAGGCCGTAAGGGATTCATTTTAGGAAAGACTCCTGATATTAAAATGCTTTTCCTGTTGTTATTATTAGACATATATAACAGTCATTGAATAATAGCACACCCCTTTAGAGCAGATCTCTGCAGATCTACAAAGATGTACTTTCTCATAGTAATGCTATATAGACAAATAGATGACTTCTTAAGTCTTAATGATGATCCTGTAAGAATCCCTAAAATTATGTCAGTGATTATTAAGTTCTTTTATAGTGGGACTGCTATTAAGTTTCTTTCTATTAGTCAAAATTGCAGTGAGAACTCTGCCAGTCTCCCAGGTGTCACCAGTTAATTTCTCTCAGATAATAACCAGATTTTCTCCTACTCAGAACACATTGCAAGAGGTTGTAAAACAATTATCAAGGGTCATAAAAAAAGAACAAACAATTTATTATAGGTGCTAGGACAGAGGATAAAATATTGACTGGGTTTATCTATATAAAACTTCACTAACAACTATAGTTTTAGCCCTTCAGCGAACCTATGCAGCTGACAATGGTGATGAATGGTTAGCCAGATAATTACTCCTGATGGATATTCATGTAAACATTCTCAGTTGTAAACTTGTATTTCATTTTATGCTTTGATCTTTCATATGAACTTGTGATGAATTTTGTAACGCGTGATCATATATTCTGAAAGATGTTTAAGTGCAGAGGACAAAGAGAAGATACACAGGACTGAGACAGAAGGACACAAACAGAAGGACAGAGAAAGAAGGACTGAGCTGGAGAGGAACTGAGCTGAAAAGTTAGGTTTGAGCTAAGGAGAACTGAGCTAAGTAGAACTGAGCTAAAAAGATCTAGGCTGAGAAGAAATGCAGAGAGGAATAACTTAGAGACTACAGGTAACATAAGAGAGCAATGTGCAGAATGTAGAGGAAAAGAGGAAAAAAGAAGAAGCTGCAGAGAGCAGAAGGAGCAGACAGGTTTTTCCTTACCATGGGACAGAACAGGCCATTTCTTAATAGCAACGCAGGCTCAGTCTTATTAAAAGAAACAAGCCTTTTCTCTTACAAACTTGGGTTTAATTCACTTAGCATTAAAAGGGTAGAAGCGATTTCTTTCTCTATGTAATAAAGATTGGAGCTCATCTTTCTGCCCTGATGCTTGGTCTTTTGCTCCGTATGCATATGTAAATATAGATGTGTATGTAAGTATGTGATCGTGAGAATGTATGCATGTGTGTGTGTGTAAGAATGTAATTGTGAGAATGCATGTAACTTGGGTCCAACTGATTGAGTGGAAATGTATAAATGCACATTTATTGAATCTCTGTGTGAAATTATATATGTTTATGCATATTTGGCTATGTAGAAGCTTTTCCTTCTGCAAGCGCTATTCACTTCTCTTGGTTCAATAGAAGTTTATTGCTCCAAACTTCCCCCTAGTCTGACAAGGAAGAAGCATAGGGACAAAGGGAAAAGGCTCCAGCAATTAATCCTTTACCTGATCTCCAGCTGTTTTAGAATAAGGTGCTAAATGCCAGAGACTGCAGTGTTTGGCCTCAGAGGAACACAGAAGGCAGATTAGTTACAGTAGCAGAGCATAGTGACTTAGACATAGATAAGTAAATCAGCTACAGTAACATAGTAACTTAGACTTAGATAAGTAAACATTATTATATAGCAACCCTAAATATCTCCTAAGACGAAGTCTTACCCTCGGTCTATGCTCTTACCCCTCCGCTGCCTCAAGAAGAACCAACAGCAGAAGGAAGACCAATGTCAGGGCTGGCCCCGGCAGGGATGAGGGATTGGTCCCTGCCCCTGGGACAAGGCCCTGGTATGAGCCTTCCTGCATGTAGATTGTTGCTGTGGCCATAAGGCTTGTTTGTGTAATAATGTACATATTTTCTGGAACAAGTACTAGAGGGAGAGCACTATTTCCATCTGAGGAATGTCCACCCTGTTAAAGTTGGACTCCATAGTAATTAGAACAACAAAAGTCTAGGAGTTGAGGGTGTGGCTATGTCTCAGAACAATGACAGTGGGACCTTTACGACAGTCCTTAAGGCTATGGAAAATAACTCTAAATACATGTGTTTGAAAAAATAAAATCTCTCAATTATGCAAAAGATAAGGATGCAATATGAATTATATGAGGACTTCATAGATCTAAAGGAACAAAAGCAGTTGGGCTATGATGCAACTTGCTAGAAAATCACTAAGGAAGAAGATAAAGAGATTTATTGAGTGGTAAATTCAGGAGATCCCACTAAGCTAGGTTTTTTTGTTTATGCTTTACAAAGACAAATAGATTCCTGAACTGAGGATTAGTCTGGGACAGAACAAGGTTAGACACAGGTGTGGTCCAAATGTTAATTTTAGGGCAGGGTCCCACCCAACTAGTTTATGTCTATGCTTACCAAAGGCAGACAGATATCTGAAATCTTGTGCAATGTATGCTTTTGAAACAGAACAAAACAAAACAAATGAAAACAAAAAATAAAACTGTATACATACTGTCTCCTAAGAATTAAAGGGCTGGTGTCAAGTGATGCTCATTCATAAGAAAGTCAAAAAAGAACCTGGAGTAAACAACTGAATTCTGAATTGATATGTAAAATAAGAGTGGACATTTGTGTTCTGCAGGATATGAGCTATCCAGAGAATTTTTTAGGATTAAAAAAAAAAAAGCGCTCTCTCTCTCTCTCTCTCTCTCTCTCTCTCTCTCTCTCTCTCTCTCTCTCTCTCTCTCTGTGTGTGTGTGTGTGTGTGTGTTTGTGTGTCCTTCCCTCACTTCCCCTCTTCTCTGTCTCTCTCTGTCTCTGTCTCTCTTTCTTTCTCTCTCTTTGCTACACCCCAACCCACACACACACACAGATAGACAAGCAGGACATTGACAGAGAGAAGTCTTAGAATAGCAAGCAAGCAAAATATAGACAGAACTCTCCCAAGAGAAGAGAAAGAAAGTCATAGAGATAAGCAAACAGAAAAAGTCCTATCAATCAGAACACGGCTTGGACCCATGATTTCTAGTGTTCCTTTTCAAAACTTTCACACACGCCTTTCTCAAAACCCCTCTCCCAGCCAAGGCTTGTCCTTAGCAAGAATCCAAATTAGATTCTTTAAAAGAATTGCAATTTAAAGAAAGATGAACAGGATCCTAGCATTCTCCTCTGAAAGGCTCTACAAGCAGCTAACTGAGACAGATGAAAATACTTATAGCCAACCATTGGACTGAGGTCAGGGACCCCTATGGGAGAGAGAGGGGAAGGATTGAAGGTGCTAATGAGGATTGCAACCCAATAGGAAGAACAACAGTATTATTGGACCCCTCAGCTCTCCCAGGGACTAAGACACCAACCAAAGAGCATCCATGGGCTGGTCCATGGCTCCTGGCCCATATGGAGCAGAGGACTGCCTTGATCCCGTGGAAACTTGATGCCCCAGAGAAGGGCGATTCTGGAGGGGGTGAGGTCGAGGTGGATGGGTGGTTGCAAGAGCAGCCTCTCAGAAGCAAAGGGGAGAGGGTTGAAGAATTAGGAGAGGTGGAATCTGGAAGGGGGCAACATTTGGAATGTAAATAAATAAAACCATTTAATTGTTAAAAAGAAAGAAAGATGGATGCTGCTTATAGAGAAGTGAAAAGAGTTTGAAGGTCACGGACCTATGATATGAAGGCAAGATACCTTTCAGTTAATAGCCAACATTTCAGAACACCTAGATTGAATTTTGTATAATATCATGGCTATTGGAGTCTATAAAGTATTTATATCAAATAAAGTTTTAATTGTTAAATGGATTACATAATTTGTGCCAGGATGTTCATTTTAGAAAGCATATACTTGAACAAAATATGTCTGAAAGGTTAATCCAGAGTAAAAATGCTGTCATATCCATCTATTTTAATCTATCAGTCTCACACAGTTATAGGAGGTGTGATGAGTTTTCAGCATTCCTAATATATTCATCCCTAGGCACCCATGAGCATCTGCTCCTTATTTGGGGTTTTTATTCTTATATTGTAAGTTAGTTAAGCTGCTGAAAGTGCAGTTCTTTGGATCCTCATTAGTTTTAACTGGCTTTTGTTAACTTAAGGAAGATTGTCAGAGTTCAGAGGTTATAAGTAGGACCAGTCATCAAACCAAATGCAATCACGCCAGTCTCCAGTGTCTAGTGTTTTGCTGGTCTCCTTACCCTCGAGTTAAAGTAGATTGGCTATGTATCTATTAAAGGAAAAAAGCAAAAAAGAAAACAAAAGTTGAGGAAGAATCCTATGCTCCACTTGAATAAAAAATCTTCATAATAAACAGAGCAAGAAATCATAGTGCTATACATATTTGAAATCCATCTCCTGTATTAGCCTTCCAGGAAACTATGATTTATGCAAAGATGCATGAAACTGTGTAAAGGTAACAGTATTAATTTGTTAATTTATTTTTAAATCATTGTTTTCACAGTAAGACCAACTTCAGAGTGACCAAAATCAAAATATTTCATAATCTTTTCCATGGATTAGTCTATGCTATCATGCAGAGTCAATAGACGATTTAATTATAATTTAATCTCTCTCCTGTATTTGCACTTTGATAGATTTTCCAATATTTTACTTTAATTCAAATATGTTTTCCCAAGAGAACTTAAAAAATCTGAATATTACCATATCTCTTCATTAAAATTAATTAATTTTAATTAATAACAAGATTAAATAAGCTACTCATGAAACAATTACAAAACTCTTGACAATATATAATGAAGTCCATGAATACATATAAATATTATGTTTATAAACTTATTTTAAAGACAAGAAGGTATTTTTAAAATAAACTTCAAAACATTTAGCACCTGATTGTATTGGTTTTAGCAACATTTCATAGCAGAAGGGACAGTTAGAATTTCTAAATTATGTTTATAAGTCTGGGATACAATTTCTATTCATTTTACGGTGTTTATCTCCTTTTGAGCAAGGTTAGCCATTACTCAACCATGAGATAATGCTTTTTTTAATATACCTTAAACTGTTTGTTTTAGCAATTTCTCTGAAAACCAGATAAATTTTATATCTAATTTGATTATATATAATCAAAAATTAATATGAAAATATTATAAATATTTAGTTTCAAATCAGGAAGAAAAAAATGTATATTTTAAATTTCAAATACATTGACCTCTGTCAAATGTAGAATCATCCCTGCCTCTCAAGATGGTAGCTATGTAATTCCTTACAAAGGGTGCTCTGCTTATGTCTTTTCAGAAGACAAATTATTTTCTATAGAAATGTTGACATGACTATTTGCTGTTTTTCAGGAGATGCAAAACTCTATGAAATCCTCAGTGAGTTTCTTGGACAAGTAGTGGTCTTTTGTGGATCATTTCCTCATCGTAGCTCCCTGTGATTTTGTGGTTATTCAAGTGTATCTGAAGGTTAAAATATTTAATTTCTTCTTGTTTCCTTTTGCCTCTGCCTAAAATTCCAACTTATCTCTAAGGTACTATATGTAATTAGGGTCCCACTTGGGCTGTGCTTGGTTCTTTTTATTAAACAATATTCCTTAAAGAAGAAGAAGAACCAAAACATTGGTCTATACTTTGTGTTTCTCCTCCCCTCCCCCCCCGCTGTGTGTGTGTGTGTGTGTGTGTGTGTGTGTGTGTGTGTGTGTGTGTGTGTGTGTGTGTGTGTTGTAAAGTAATCACAAGAGAGAGGAGGGAGGGAAGACTTCAGAAAACTAGTTCACATTGTGAAGGATTCTAAAATCTTCAAAGTAGAATTTCAGGGCAGAAGTCCAGGCTGTTCCAAGGCACTTTTTGACATCATTCTTTTCTACTTCAAAAGGTTATCATTAAATTATCAATCATTTTGATGGAGTCTCATCTATTTTGCAGAATGTAATCTTTATAAAGCAAGTTTTACCCATTAATTGTTAGTCTTTCAAAAAACATATATTGGGAACATTCAAAATAATATTTGACCAGCTACATGAGCACTACGACTTATTCATGTGGAATCAAATAATTAACATCTTCATTGTGTTTACTATTATTTATTCTAAAATCTGATAATGCTTATATATGCACAGGGTTGAATGTACATAGAGAATGAGCTGAGGCCCTAATTGCTGATTTTAGCAATTAACTGATTAACTGAAGTAGAATTATAATGAGATAGTATAAAGCTATTACTGCTGTGGGTATGAGAATCTTAACTGCCCCAACTTAAAATTTTTATCTTGAGAATGATAACCAATGTTGCACAATAATGACTGAAAGTGCATTCAAAATAGAAAGCAAATGCTTTAAGGTGCAATCATTATTGACCAAGTGTATGTATATGGATGCTTACAGCATACGGTTTTTAAAATATTTCATACGAAATACAGATAAAGCCAGCCGTGGCAAATTTTAAAGGAATAAAACATTTTAATAATTACTATGGAGATCTTGCCTGATCTTTTTCACTCCAGAGAATGACCAATGGATTATGTCTTTGTCTTCTGCTAAAATTTATTTTCTAGGAAGAGCTTTTCACTCTAAGATGCCTAAGCAGCGCCGTGTCCTGTGAGTTGGAAGGGAGCCAAGTGCAGATGGTGAGAATGCATTTAAGCTGAGGAAACAGCATGCTCAAAGGCTCTGAGGTGTGAGATACCATGGCCTAACCAGGGCTCTATCATTATTCATCATGTCAGCACTTAAACGTAAAGAAATGGGCTTTACCTTTGCAGAAGAATTAATGACTCTGCAGCGTATATCCAAAGATGTAATTGACATGCAATGACCTGACATTAAAAAATCACTAGTCAAGCTGCCGTTATTCCGATTATTGGAGTAGTTAAAAGCAAGTTATTGTACACTTTGGTTTGTTTGATTTGTTTGCCTTTGAAGGTAATCATACTAGACACACACATGTTTTTATGTGCCTTTAGATGTTTTAATATGTGTTTATGCATGTGTGAGGGTATGTGCTTGTGAGATGTGTAGGCATGGCATGTGCGTCTCTGTGTGAGGATGCATGCATGTATTTATATATGTGTATACGCTTGTATGTATTCGTTTGTGTGTATTTATGTGTTTATAAGCATGTGGTTATGTGTATGTGAGGGTGTGGACACATGCGTATTGGGGAATGTGTGTGTGTGTGTGTGTGTGTGTGTGTGTGTGTGTGTGTGTGTGTGTGTGCTTGTACATGCTTTATATATAGTGTGAGTATGCTCATGGGTGAGAGTAAATGTATACATGTGTATATTTGTATATGTTTCTAAAATGATATTCCAAAGCAACCATGAAATGATGATTTTAGGTTTTGCTTTTGGTGAAATTGATTTTTGAGAGACTGAATATCCAATGACTCATAACCATTGTTTCTTTTAATAAATAAATGTTTATATTTTAGGATCAATGCCAGAAATTATTTTACTATTGCTTACTGCCTATGTTGTTAGTCAATAAAATGTCAAAGTTCTAACTCCTGAGAATTTTCCTTTAATTATCTAAACGTTAGGGATTTTTTTTTTCAATTTCTACTATGCTTAAAAATAATTGTACCACTTTGGTATAATGGCAAACACATCCTGCTACTGATACAAATAGAAGTAAACTCATTGGAAAAAAAAATAGAAGATACGGTAATTAACTGACAAAGGTGTGCCCACGTAGGTTTCAATAAATAGGGCACTAAGATGCATTGGAGGGAAACAGTCTTCTTGACAAGAAGTACTGGCAAACATTTATCTGCCTCCAGGGAGCAGAAATTAGAACCATATCTTTCACTCTATACAAAACCAATTAGGTGTGGTTCACAGACCTTAATTTAAAATCTGAACCAGTAAAACTGCTTCTGTTCTCAGATCTTAACGCCATTCTTCTTGCTAAGAAGTTCATCAGAAGTAACAATCAGTTCAATTTTAAACAAAGACAAGGAGAGGTTGTTCTTGCATGGTATCTGATGTTATATTAATTAATATTGTTACCGGAGAGAGGGAGAGACAGGAGAGAGGGAGAGAAGCCATGGCAGGTGATGTTAATATTCTGCTCTGTGTATTTACAGGTTGTTATTAATGTTCCTAGGGATGGATGGTACCGGGCTTTGTATGTTTAAGTGGGCAATTATATTTTACCAATTGGGTCAAAGATTATTGTGTTGTGTGTTCTTTTATGTGAGGGTTTGAGTGTAGGCAAGTGTGGCTGGGATGAGTTTCCGCCAGATATCTTGGGACTCTGCAGTGCAGACCCAGCGAGGTAAAAGACCAACCATACTTTTTTATTTTTATATTTTTACAACAACAGATGGCGAGCCAATATGATGGGCAAGAATCCACTAGTAATCCTGAGAGTTGAGAGAAAGTTTTTATTTTCTAAGTAAGAGGAGGCCGACGCCATGTTAAGTCATGTGATATCTTAAGCGGGAATTCAAACAAAGAAATGGGGAAGCCACCTGGGCTGGCAGGCTGTAGGTCCCCTGCTGTGTGATAAGTAATGGCAGCTCAGAGAGTTAGAGATTAAAAGCTGCTTTTTAAAGAAAGTTGTTTAGAAAGTCTTTCAGGATACTCATATTCTTTTTAACGTGGGCTCCACGGGAATTTTGGGTTGAAATCCTAGTTAGACAAGCTACTTCTTAATTACAGGTATTATTAAAAGGTGACTGAGTTTGTTTTTAGAAAGAAGAGAGTAAAGAGATTACCTGAATCAGGTGGGGATTTTCATCCATGGTTCAGAACTTAGATGGGGAAAAATTAGTCACTTTCTCCAAGTAGAGAGTTGTGATTGAATGTCTGTAACACCAAGGAGAGTGAATGCGGGCATATATTGTAGAAGTTATTAAGGTTAAAGAAAAATCCACGGCTCCGGGTAGAGAGCTTAACAGATGGATACATTTTGGGCTAAAATACTGAGTTTTAAGTTGTTTGTTGGTTTTAGAATTGATAGAAGGTGTTTAAGTTTGTTTTAAGGAGAGTACAGAGATTACCCGAATCACTTGGTGGAATCCTTTGGGGATTTACATCCATGGTTTGGAACTTAGATAGGAAAAAATTGGTCATTAACTCCAAGTAGAGAGTTGTGATAAATGTCTGTAACACCAGGGAGAGTGAATGCAGACATATATTATAGAAGTTATTAAGGTTAAATAAAATCTGTGGCTCCAGGTAGAGAGTTTGACAGATTGAGATATTTTGGGCTAAAGTCCTGGTTTGATGTGTTGCTTATTGATACTGGAATTGATAAAAGGTATTTGGTTTGTTTTATGAATTACCCCGCTAAAGGCCATATGGCTCGTTGATGCCGGCTAGCAAGGGTTTGTGGTTACTTTTGATATTAACCACAACAGGAAGCTCGAATTCTCTTAAAGTGGGCTCCACGAGGATTTTGGGTTAATTTCCTGATATCATAGAGTACAAAAGCCTATCAGGCTCATTGTTTAGCTTACTTCCTTTTTAAAAAATTGTTTAGTCTTCATGATGGGTGTGACTTTGAGTTTTAAGGTTATATTATTACTCTGGTAGAGAGTGCAAGATACAAGCTTTTCTGGTTTCAAACTAAGGAACACAGTATTTTGGGAGAAAGATTTTGTCTTTGTGTTTTTAAAAACTGTGATTAGGCTCTGGAAACCCCCCAGAGTCATACTGATCAGATTTGATAGAGGTAGACCGCCTGAAAAATTTATTCAGGAGAATCAAACAAAAAGATATCTCGATTCTAAACTTTTGTCTTGAGAGTTGTATTTTGCAGAGTGTGCCTACTTGGAATCCTGGTCTCAAGAACTTTCAGCTGGCTCCAGTCAGGACACATCCTGCTACAGCATTTGCTTCATTTTTCCTACCCCCTACCCCTAAGGATATCTTAACACCCATGTACAGCTTGAAGAAGTTATAGAGGAGTCGTTGCCCCTATTCCCTGGACTTTGGGAGGCTGAAAGTGGTTATTCTAAAGTTGTTTTTATGAGGTACTTAAAGTTGGTTGTAATTTAACAGGGAGGAATTAGGTAGATTGAGTTATACGGTTGTAATCTTATTTGTTATCTAAGCTAAAATCATATCTTTGTTTTGATATAGAATTTATTTGTTAAAAGAGATTAAAAGTACAAGGTTTAGAGCCAGTCCTTCTATTGATGTCATTACAAACTTCTGAGTTGATTACACATGAGAGTTAAGGGCCATATAGCAAACATATTGCTGACTTTGTGCGAGTACTTTCAAGATATTATTAAGATATAAAGACAACAGTCCAGATTGTCTTATATAGATTGATGGTTTTCAAAAATGTCAGAAATCCATAAAATTTGAGATTTAAAGTTATTTATCTTTTGTTGAGACATATCTGCTCCTAACAGTTCCCCTTTGGTGGATTTAACGAAGAATTTGAACATCTCTACATCCAGGTGAGGCAATATTTTGTGGCTAGGCAGCCACTGGACAAAACTGCCTGTTTCATCTGCAGACTAATACTGTCCAGAAAAGGACAAATTATGCAGAATAGTTGACTGATAAACCCTGCCAAGACAGGGTGATCAGCCCTTCAAAATCTGCATTTCAAGATTGATTTTGATCAGTTGATTTTGGGCCAGAAGGCTGAAGACTTACACACGCATATTGCTAACAGGAACTGTGCTAGTGGAGATTTGTCTCTACAACCTCTCAGTTCTAGAAGCTGTGTTAGGCTTCCTATGTGTATAGATATTTGGTCATTCTCAGATTTCTGATGGAGTTGAAGACTGATTATAGTCTCATAGCCTATCAGGCTGTATAACTCTGAATATACATATTTTATTGGATAGTTATCAGATAGTATACAAGCTAGCCAAGATATAATACAGATTTTAAGCCTTTCTTAAGCTGGAATGAATAACTAAACATTCTATTTAACTGATATAGTGATGGACTGGGTGTTGAGTATATCACATGCTTTATAAACTGTAGAATGGTAATAATTGTACTCAAATTATATATAAGTGAAAAGGCTTTTTAACTGGACAAAAAGGCAAAATGTGGTTTGCCCTGACATTATCTGTATTTTGATGCTAATTCCACTGCCCCAAGGACAGCTACCTAGTCAAGTACTCAGAACTCGGATGACTTTGCCAGAACCACCTCCCCATTGAATTTGTAAAGTACAGGTGAGAGGCAGGTACTGAGGGGCAGGTACAGGATAGAAGGAAGCCTGTCATTGGAGGAGAAGGAAGGATGGGCAGAAGAGAAGTTTGAAGGAGGAGGAGGAGACTAGGAGAGAGAGGGAGAGACAGGAGAGAGGAGAGGGTAAGAAGCCATGGCAGGTGATGTTAATATTCTGCTCTGTGTATTTACATGTTGTTATTAATGTTCCTAGGGATGGATGGTACTGGGTTTTGTATGTTTAAGTGGACAATTATATCTTACCAATTGGGTCAATAAAATTAATAGTTTTACCAAAACTGTCTCCTTATTAATTCCAAATGTTCTTTAACTGATAGTTTTCTCTACTCTTAAATAAATTTGGCATTAAATGAGACATAGCTCAGAGATTAGGAAGGAAATAATATGAGAGAGAGAGAGTCCTCATGGGCCTTTCTATTCCTTTCTATTCCTTTCTTGGGCTTTGAGAATGATAAAGATCTCATCCGTGGCTTATTCTGATAGAAAAATGCTGCTTGCAAGGGAGAATGCTCCCTAGAAAGTAAGTAGAAGTCTGTAGAATCTAAGTATGAAAAGTTTAGATAACTGAGAGAAATAATTGTCATAAGCAGGGTTGCAGTGTGAGCATTTCTTTGGTAATCTAAAGTTTACTTTGGGAGTGGAAGGCAAATGAAGAAGCGGAAGCCAACGTCCCTACAACATGACTAGGGATGCCAAACACTGCACTGTTTCCATCTCTTAACATTTTAAATCCTTTTCTGATGGTAACTTAAAGGAATCAAAACTCTAACTTTTCCCCCCATTGAATGGGCCATATGTATAAAAAGGGACATCACATGTGGTTAGTCAATAATGTTATTGAACCAGATCATATGAGAACATATGCTTCTTATCACTAAAAAGAGTGTCTTCAAGGCAATAATGAATTGGATTTACAGTTACACTCTGAACAAAGACAGTGTAACAAACTGACCTGAAAGCCGCCACTCTTTTGAATCTCTCAGTAGCTGTAGTCTTCTGTTCTGTGTGTATGGTTCATCTGTCTGTGATATGATGTATTTACACAAAACATATTTTCTTTCTTTTTTTTCTTTTTTCTTTTTTTTTTTTTTCGGAGCTGGGGGCCGAACCCAGGGCCTTGCGCTTGCTAGGCAAGCGCTCTACCACTGAGCTAAATCCCCAACCCCAACATATTTTAATAATCTATTGTAAACAGACAAAATTACGAGCTATAAATTTTGGAGGCAATAAATTTACCAATCCAGCCTAAAGTACATTAAGAATGAAGCTCTTATAATGAACAACACCCAGTCACTTCTTAATTACACAACCTTTGAGTGACTCTGGAATGGACACTCATAAACTCAAGCCTTCTTATCTCTCATTTCTGAAAAAAACATTTACTATGAAATGATATGATACATGTTCTTGTTCCGCATCAGCTAAACTTGTCCAATCATGCGTGACACCCTGCTTGCCCATGCTTCAGTCTTGTTCACTGTGATACTGAATACTAAAGGGAATTAGATTAGTTACTCAGAGCATAAAGAAGAAGAACTAACAAAATATGATGAGAGATTGGAGGGAATAAAAATGAAAGAAAACAGAGGAAAGAAAAGGAAAGAGTTAATATAAGAAAGACAGCAAGAATGACCTTGAGTATTCACAGATCTTGAATCACAAAGAAATACTTTTCAGATGAATTCAGATATTAAAATCTATTGATTCTTAAATAATTGTTAAAGATTACACATTATAGACTCTAACTTATAGTTTTATAGACATTCCTCCCTCATTTTAGAGCAAAGAATGTTTAACTATTCAGCGAAAAGGGGCATATTTGATTTTCAGAGATGTTTTCTAACACAACCGAAATATTACACAAATATAGAGGATTCTAAGAATTTTGCAAATTTGTAAAACATGTGTTGATCCAAAACAGTAAAACATACAGAAATGTATAATATGCCTTTAAGAAAATCAGTTTCAGAAGTTGATATATATGACAAAAATATTTGGACCTCATTCTCAAATTATGATATGTATATGAATATGTATATTACAATTTCCCCATATATTTCATTTAGAAATATCATTGGTTAGAACATAATAGTACATGTATAAATCACATTAAGATTACTTTTTCTTTGGTTGCACAAAATCTTCTGTGGGATGTTCACAGGTGCCGTCTTTTTCTGCTTAAGAAAGCAAAGTCAGGGCATAGACTTTAGTAAAGAGGAAGGGCTTTGAGATCCTTCCATAACCTTGCTTTTCCTCCAATGAGATCATGAGGTCAGATTACTGCCACCTTAGATAAAAGCTGACTTAAATCCCTGATGAAATTAGATCAACTGTGATTTTCATCAAGGGTACTCTAGTGATTCAGCCATCATCATATTTACACTAAAAGATGAAACGTACAATGCATCACTATTGGTTCTACCAGCATGTATTTTAAGAGAAAGTACCTCGCTTGCCTGTTAACTTGAATGTAGCTTGGTGAAGCCTGCCAAGTAAACAGAATTGACTATTGGTCACATGGGTCTATTCTCCTTGTAAAAATTGAATGTGTTTCTGTGAGTTTATTTTTATATGTATCTTATTCTTAATAAAAGATAAAACTAACAGTCTAAAGAGATAACAGCATCATTTCCTACTCTTACAGAGAACCTTTGTTTTGTTTTGGAAACAAAACATCCTTCATTTTCAATGTCCTGTGAATTAGGTTGCCAGGAATGTAGCATTATGTCTGGCTATCATAGACATCTTTATATGTGTGTAGGGAACAGAAATTCATTAGAGCACACGGCAAAACACATAAATTAGACAATATATTATTTTAAATTTTATATTATAAAATAATAATTCCATAAAATATCCATCTTAAATAGTGAGAAAATCATCAACAGATGACTATATTCATTTATTCCTGCTAGCATACTACTAATTTTTCCGTAAGTAACACCCTTCATTATGAAGGAGTTGATTCCATGAAGAATTCACCTATGAAAGTGTAAGTCTAAAGCATCTGCCTTATAATCAACCAGAAACACATGGTTGTGAATTATTAAAAGGAAATATTTTTGATTCACTAAAACATTGCTGCTAATATTTATTTGATAAATTTGAGTTTCTCAACTTGTATAAGAAATTCTTACAAGTCTTGTATCATTTTCCTTTTCTGTATTTGCTTTTACTGCTTTTTAATAATGATTTCATGCTTTTGCTCTGTTTCCAAAGGTCTTAAGACAGGCATGGTGATGTATGCCTTTAATCTAAACACTGCGGAGGCAGAAGATAGCAGATCTCTGTGAGTGTGAAGTGAGCTTGGTCTACATAGTTAGTTCCAGGACAGCCAGGACCACAGAAACAGGCTCTGTCTAAAAAATACCAAATATATAAATATAATATGTACATATAGGTATGTGGGTGCAGACATCTCTGGGATGGTGGTCCCAGGTTAAATAAGAAAGCAGACTGAGGAAACCGGGAAGCAAGTCAGTAAGCAGCACTTTTCCATGGCCTCTGTATCAACTCCTACTCCAGATCCTTGCTCTGTGTGAGTTGCTGCCCTGACTGTCTTAGATGAGGGACTGTGATGTGGGAGAAAAATGTACACTTCCCTCTCTGAATTACTTTGTTCATGGTATTTCTTCAGAACAAGGGAAATCATAATTAACAGGTCATATATGACATTCACAAAGCCACCTAAAACAATTAACAAAAGGAGAATAGTGTAATAAGATATAATAGAGTAAGTGACTAATTATGTGCTTGTAGTCATTGAATTTACCACTTCATTATGTCTAGAAGTATTTATTTCTTTTATTTAGTTTTAATTTTGGCTCAGTTAAATTTATTTTGGAAATACATTTTGATAAATGAATTATATTAATGCCATTACATAATTATTAGGTATAGTCCAAAGAATTAAGTAATATTCATTATTTATTTCTTTAAACTTCTAATCTTTTTAACCTTAGGATTCCATTTATATAAAAGACTACTGAAATAGGGTCATGCACGATACAATTGTCTGAATCCTTGAGTACAGAATACCCAAAACACAGTACACAGAACTCAGAAAAATCAACAAGTTAAAGGGCCCATGTGGAAATGCCTCCATTCCACTTGAGAGGGGGAAGAATGCAACCACAAGGGGGTAGATAGGGAGGGACCTGGAAGGGAAAGAGAACTGGAGGAGTGGGGGGAACATGATCTAGTACTGGGTGAGGGAAAAGGACTAAAATCGTGAGGGCCAGCAGATAGAATGGAAACAGGCAACCTCAGGAGGAAGGAGTTTAGGGGGAACCTCCATAATGTACCAGAGATTGGGGGTTGAGAGACTCTCAGGACTCAAAGGGAGGGACCCTAGATGATACCCTCCAGTGGGAAGAGGGAACTTATTAAACCCACCTCCAGCAGAAAGACAGGGCATCAAGTGAGGGATGGGGTTGCTTTCCCACAGCCAAAACTCTGACTCATAATTGTTCCTTTCTGAAAAAAAAAATGCACAAATGGAAATGGAGAAGAGACTGAGGAAAAGAAGATCCAGCGACAGGGCCAAAGTAGGTTCCAGCTCAAGGGGAGGTACCAAGATCTAACACTATTACTGATGGTGTGCTCACAAAAAGGAACCTATCATGATTGCTGCGCAAAAGACTGAACAAGCAGCTGAGAGAGTCAGATGCAGATATTTGCACCCAGCCAATGAACAGAAGTTGCTGACCATTAAGGTTGAATTAGGGAAAAGCTGGAAGAAGCTGAGGAGGAGGGTGACCTTGTAGAAAGACCAGCAATTAACCTGAACCCCTGAGATCTCTCAGACACTGGATCACCAACCAGGCAGCATGCACCAGCTGAGATGAGGCCCCCAACATGTATACAGCAGAGGACTCCAAGATCTGGCTTCAGTCAGAGAAGATGCACCTAAGCCTCAAGAGACTGGAGGCCCCAGGGAGTTTAGAGATCTGGTGGAGTGGGTTGGGTGGGGACATCTTTCTGGAGACAGGGAGTGTGGGGAGGAGGTATGGAATGTGGAACAGCCAGAGGGTAGACCGGGAAGAGTATAAAATATTGAGTGTAAAAACAACAGATAAATTACTTTCTGATTAAACACTGATATTTATTTATTGTGTGTTTGTGATGTTGATGTTGATGTTTTTGTTGTTGTTGTTGTTGTCCATGTATATCATGCTTGTGCAGGTGACGTGTAGGACAGAAGAGGATGTCAGATCCCTTAGAGTTACAGGTGGTTGTAGAAGCCAGAAATGCATATAGGGAAGTGAACTCGGGTCCTTTGGAAAACAGTAAGTGTCCTTACGTACTAAGCCATTTCTCCAGCTCTAGCCACTAATTTTTTAAACTGCAATGTTTTTACAAAATATAGCTTTGCAAAGTTCTCTCTTCTAACACATAATATATTCTAAAGTGTAAATATATACAGTATGCATCATAACTATAAATGATGATATATCATATGATATACTATATCTTATATTTGAAGAATGAGACTAAGAAAACATTTTATGTCATCAAAAGGATATGTGTGTCTAGTCATTTTTGATTGGATGTTGTTAATAAATTTCTTAAAATATATGTATAATGAATTTCTTAAAATGCTATCAACCATCATTTCTTTTGAAAACATCAAATTTGCAAAGTAAAATGTATTTTATGAAGAATAGGTAAAAAATGTACATATCTAAATGTGGGAAAGGTTAGAGCAGATTCTCCAGTTTATGGAAGTATTTCCTTTATATTTACTTACTGTTTTATTACAAGTTGGATCCTTTAGGTACATTTTCCAAGGTTTATATTATTCCCAATTAAAGCTCAGGCAAAAAAATGTAATCATTTTAAATCCATATGGGATGCTAAAAATTTGTAAATAATTAAGTTTGATTCAAGAGTGTATCATACTGCATAAAATAAACATAATAAGGTATATAATTTAGAAAATGTACTTTTCAATAGTTTTTTATAAGCACATGAAACAAAAGTTTCATAATAATTTAATCGCAAAAGCAATCAAGTGCAGGCATAAAACACTAATTACTGTGTGCAGTGCAAAGAACTGAAACAATATTTGTAAGAATTTTCCATTAAGAATTGTTAACAGTGGGCTGCTAACAGTTTCATTTCTCTTTTTTATTCTCTTATAGCAGAGATCTCTCTAGGGATTTTTCTTTCTGTGTACAATATGCTGAGGGCAGGAGGAAAAAAATACCTGTGCTAGTTAGATGATTTTCACTGTATGGCTGTCCTTACAATGTCTTCAGTGGTTTTTTGTTTGTTTGGTTGGTTGGGTTTTTTTTGTTTGTTTGTTTGTTTGTTTGTTTTTTTCTTTTTCCTTTTTCTTTTTTTCGGAGCTGGGGACCGAACCCAGAGCCTTGCGCTTGCTAGGCAAATGCTCTACCACTGAGCTAAATCCCCAATCCCGTCTTCAGTGTTTATAGCCAGTCCAAACATACTCCCAAGAGTTAAACCTTCTTGCCTGTTCCATTATGTTTTAGAGTCATGTATGTAACTACAAATGAATGAAACCTGACTATACCTATTTATAGCTTATTTTCTAACATATAAATGACAAGTTTGAAAAGATATGCTAAAAATGTTCTTCAGGAAATCCAGTTATTTATGTATTTTTCCAAATAAAAATTTCATACAAATTATACTTATGGACTAAAACTAAATGCCTTGTTTAGATGCTTATTGATGATTCAGGGATAAAGTAGCACTTACTTATTAAGTTCTTAATGTGAACCAGAAACAGCATCTGCTAATCTACTGTATATTATACATAACAAATACTTTCTATGAAACAAGTACTCTCTGCCATTCTGGAATTCTGGATGCTGCTATAAGGTATCAGACTAACCAATAACAAAACGAATTTAAACTCAAGTCATTCAAACTATAGTCAATATTGAATCCCAAAGCCTGAGCTTTTGAAAATTTAGGTGGAAATAACTGTTCAACTACGTTTTCTATCAGTGCTGAGCTGCCTGTGTGATCATCAACACTGGTGGATTTGAGCACTACAAGGTCATGTTTGTCCATACTATCTGTGTCAGTGTAATAACCATGGAAATGATTTTTTAAGTTAAAAAAAATGAGGAGTTCATGTTTAAACATTGAATTGGGGCTGGCTTACAGGTTCAGAGGTATAGTCCATTATCATCAAGGCAGGAAAATGGCAGCATCCAGGCAAGCATGGTGCAAGAGGAGCAGAGAGATCTCCATCTTCATCTGAAGGCTGCTAATGGAATACTGGTCTCCAGACAGGTAGATGAGGGTCTTAAAATTCACACCCACAGTGACACACCTACTCCAAGGCCACAGTTACTTCAACAGGGCACATCTTCTAGTAGTACCACTCCCTGGGCCAAGCATATACAAAAATATCACATTCCACTCTCTGGTTCCCATAGGTTTGTTCGAACACTCAGTTCAACTTCCAAACTCCCCCATTGTCTATAGCAGTCTCAACAATGTTAAAAGTCCTAAGTTCAAAATCTCTTCTGAGATACATGCAATACCTTAACTGTAATCCCCATAGACAGACAGAAAGTGTGCTTGGCAAACTCCACACCCTGCATCTTCATGTCTAATGTCAGAGTGGTCTTCAGTTCTCCTACTGCTTTTTCATCTTTGTTGACTGCAACAAACTTCTTTCTCTGGGCTGGTTCCACTCCCTGATAGCAGCTTTCCTCAAGAAATAGCCCACCATTCTAGCATCTCAAACATCTTGGAGATTCCAAGGTAACTTCTGCGTTACAGCTTCTTCTGTCTTCTTAGATCTTGGGGATCTTGATCATTTAATTCTCATATACACAAATTCTTTTCTTCCTACTTGAGATACCATCTATTTCATTAGTATGTGTGCTTAGTTTTTAAGTAGGTATTAATATTGTGGTAAGTCTGAATATCAAAGAACAATAACAATGAAGATACGGTCCTAGAGCTGCGACTGTGGATTGCTATTTTACTCAAAATTTTAAGTCAAGAATTTTTTTAATCTAGCTAGCTAATGAGAAATGAGAATTTATTTTATTTTTTCCCATGATGCTAAATGAGAGTCTATTATCATGGGTGGGTAATTCCCAAAGCATTATCACGCAGAAAGAATGAGTTACATGAATTACTGTGGCAAGAAAAACATTAAGAACATGTTTAACATTACACAACATATCTAAGGCACCACAATTAAAATCTCACCTTGACACCAAACTAAAATTTTAGACAAGAATTTTAATAGACTGGTGAATACAAGTCTTCTTTATGTTTTACGGATCCAATAGCTGCTTTTTTTCATGCATTCTTTGATAAGTGAGGGATAAGCTATGTCTATACTATTTTTTGATGCCTACTACCACATAACACAGATCTTCTATGGGTTAACCTGGACAAGAGTCAGAATTAGCTTCTGATTCCAGGACTTTAAAGATTGTCAAAGTGAAAAGAGATTCCCTATTAAAAATCAATCAGCAAAAAAATAAATAAATAAATAAATAAATAAATAAATAAAAATAAAATACAAAACCACAGATATTTGATAAACTTTGAGAAAAATATAATTTGTTCTACATAGATAAACAACTTTAATTTGCTTCTGTCAACCACAGGAAAATATAGTAGCACTGACATTTGTGTTTTGGGTTTTGGGACTGGTCATAAGTGTATTACCAAGTCCATATAGTAAGCTAATTTTATACAATAAACTAAAAATAGATTACTTTTGTACAATTAGTATAAAAACATCAGGAACTGCAATAACATGACACATGTAAATGACATATAATCTCCTGCATTCAGAGATAATAACCAGAACAATTTATAGCAGGGCTGATGATAAATGGACAAACTACTTCCAGGTAATATTGCAAATGATAAAATGTGATACATCTGCATGTTTAGCTCCTTAAAAGGTTCCTAAAATCTTCAATAAAAAGTCTCAGTTATTAGAAACATACTATCAAGATATAAATTAAGATACTGAAAATAAATGTTTCAAGTGATTGAAACCACTCAGAACTAGAGAAAACCACAGGATTTGGAAATGTGAGTGATAAATAAAAACATATTAGTTTCACAGTGAGTTCATCAGAAGGTAAGAAATGCACAGCCCCCATCCATACACAAACAATAACAGAATCCAGACATATTAGACTACTAAAAAAATTCACCAGGAATGAAGAAAGCCTAGAGTCAGCAGAATGAATATGTTTATCTAACCCAAGAATGGATTTCTGAAGAGTGACACACAGCCTGGTACATCTTGGAAAGGTTCCTTGCCTGGAATTATTTTAAAATAAGCGAAGTCCTTACTCTTAGAGTCACAGGAGGCAAACTCATTGTGCAATTGGTTGGGTGGAAGATTGTGGCATGCCTGGTAACATTTGTGTCAACATCATTTACTGAGACATAAATACTTGTACATTCAAATAAATCTGTGTCTGCATGGAAGAATCAGGGAAAACTTTCAATTTTGATGTGTTGGCTCTAAGAACATCCACAGTAGGTAAAGGAAACAGATGGTACATGTGATATCTTGATTTCAGCAAAACAAGAAACAGTAGCAGATGTCCAGCACGTGAGGATGAAGGTTACATAGAACTTCGTACACACAGATATGCTGAACACATAAATAGGAGTTGCCTTCAGGCCAAAGTGAGGCATACTGCAGATGCTTGCCTAGCTTTGACAGTTTTTCAACTTAGTTTATGTCTTCAAATACTAAAACAGTTCATCTAGGTATTAAGAAATCCAATATGAGCTAATCAGATACAAGATTTTTGTTCATTTTTCCAATTTCAACCTAAAATGTGATCAAATTTCAAATCCTGAAAAAGCATTCCTTTAATTTGATAAGAACAAAATGTCTATTATCTAGTTACATTTAGTGACATTATACTCTTGTATCTACCTACTACTGCCCAGAAACTGAGATAAAATTATTTCTTGACACCAAGGGGATACTGTAGCCTAAGTCCATGTTCAATAGTTTTTTTGTCTCTTTGTGCATATGTTTTATGTTTTGCAGATACAAGAGGTTAATGATGGATATTAACTCCCCATTTTTTTTTTGAGACTGGGTCTTTTACTAAACTTAGACTTTACTGATTCTCCTAGACTAGCTGAATAGCAAGTTCAAGGGTCCTTCAATCTCTTCCTCTCCATTGAGGGTATCAAAACTTGGCTGTACCCAATACTTTACACAGTTGCTGGAATCTAAACTGAGATTGCATGATTGTAAGCACCTAATCATTTTATCAACTGAGCCATCTCGTAATCTCTCATATTCAAGTTTCATGATTAACTCGTCTAGGATCAAATCCTATCTGTATCTCAAGCAACGTATATTATCTTGCAAAACTATACAGTGGTTTTCTTTATTATTTTCTTTGTACATTAAATGTTGGAGTATAAGATAATGATTTTAATCAATTAACATTTATATTTCCCAAAATAAGGTACATATATTAGATACTAAATTAAACTTAATCATTTTCATAGCCATGTTCTATCACTGTAAAGAAGTACATTGATTGGACAGTCCCACCTGTTCTACACCACCATAGTCTCAACACATCTTGCAGGTAGGAAAGACTATAGTTGGAGGGTTTAGTGTCTTGATTGACATCTTCCAACTGCAGAGTATCTTCTCCAACCAGAGAGAATAGAATGTGGACATGAATTCTCCCGTCCCTTACCATCTCCTTCTCTCCCAGTTTAGCTGTAGCTTACTCAGTTTCAGAGGTAAAGTCCATTGTCATGATGACAGGAAACATACCAGCAAGGAGGTAGTCATTGTTTTGGATGACCAACTGAGGCTTCTACATCTGGATCCCTAGGCACCAGTAAGAGACAGATTCTGGCAATAGATTGGGCTTTCAAAATGCCAAAGCCCATAGCCCCAAACACACTTTATCCAGCAAGCCCAAACTCTCCCTGACAAAGCCACATTTCTTAATTCTTTCAAATATTGCCAATTTCAAAACAAACAAGTACATGAGCTTGTGGGATCCAGTCTTATTCAAAACACTACAGTCATTGTAATTAACAAGAAAAATATCTACAACTAGAATAAGCGAGCTCAGTGCATATTTTATATGTGTTATGAGGCACAGAATGTTCACAAATATTGCTTTCTTTTATTACTTTTATATCCCCTCAATTCAGTACACAGATAATAAAATGATATTTTTGAAATGGCTTCACGTTTAGTCTTAATGAGGAAAAATAATCACCCTAATTATATTTACTATTTGTTCTAATTTACTGTTTATTCAAAAAGCATAGCTGAGTATTCTGTAAATTTGTAACATGCTTTAATAAAACAGGGTTAACATAAAGACATTGGAAGAACTGGGAGATTATAATATGTCCCACTTTTATAAATACTAGGCCAGAAAACACATTTATTTTTAGTCTTAACAATTAAGTACTATGGACTTTGGGGATATGGTACAGTTTTCTATTAGTTTGCCAGTTACTATAAAGTATTTTATTTAGAAAATGAAATTCTTTCCCATTCCTTCACCTCCTTTCCCTAGTTCAGCAACTCTGAAATAATGGATAATATTTAATTATTTAAATTAATGATCATCGAGTGAGGCCATGGAACCTACTGTTACTACTTTCTACAGCAGTATGTTCTTGATACTTATTCTAAATACTTATTTTTAAACCCACAGAGAAGTGTGGCCCTCACCCCTCATCATAGAAGCTGCTTCCTGCAACAAATAGAAACCATTACAGAAAACCACAACTCATAAAATGCAGAACACACCTGCTTAGGGGGGTGCCTATTTCTAATTAATAAATTTACAACAGGACACTATATGTACGGCTCAGGATATATTATGGGAGATTGGGCAGACACAGGAAAAGAGCCAGGACATCAGTAGGGATATAGTCATTTCATTTAAAAAAAATGAATAAAATGAGAAAATATTTTTAAAAGCACAGGAATTGGAGCATTATAAGAATGATGAATTGATCTAGAAGTGATTTGGAGGACAGATATGAGAAAACATGATAAAAGTGAGTGGTATAAAATTCTAAAAGAAATAATAAAGATATATGTCATTTGAAAGAAAGATCAGCTAGTCGTTTCTCAGTGACTGCATTATAAGTGGCTTGCTTGAAAGATGAGCTTGGTGGGGTTTTTTTTTAATCTTTTTTTATTGGATATTTTGTGTATTTACATTTCTAATGTTATGCCTGTTCCCCACTCTCCCATTTCCCGCCCCCCTACCCCCGACTTCTATGAAGATGCTGTCACTCCGACTCGTCCACGCCCACCTCAACGCCCTGGCATTTGCCTAGACTGGAAAAACATGCCTTCACAGGAACAAGACCTTCTCCTCTATTGATGCCGTCCTCAGCTACATTTGCAGTTTTAGACATGGGTCCCTCCATCTGTACTCATTGGTTGGTGAATTATTCTCTGGGAGCGTGTTGGTTGATATTGATGTTATTCCTACGGGGTTGCAAACCGCTTTATCTCCTTCTTTCCTTTCTATGACTCCTTATTTGGGGTCTCTGTACTCCATCCGAAGCTTGGCTACAAGCACCCACATCTGTATCATTAAGGCGCTGATAGAGCCTCTCAGGAGACATCCAAACCAGGCTCCTCTCAGCAAGCACTTCTTGGCATCATGACCGCAATAGTGACTGCATACAGGATGGATCCCCAGGAAGGGCAGTCTCTGGATGACCTTTTCTTCAGTCCCTGCTCCATTCTGTCCCTGTATTGCCTCCCATGAGTATTTTATTCTCCCATCTAAGAAGGAATAAAGCATTCATATTTTTGCTCTTCCTTCTTCTTGATCTTCATATGATCTGTGAATTTTTTCTTAGGTATTCCAAGCTTTTGGACTAATATCCACTAATCAGTGAGTGCATACCTTGTGTGTTCCTTTGTGACTGAGTTACCTCACTCAGTGTGATATTTTCTAGTTCTGTTCATTTGCCTAAGAATTACATAAAGTCGATGTTTTTAATAACTGTGTAGTGCTCCATTGTGTAAATGTAGCACATTTTCTATATCCATTCCTCTTTTGAAGGACATCTGGTTCCTTTCAAGCTACTGGCTATTATAAATAAGGCTGCTGTGAATGTAGTGGAACATGTGTCCTTGTTATATGTTGGAGCATGTTTTGGGTATATGCCCAGGAGTGCTGTAGCTGGGTCCTCAGGGAGTACTAGGTCCAATTTCTGAGGAACTGCCAGAGAGATTTTCAGACTGGCTGTATCAGCTTGCAATCCCACCAACAATGGAGGAGTGTTCCTCTTTCTCCACATCCTCATCAGCATCTGCTGTTACCTGAGTTTTTGATCTTAGCCATTCTGACTGGTGTGATATGGAATCTCAGGGTTGTTTTCATTTTCATTTCCCCGATTACTAAGGATGTTGAACATTTCTTTATGTGCTTCTCAGCCATTCAGTATTCATCAGTTGAGAATTATTTGTTTAGCTCTGTAATACATTTTAATAGGATTATTTGATTCTCTGGAGTCTAACTTTTTGTGTTCTTCGAATATATTAGATATTACCCTTCTATAGGATGTAGAATTGTTAAAAATCTTTTCCCAATCTGTTGGTTGCTATTTTATCCTATTGACAGTGTCATTTGTCTTACAGAAGCTTTATAATTTTATTAGGTCCCATTTATCGATGTCAGAAAAATTTTCCCTATGCCTATGTGTTCGAGGCTCTTCCCTGCTTCTTTTTCTATTAGTTTCAGTATATCTTGCTTTATGTGGAGATCTTCGATCCACTTGGACTTGAGCTTTGTACGAAAAGATAAGAATGGGTCAATTTGCATTCTTCTACATGCTGACATCCAGTTGAACCAGCAGCATTTGTTGAAAATGCTGTCTTTTTCCCATTGGATGGTTTTTACTCCTTTGTCAAAGATCAAGTGACCATAGCTATGTGGGTTCACATTTGGGTCTTCAATTCTATTCCATTGATCTACCTGCCTGCCTCTGTACCGATACTATTCAGTTTATTATCATGATTGCTCTGTAATACAGCTTGAGGTCAGGGATGGTTATATACCCCGGAAGTTCTTTTATTGTTGAGGAAAGTTTTAGCTATTGTGGGTTTTTTGTTATTCCAAATAAATGTGCAAATTGCTCTTTTTAACTCTATGAAGAATTGAGTTGGAATTTTGATGGGCATTGCCTTGAACCGCTATAGATTGCTTTCAGCCACAAGTCTATTAATCCTGCCAATCCAGGAGCATGGGAGATCTTTCCATTTTCTGAGATCTTCTTCAGTTTCTTTCTTGTCATACAGATCATTCACTTGCTTGGTTAGAGTCACACCAAGGTATGTTATATTATTTGTGACTATTATGAAGGGTGTCATTTCCCTAATTTCTTTCTCAGCCTCTTTATCTTTTGAGTAGAGGAAGGCTACTGATTTGTTTGAGTTGATTTTATACCCAGCCACTTTGCTGAAGTTGTTTATTAGTTTCTGGAATTCTCTTGTGGAATTTTTGGGGTCTCTTAAGCATACTATCATATCATCTGTAAATAGTGATATTTTGACTTCTTCCTTTCCAATTTGTATTTCTTTGACTTCTTTTTATTGTCTAACTGCTCTGGCTAGGTGTTCAAGTACTATATTGAATAAGTAGGCAGAGAGTAGGCAGCCTTATCTAATTTCTGATTTTAGTGGGGTTACTTCAAGTTTCTTTCTATTTAATTTGATGTTGGCTATTGAGTTGTTTTATATTGCTTTTTATTATGCTTAAGTATGTGCCTTTAATCCATGCCTTTTCTAAGTCTTTTAACATGAAGGGATGTTGTGTTTTCTTGAAGGCTTTTTTACCATCTAATATTAAGACCATGTGATATTTTTCTTTCAGTTTGTTTACATAGTGAATCATGTTGATGGATTTTCATGTATTGTACCATCCTCATGTTTAGATAATGGGCCTTGAATTCCTGATTTTTCTAAGACTTATCCTGAAGGCATGTTGAATGTAGTCAAATATTTTTTCAGCATCTAATGATATGATCATGTGTGAGTAGTGGTCTCCTTTGATGCATTTCCTTATATTGAACCATCCCTGGGATAAAGTCTACTTGAACATGGTGAATGATTGTTTTGATGTGTTCTTGGATTCAGCTTGTAAGAATTTTATTGAGTATTTTTGCATCAATATTCATGAGGGAAATTTGTCTGAACTTCTCTATCTTTTCAGTTTTTTTTGTGTGTGGTTTAGGTGTAACCATAATGTGGCTTCAGAAAACAAATTGGGTAGTTTTCCTTCTGTTTCTATTTTGTGGAATAATTTGAAGAGTATTAGTAGTAGCTCTTCTTTGACAGTCTGATAGAATTCTGCAATAAACACATGTAGTCCTGGGCTTTTATTTTTTTGGTTAGGAAACTTTTTACTTTTTAGTATATTAAGTTTATATCAAGTTTTCTTTAGTTTATTTTTTCTTTTATTGCATATTTTAATTTACGTTTTAAATGTTATCCCTTTTCCTGGTTTCCCCTACAGAAAACAGCTATCCCACACCCCTCCCCCTGCTTTAATGAGTGTGCTCCCTTATTCTCCTACCACTCTCTTCCACCTCTCCACACTGGCTTTCTCCTATAATTGGGCATCTAGCTTTCATAGGACCAAGATTCTCTCCTCCAATTGATGCCTGCAAGGCCATCCTCTGCTATGTATATGGATGGAGCCATAGGTCCATCCCTGTGTGCTCTTGGGATGGTGGTTTAGTCCCTGGGACCTCTGGGGGGTCTGGGTGGTTGATACTGTGTTCTTTTTACAGGGAAGGTAGACCAAAGTATTGAAGCTTTAGATCTTATTAGAAAGGAAAACAAAAATACTCACAGGAGGAAATACGGAGACAACGTGAAGAGCAGAGATTAAAGGAAAGGCTATTCAGAGACTTCCCTACCTGGGGGATCCATTCCATATACAGACACCAAATCCAATATTGTGACAATATTGTGAACGTCAAGAAGTACATGCTTACAGGAACCTGATATAGCTCTTTCCTAAGAGGCTTTGCCAGAGCTTGACAAATACAGAGGCAAATGCTCACAGCCAACCATAGAACTGAGAACAGGGTCTCCAATGAAAGATTTAGAAAAAAGGACTGAAATAGGTGAAGGATTGTGAGATTTTTAATGACTGCTTTTATTTCTTTATAAATTATGGGACTGTTTAGACAGTTTATCTGATCCTGATACAACTTTGGTATCTGGTATCTGTCTAGAAAATTATTCATTTCATCCAGACTTTCCAGTTTTGTTGAATATAGGCTCTCACAGTAGAATCTGATTATTTTTGGAACTTCCTCAGTTTCTCTTATGTCTCACTTTTCATTTCTAATCTTGTTAATTTGAATACTCTTTCTGTGCCCCCTGGTTAGTCTGGCTAAACGTTTATCTTGTTGATTTTCTCAAAGAACCAGTTCCTGGTTTTATTGATTCTTTATATAGTCCTTTTTGTTTCTACTTGGTTGATTTCAGCCCTGACTTTTATTACTTCCTGCCTTCTACTCCTCTTTTTGTTCTAGAGATTTTAGGTGTGCTGTCAAGCTGCTGTTTAATGTTCTCTCTGGTTTCTTTTGGAGGCACTCAGAGCTATGAGTTTTCCTCTTAACACTGCTTTCATTGTGTCCCATATGTTTGGGTATGTTGTGACTTCAATTTCATTAAATTCTAAAAAGTCTTTAATTTCATACTTTATTTCTTCCTTGACCAAGTTGTGATTGAGTAGAGCATTGTTCAGCTACCATATGAATGTGGGCTTTCTGTTGTTTTTGTTGTTATGAAGACCAGGCTTAATCCATGCTGATCTGACAGGATGCACAGGATTATATCAATCTTCTTGTATCTGTTGAGGCCTGTTTTCTGACTGATTACATGGCCAATTTTGGAGAAGTTACCATGCGGTGCTGAGAAAAAAGTGTATTCTTTTGTTTAAGGATGAAATGTTTTATAGTTCTTGGTTAAATATATTTGGTTCATAACTTCTGTTAGTTTCTCTCTGTTTAGTTTCTGTTTCCATGATCGGTCCATTGATGAGAGTGGGGTGTTGTAGTCTTCCATTATTATTGTCTGTGGTACAATGCATGATTTGAACTTCAGTAAAGTTTCTTTTTTAAATGAGGGTGCCCTTATATTTGGAACATAGTTGTTCAGAATTGATAGTTCATCATGATAGATTTTTTCCATTGATAACTATAAAGTGTCCTGCCTTGTCTTTTTTGATAACTTTTGGTTGAATGCCAATTTTATTCAATTTAGAATGGTTACTCCAGCTTGTTTCTTGGGACCATTTGCTTGGAGAAATTTTCCCCATCCTTTTATTCTGAGGTAGTATCTTTCTTTGTCATTGAGGTGTGATTCCTGAATGCAGCAAAATGCTGAGTCCTGTTTAGGTATCAAATCACTTAGTCAATGATTTTCTTCAATTCCTTCACCTGTTTGTGTTTTGTTGTAGCAGTGGAATTGTGTTTATGTGTCTATCTTCTCTTGGGTTTGTTGCCAGATTATGTTCTTGGTTTTTCTGGGTATAGTTTCCCTCATTGTGTTGGAGTTTTCCATCTATTATTTTTTGTAGGGCTGGATTTGTAGAAAGATACTGTGTAATTTTGGCTCTGTAATGGAACATCTTGGCTTTTCCAACTATGGTAATTGAGAGTTTCGCTGGATATAGTAGCTTGGGCTGGCATTTGTGTTCTCTTATGGTCTGTATGGCATCTGTCAAGGATCTTTTGGCTTTCATAGTCTCTGTGTAATTCTGATAGGTCTGCCTTTATATGTTACTTGACCTTTTCCCCTTACTGCTTTTAATATTCTTTCTTTGTTTTGTGGATTTGGTGTTTTGACTATTATGTGATGGGAGGAATTTTTTCTGCTCCAATCTATTTGGAGTTCTGTAGAATTCTTGTATATTCATAGGCATCTTTTTGTTTAGCTTAGGGAAGTTTTCTTGACTGCAATTTTGTTGAAGATATTTACTGGCCCTTTATGTTGTGATTCTTCACTCTCTTCTATACCTATTATCCTTAGGTTTGGTCTTCTAAATTTTGTCCCAGATTTTCTGGAAGTTTTGGTTTATGAGCTTTTTGCTAATTGCATTTTTTTGACTATTGTATTAACGTTTTTTATGGTATCATCTGCCCCTGAGATTCTCTCTTCAATCTGTTTTATTCAGTTGGCTACGCTTAGATCTATGACTCCTGATCTCTTTCCTAGGTTTTCTATCTCCAGGGTTGTCTCTCTTTGTGATTTCTTTATTATTTCTATTTCCAGTTCTAGATCCTGAATGGTTTTGTTCAATTCCTTTACCTGTTTGTTTTTGTGTTTTCCTGTCATTGTTTAAGAGATTTTTATGTTTCCTCTTTACGGGCTTCTACTTGCTTAACTGTGTTCCCTTGTATTTCTTTAATGGAGTTATTTATATCCTTCTTAAAGTGCTCTATCATTCCATGAGCTGTGATATTTAAAATCCAATTCTTGCTTTTCCTGCTTATTGGGGTATCCAGTACTTGCTGTGGTGGGAGAACTGGGTTCTGATGCTGCCAAGTATTCTTGGTTTCTCTGTTGCTTAGGTTCTTGCGCTTACCTCTTACCATCTGGTTATCTCTGATGTTAGTTGTTTTTTCTGTCTCTGACTGGAGTTTGTCCTTCCTATGAGCCTGTGTGTCTATGAGCCTGTGTGCCTGTGGACATAGGAGTGAGATTGCTCCTGGGAGACTAGCTTTCTCCTGGCAGGCTCTGGGTCCGGAGGGCTGTGGGACAGCCTTAGCTCTGGTCATAGATGGAGACTGGAAAGTCCTATCCCAGGTTGCTCTGTGGTTCCTTTACCCTGAGTGCACCTGGCAGTTCCTTCTTTGGACAGTCGTTGGAGGGAAAGTGGAGTCTCACCTGTGGACTTAGGAGTGAGAGACCTCTTGGGTGACCAGCTGTGTGACAGGTTTTCGGTCCCAAGTACTGTGGTACAGCCTTAGCCCTGGGCACAGATGGAAACCGGAAGTTTTTTTTTTAATCTTTTTTACAGTTTATAGATGGGCATTTTAGAATAGTCTGCATAGAGAAACACCAAGTTCATGGCATGTGGAATCTGTCTTCCATTTTTGTACCTTTTGCTTTGCCACGTACTAAGTACATGTAAGCAGCCCCTGCTGCATTTCTTTATATGCCATATCAGAATAGTAAAGATAGTTCAGTACTTTTAAAAGTATCAAACTCTTTACTTCAGCATATTGTCCAGCTGCGTGCCTCTGCACCAATTCCCCTGTGCTACAGGAGGAAGCACACTGTTAGTTTAGAGAGGGTGATTTTTCTGTCTCTCCCCTCAGAGATAAAGAAACCTCATGGAAAGGGGAAAGGAAAGGCTGTAGGAGTCAGCAGGGATGGAGAACAACAGGAGAGTACACCCAGTGAATAATCTAAGCAGGACTCAAATGGACTCACAGAGACAGAAACGGCAAGCACTTGCACTGTATGGTTTTGCACAGTTCCCCGGTACACGCATATGGTCGTTAGTTTGATGTTCTCGTGAGACTCCTAGGAAGGGAAGCAGGTATGGCTCTGATGCTTTCCTTGCTCTTGACTCTTTTCCTCCAATTGGATCGCCTTGACCAGCCTCCACATGAGGGCTTCCACCTTGTCTTATTGTATCTTGTTTTGTCTTTATTTTTTTTTCCCGTTGTCTTTTGGAGATGAGCTGTTTTCTGAAGAGTTAAAGGAGGGAGAGTGGGTCGGTAGAGGAGAGATAGGAGGAGTGGAAAGAAAGGAAATATTATTAGAGAGAAGAATCTATTTTCAATTAAAAAAGACTTTAATTTAATCTAAGTGAATTTTCAAGTCGTTTTATATTGATTACTCTCTATTCCTTAAATCCACAGGAACAATCAAAAGTTGCTTCAAAAATCATTTAACAGATTCTATTCCTGTTAGCAATAAATGTAAAATTAATTAATAAATGGATATACAATGAATTATCTTCAACACTAATTTACCTAAAGACAATTATACAAACTTTAAATATGTGTGTGTGTGTGTGTGTGTGTGTGTGTGTGTTTGTGTGTGGTGATTCAAATTGATGGATTCAAAGAGCTTCGACCTAATAAATAGATTGGGAAATTAATATCAACGAAGTTTGGGGAGTTGGTAAGGAGATAGCGTGTAGTTGGGAAAATATGGGCAGCCATTTAAACATTAAATTAACATTTTTCTCTGGTTAGTTTAGTAGTTTGGTGATAACTGTTGTTATGGTTTCTTATACCCTCCTCTAAAGTATTAATAGCAAAACATTATTCTCTAAAAAAATGACATGAGGAAAATTCTAAGGCACAGATTTCACTATGATGCATTTTTACAAAGAGAATGAGTAATTTGTCTAATAATGGCAAATTATCTATGTATTTAGTTTATGCCATGTATTTTTGGCTTAAATGCATATCTTTCTGCTTCTTTGTTGCCAGGAGGTGGGCTGTTCTGAGGTGCCATAATGTCTTTCAGACACAATGTAAACGTAATAGAGACAAAAAAAAAAAATCACTGAGTGATATCCAAAGCAAAGCAAACTGTTTCTCTAAGTGCTCATATATTTGGCTAGAGTATGTAAAGTTACTCACTCAATTACCTACATGAACAAAAACACTTAGGAAACATTTACTATGTTTTTATTCCATATCTGGTGATTCAAATTTGAATTACTTTAATATGCAAGGTTTTATAAATGGTCATTTTAATTTTTGCATGTATTGCTTCACATCTTGAGACATCAATCCCACATTCTTTCCCAATGCCACATGATGCCCTACGGGGTGTCGTAAGAGTGGTATGCTTCTTATTTTTATTGTGGTAACCTGTATGTATTAACCAACTAAATATGTGCTCAGATATACCTACTATCAAAATATGTAATATTTAGAAATTAATTCTTACCCTACCACTATCATTATCATTTTAATTTAACTCTTTTATGTCGAATGTACATTATATAAAATTGATTCTATGGGCATTCATAGTCCTAAAATAAATAGGGAAATATATATAAAATTATCTTTACTCGTGCTTAAAGTGTATTGAATGAACACTTTTACATGTGTTGATTAATTACTATCCCTTTATCTCATCTCGAATATTCCTTAAATACATATTGCTCTTATTACTGTATCACAATCTATGTCATCTTAAGTAACAATGCGATAATGTTATTTATTCATCAGGCTTTAATCTAACAGTGTGGAAAATTTAATTTTGTTTATCTTTAGCTAGTATCCAGAGAAATATTCTGATTACATATTTTAAAACGTGTATGTGAATGTTTTTTTTATTATTTCTTCTCACTTCTGGGCACTATATTTTCTCATCTACCCTTTCATGCTCTGCTAGGTGAAAAAGACCGTTGGTCAATTAAAAGCCGAGAAGAAGGTATTTTTGCTCTGTCATTTCAAATTCAGACAGAAGAAGAGAGGGCTCATTAAATTGGAGATTCCACTTGTTTTCTAAATCTATCACATGTGTCTATAACAGTAATGCTGCCAGAGGCTTCACACACTTTGCTTCTCTGGAGAGCAGACTGGACATTGCAAATGAGCTAATTAGGAGTTAGAGGTCCGAGCCTGTGTTCTTTTGTGAGCAGTGATTTTAGTCCTGTGTGAAGACTGAGATGGAGCTTTTAAATTAAACAGCAGAGTAACCTAAGATGGATTTTCTTAGATGGATCTTTGGTGATCGTTGTTGGTATGCATTGTTATACTCTCCTCTAAAGCGTTAGGAGGGAAGAATTATTCTCTAAAAATGAAATGAGGCAAACTAACACATAGCTTTTAATATGATGTATTTTACAAGATGAGTAATTTATCTAATAATGATGCAGGTGTATGATTCCATCTCTATTGTAAATATGTCAAATTTAGTTTATACTGTACATTTTCTGTTTAAATACACTTTTTTAGAGACAAATTTAAAAAGTTTTGTTTGTTATTTTACTGAAATGAAATTGCATCACTCCATCTTGCCTCTATCTAATCCCTCCTAGGTACTCACTGTTGATTTCTTCTCATCCTACCCTCTTCAAGCCAATTATTCCTTTGTTTTTGTTCTTGGTGGTGGGGTGGTGGTGGTGGTGTGTATTTGTTTCTGTCCTATTACTACTACTATTATTATTAATTATTATTGCTATTAATTTAACTCAAAAAAAGAACTTGGAGAAGCAAGAATTTATTCATCTTACACTATACCGAAGAAAGTCAGGAGGGTAGGAACCTTAAAGACAAAAACTGATGCAAAGACCATGTAGGGTTGTTGCTTTCTGGTTTGCTTCAAATCGCCTGCTTAAACCATTTTTTTCTGTTTTTCTTTTTTTTTATTGGTTCCTTGTGAATTTCCCCTCATGTACTCCAGTCCCACTTATCTCCCTCATCTCCATCCTCTCCTAATACCTCCCCTCCTTTCTTGCAACTTCCTATTCAACAGAGGGAAAAAAACCTGTCATGGAGACTGTAATGTATAACCCTGTGTATACTTCTGTCTATACTTCTTTGCTTGCCAATGCACATTGCAATAGCTCATTAATTTGGCATGAGGCCCCCTCTGGCCCCCACTACTCTATCAATAGTGAAATTTCATTATGAATCCTCTTAAATATCTTGTCATTGCTCTGTATCATGGAATTCCTGAAGGGTTTAGTTTGCCTTCTTATAGAACCGAGCACCATCAGCCCTGGATGGCACCACACACAACGGACTGGACCCTCCCTGTTTGATCACTAATTGAGAAAAAGCATTACATCTGGTTTTAGTGCTGTAAAGAGACATCATGACACTCCACTTCCCCTTATTTGGTTTAGGAACCCTCATACATCCTATGGCCAAGCATTCAAACACATGAATCTATGGGGTTTTTCCTACTCTACAACTTAGGATTTCGTGAGAGTGAGGGTGCACATTCACCAACGGCTTCTCCTAACCTCTCACAGTACCAAGTCTCAGTTGCTCTCCATAAGCCCTTCATGCCTTCGAAACTAGTACCACCTGCATTACTCTTATACATTGCTAAATCTGGCTGACAGCATGAGGTGCAACCTTGGTGACCTCTAGAATAAAGCTTTTTGTATTATCAGAAAACACTTCCTTGAAGATTTCACCTCAGTGGGACTGGTCTCAACCACTGCTAATTTTCCAGCTCCAGCTGACCTGCATTATTTGTCCCAGTAATGTAAAGGTTTCACTCAGGAGCTCTGGCATTTTGTTAATCACAGCTGATTCATCAACCCCGTCTAACATGAACAACAGTCATAATCAAAACAGCAAACAACCCTGACAGACTCTTTAAACTTGCCTGTAAAGTTTCACAGCCAGGCCTCTGTCTTTCCCCCTGCTTTCAACATTCTTGTCTTCTAAATTCCCACAGATCATCCCACTGAGGTCTCAAAACTTAAAAGCTTTTTTAGCCCATGTTCCAAAGTCCTTCCACTATCCTCCCAAAAATATGGAAAGTGCAAAGGTCTGTCACAGCAATATCCACCTTGTGGCAGTAACTTTTCTTAATTAGAGTTTCAACTGCTGTGATGAAACACCATAACCAAAACTGCAAGTAGGGAAGACAGGGTTTATCCAACTTACAAGTCACCAGAGGGAGTTAGGGCAAGAACTCTAGCCCAGTAAGCTGGAGGCAGGAGATGCTGTAGAGGGCCATGAAGGGGTGAAAATTACTAGCTTGTTTCATGTGGCTTGCTTAGCCTACATTTTTTTTTAATAAAACCCAAGAACACTAGACCAGAAATCAAACCAATTTCTCTCTCTCTCTCTCTCTCTCTCTCTCTCTCTCTCTCTCTCTCTCTCTCTCTCTCTCTCTGTGTGTGTCTGTGTCAACCTTAGCTTATATCAAATTGACACATAAACCATCCACTAAACATGAGTTAGACTTTAATTATTTTTCTCTAAGAAAACAAATTATTACTCCTTGTGCTATTAGTTTCCAACATAGATGTTTATCAAAAACTGGAACTTAGTAATATTCACTGAAATGAAGAGAAGCATGAGATTCCGACCATTAATTGTTTCTTTATAGGCTTTGTTATACTTTTAATTTTTATGAAAAATTACTCAAGGAATGTACTCATAGGAATAAAAAATATGCTATATTATCAAGTTATCTGATTTACAAGTATAAACCTGTATAATGCATGCCAACTGTGTGAAAATACAGTACTGTCACTGTTTATTTCCAAGAAAAGAAAATTGTATGCTTTGTCTAGGAGAACCTCTGATTTCCCAAGAGAGATAAAGATAGAATAAATGAGTACAGGGAGAATGGTAAACAATGTCAACATTAATAAAGCTTTTGTATTTTTTAAGAGTCACCTTTGATGTAGGTAAGAATGTAAAACTGTAAATAGGCACATGCTATCATTACTTTTAACTCTTATAAAGTAAACGTCAAAATTATATTTGAAACTTGATAGCAAAAGCAGAATAGTCTCTCATCTGCCAGCATATTCTTTATCTGGCCTCTCCAATTTTGCTTTTGTATTTTATCTCTTATTATTTCTGCATTTTATGCTTTCTTAATATAAGAAAACATGCATGTGTACACCTCTAATTTTTACTAACTGAAAGAGGATAGAAGAAATGCACCAATCCAATGATCTAAATACACTCATAAATGTCTGAATACATTTTTTATAATTCTTATAATTGAGGTATCACAATTACTTTTCAATAAAAACCAGGTGTAAGTGGCAGCATCAAAGTTTTCATTCCAACCTCCACTAATATATAGAGTTACTTTTCTACTAGAGATATTTAGCGCTAAATTCATTTAATTTAATCAGCCTGAGTTCAACATACTAAAAGATGTTTGAGTGGTTTGCTTGAAAATGTATACTTATATGTTTCTAAAAGAGATGCATTAGGTCCAATGGAACTTTTGTTTGTGTTGATATATCTGAAATAATTGTTACTCACTAATAGCCTGTGTGATTTAAGTACTTAAAATAGGACCAGTATTGCTTGACACTGTTTTTTTTTTTTATTTATTTTTGATTAAGTAATTTTGGATAGTCACATGTAGGTGGGAACTACTATATTACGAAATCTGCTTTTATGTATTGAACCTTCATTAGTGAACAAAGCACACACATTCCTGTCTTCAAGCATCCTTTATTCTGTGCAGACAAACTAGACAATGCATATACAAACAAATACATATTCAAAAAGGATTGCAATGAGGCTTTTGAGTGGCATAGCTAGCTACGTATATGAAAAATGTGAAGCATTTAAATTTGTAGTAGTGATAAATTAGAAAATAAATTTTAAATGGAAATAGAGAGTAAAACCTTTAGAATAAAAATTATGTTTCGTATCTTTTAAGGCAAAGATACTGTAGTATCTCAAGGGGCTAGTGACAAATTTTGAGGGTAACATTGGTGACATCACGTTTACTGTTTCAAAAGCTCCTCTAAGATCAGTGTCTTTGCAGTGGGTAGAAACTCCTATTGCCTTTTAAAGAAAGAAATGGTATGCTATGGATGATGTTTTGAAAAACGCGAAATGTTTATAGAACACACAAAAACATGTTGCTTTGATTTTGACATTTTACAAATATAATTACACACAAAAGACACCTTTGTCTTTTTTAAGGTTTTCATACAGGTCTTTGTAAGTTCTTTTTTATGCAGAATTAGTAGAATCAGAGACTTTTTAACTCCCCTAATTGCTTGTTAACATAACTTTTTTTTTTTAATTTTAACTCCCGTGATATTCTGAAGATATAAAAAGAAATAGCTCCTCCGAGTCTGTTTGTTTCTCTTGTGATACAGACCACTTCTGACACCTGATGCAAAAGAATCTCTCCCCGTCTAGAAATACATAATCGAGTTATTGGCAGCACACATCTCTGGATGGCATGCAATCAAGTCAGTTCCTACACTGTCTACCTGGAGAACTCACAGTTTGCAGGACCCGTCCTCAGCGGCATCCTCCCCATGTATTTTGGATGCATTTAGAAACCTCCAAGTGGGCTGTGCATGTATCCTCCCCTATCTCTGCTTTGGGTCAGGATCCCTAGAGCACTTTCATTCAGTTCAACTCATTTGCCCTAGCTTCTTACACAACAGAGGAAACTTACAATTATGGTTGCCATTTGATGCCAGTGATGCAGACAAAGAGGTGGAGGCACAAGATGCCCCAGAGGCCACACCAATTTCTAGTGGGATTCAGGTGCATAACTTTCCAAGCTCCGTGCCGTCTGAACCTGCCCTGCATTCTTTTTTTTTTTTTTTTTTTTTTTTTTTTTTTCCGGAGCTGGGGGCCGAACCCAGGGCCTTGTGCTTGCTAGGCAATCACTCTACCACTGAGCTAAATTCCCCAACCCCGCCCTGCATTCTTTTTAAATGTTCCCTGGACCCTGTTTTCTGTTTGCCATTCATGACATCATTGATATGATAGATTGAATGGCAAACAAAGACTACATCATTAGACAGGCCCAAGTGGACACAAGGCTTTTCAGTCCTATACTAAGAACTAAAGATGCCGAGGAAAGGCAGGAGCAGGAGAGGTGAGTGTCCTATTCTAGGAAAGAGCACACCAAACAGTGTTCAGTGCCAAGTGGCTGTCAGCCTAGGAAACATAGATAAGTGACATTATACAAACAAAGCAGTTTACATGTATAAATAAATATATATAGTTATATAACTACACATGTGTATATAGAAATACATGCACATATATGTACATACAAATACATATATAAATACGATAACAATTAGTGAAGGAAGAGATCATGAACTTGAAGAATGGGAAGGGCTATCATATGGAAAGTGTTAGAGGGAAGAAAGGGAAGGAAGGAAAGTTATAATTCAATTATAATCTAAGAAAACAAAGTAGAGTAAAAGCCTTGTAAAGTCTGCACGTTCAGATTATTCTGGCCTTTGTGCTCAACATTCCTTCCTCCAGGGTACAGAGAAGGCCCCAGCAGAATGAGGTAGGTCTTTTGATTTACTTACTGTAGGGATGGTAGGTCAGAGGCAAGGGTGGAAGCCATAGATAAAAACCCATGCACACACACCGTATTGTCAGAACCATTTATCTATTATCCTATTTTATGGTAGGATATCTGAAAAATAGAAAATATAAACATTAGTATATATGAAAAATGGCTCAACGATTATATGAAAGATGGCTCAGCACTGACTTCTGTTCCAGAGGTCCTGAGTTTGATTCCCAGCAACCACACAGTGGCTCACAACCATCTGTAATGGGATCCGATGACCTTTTCTGGTGTGTGAAGACAGGTACAGTGTACTCATATACATAAAACAAATAAATAAATATATTTTTAAAAGCTTTTGATTTCTGTGCTTTCTTTTTTACATTTCTCATTTCTAGCACTTGAATTCTTAGAAAACTTTTTTATTTAAATCACTAAGAACATTGTATTTGAATAAAAAGAAAAGATTTATTTCCTAATATTACTTCTTGAGAATATTATTACACCACATCATTTTCCCTGATCCTTCCATCGGGGCATGACTATGTGCTTTGAGTTTTGCTTCTGATATAAAATTCTATCCTGACTGTTATTCAAACGCATATATATGATATATGCATTTGATATAATAAAACAAGGCAAAAGCCCTCCTATCCATTCCCTGTTGATGAAGCTTGTCTGCTTTCCCATTCAAAATGAAAGTTCCCTAGATTCTTAGACTGCCCTTCCCTCTGTCACTCTATGAACTTCCCCCTTCTTCCCTCATCCTGTAGATTCAGGTATGAGTTCTAAATATACACTGGTAACCCTACGTCTCTCACATACTCATTGTTTTGTTGTTTTTTTTTTATTATTACTTTTCTTTATTAACTTAAGTATTTATTACATTTCGAGTGTTATTCCCTTTCCTGGTTTCTGGGCCAACATCCCCCTAACCCCTCCCCCTTCCCTTCTTTATGGGTGTTCCCCTCCCCATCCTCCCCCCATTGCCGCCCTCCCCCCAACAATCTAGTTCACTGGGGGTTCAGTCTTAGCAGGACCCAGGGCTTCCCCTTCCACTGGTGCTCTTACTAGGATATTCAATGCTACCTATGAGGTCAGAGTCCAGGGTCAGTCCATGTATAGTCTTTAGGTAGTGGCTTAGTCCCTGGAAGCTCTGGTTGTTTGGCATTGTTGTACATATGGGGTCTCGAGCCCCTTCAAGCTCTTCCAGTTCTTTTTCTGATTCCTTCAACGGGGGTCCTATTCTCAGTTCAGTGGTTTGCTGCTGGCATTCACCTCTGTATTTGCTGTATTCTGGCTGTGTCTCTCAGGAGAGATCTACATCCGGCTCCTGTCGGCCTGCACTTCTTTGCTTCATCCACCTCGTCTAATTGGGTGGCTGTATATGTATGGGCCACATGTGGGGCAGGCTCTGAATGGGATCTCATAAAACTGCAAAGCTTCTGTAAGGCAAAGGACACTGTGATTAGGACAGAACGGCAACCAACAGATTGGGAAAAGATCTTTACCAATCCTACAACAGATAGAGGGCTTATATCCAAAATATACAAAGAACTCAAGAAGTTAGACCACAGGGAGACAAATAACCCTATTAAAAAATGAGGTTCAGAACTAAACAAAGAATTCACAGCTGAGGAATGTCAAATGGCTGAGGAACACCTAAAGAAATGTTCAATATCTTAGGCATGGGGAAATGCAAATCAAAACAACCCTGAGATTTCACATTGTTTTGGTTTTAAGAGAAGTTCACACCTTTCTCCAAACAAACACTCAGGTTGTTTTTAAAAATGGTGATGCTTTAACTTATTTCATTTCTCAGAATATTTTACCTATTTTTTTAAAACATGGATTTACTCTTTCACTATTTCACATTTTATAAAGTAGTTTTTTTTTTTTTTCCTTTTCTTTTTTTCGGAGCTGGGGACTGAACCCAGGGCCTTGTGCTTACTAGGCAAGTGCTCTACCACTGAGCTAATCCCCAACCTCGTAGTTTTATTTTTTTAAAGGCAACTTTGAGGGACACCAGGAGAACTTAGCCCTGAATTAATAGCATGACTTTAATGGGTTCACAAAGACAACTGCAGCAAGCACAGGCCTGCAGGCCTCTGCACCAGGTCCTTTTCACATGTTCCATCTGTTAGCTTGGAATTCTTGTGGGAACCTAACAGTGACAGTGGGTGGCTGTGACTCTTGTCTGCTCTTGGAAATCTTTTCCTTCTATTGTGGTGCCTTGAACAGCCTGGATATAAGGCTTTTACCTTGTCTTATTATATCTTGTTTTGTGGTGTTTGGTTGTTGTTTCTTGAAGGCCTGCTCTTTCCTGAAGGGAAAGAAAGGGGAGTGGATCTGGAGGAGACAGGAGATGGGGCCCAAGGATCGGGGATTAGTGTGAGGAGGCAAAACTGTGCTCAGGACATATTGTATAAAATAAGAAACTATTTTTAATTAAAAGGGAAGAAGAACATCTATATATAACACATTGTTAAATTCTTAATTTAAGTAAGCTCCTCTCTGATCTATGACAATCATTTTAAATGCTTATGGTTTTGTTTCATTTTATGTTTTAGACATCATAGACAAGAATTGTGACTATGTTTCTAGAAATTATAAACCACACACCACAAAATCAGTTGTGTAATACTCTAAATGCTTTACAACTTGATTCTGTTTCTCTGCCTCAGAATGGGAAAGTTCATTGGATTTAGCAGTGTGCAACTATGGAAGACTGATTATTCCAACATAATGGGGATTCCAAAGTACATCAGTCAACTCCTCCCCAAAACCTCTGAGATATCCAATATCCTATTGAGTACTTTCCAGTGTATGATAATTCTTTATTTCACTGATTTATCATGAGATCAGAAGTACCTCTTAACAACTGACATTGAACAACGATATCAAGGTAAGTTTATATATTCATTTTTCTCTCAAAATAATGACATCTCCTGGGTAAATTTTGCAGTGAGTTTTCATAGACACGCTATGGTGCACAACTATGTGGTAGGGAGATGAGAGAGAAAGAGAAGCAAAAGAGTTTGATCACTATGACAGGCAGAACTGGAGACTCAAGGGTAGAAAGGAACAGCCTGATGTGAATAGACTGGTTGTCACTGAGGCCATGCAGAAGTCCCACCCCATGTTGCCCCTGAGATCCAAGGACACACACTTGGCCCTGCTGCAGCATGTGCTTGTGTTGATGTGTGTGGCTCATGTTATCACAAAAGGTGATACCAGTATGACTCAGGTCTGGGTTGCCACAGGAGACCATGCTGATGCCCAAGAGCTGTGCACAGCTGGCCCCACTCCTCGCTGATTGTAGCACTTAGGAAAGTGGACCCTACTTAAGCAGCACAGAAAAGTGGCATAGGCACAGGTGACTGGCCACAAGGGTAGAAGTGAGCCCTATCACTTGCCAGCTGTGACACTTGGGTTAGATAGTTGGTGTGGTGCTGCAGAACTTGTCCTGTCAATTTCAGTGCTGGAGAGCTAGCAGGCTTAACAACTTAATGACCAGCCAGGCCCAGATGGAGAGCTGTGGGATGGTCCATCCTAACATCTACTCCATCTGTGAACTACTGCAGTGCATGAAAGGACAGATCCTGCAGAATCAATGTGGCAGAATCTCAATGACACAGAGAAATGACAGGATAACCAAGAAAAGTGCCAGTGAGGATCCAGTATTGATAGTGGAGAAGGATCCTGAAGTCTCGAACTAGACCAATGATGCACTGCAGTGAACATTTGCAAGAAAAGATGTTTGGACCAAAGAGAATACTGGTTGACACATTGTCATATACTATGACACACCTCAGCTTCCATAACAAAACATTCTTTCTTTTATGGAGATTTTTTTTCCTAATACTATTTTTTTTTTTTAATTTAAGAAGCAGAGGGAGGATGCAAGGGCAGAGGGTGGCTATGAAGGGATGGGGAGATGAATGGGACTGGACTGCATGAGGTGAATAAAATAATCCTAACTATGTATGGGGTATGATACACAGGATTTTACCACATTCTCAGAGGAGAAGGTGAGGGAGGATGGGGGACGAGTTGTGAGGGATGACTTGGAGAATGGGGGTTGATATTGTGATGTAAAGAGAATGAATAAGGGGTTGAGGATTTGGCTCAGTGGTAGAGTGCTTGCCTAGGAAGCGCAAGGTCCTGGGTTTGGTCCCCAGCCCCGAAAAAAAAAAAAAAAAGAGAGAATGAATAAATAAATTAAAAGCTATAAAAAGTTTTATTGATTGAAAAAAAATTTTGCTGATTATCCTATCTTTAAATTTCATTTCACATGGGATCAAATCAGAGCCCAGACTTGGAAATCAAAATAGAAGTGTTTTTGTCTACTTTTTTTTTTTTTTTTCGAATGATGAGCATTCGAGAACTCGCTGTCGTCAAACATTTGGATATCCTTGCTATGTTTAACATAGATTTAACCTTTTTATTGTTATTAGACATGAACAAAAACTTAATTAACTAGCAAGTGTTACAATTATTTTGGAATTGCTCAGTAGAATGTGGCAGTACAGGTGCAGAAAGATGATCTTAATTGGCTATAATGAGTTCATTCATCCTAGAAACCAAAAAATACACTTACAAATAGAAAGCAATTTTTACATAAGCAAGAAAAGTAAATGGCTACCACTGTTTATTTAGAATAATAGTTCATAACCATCCATTGACCAAATACCCTCAAGAGCTAAACTCTTTAAGTCTACATTTTTGTTGACTGGAAGTCTAAGTCATTTGTATTTGTTGACGTACTTATTTTGCATACTAAATATGTTCTCCCAATGAGAAGACTGCTGCTGTGATGTTTACCTGAAATCGCATCTATTCAAGAAGCAAAGAGGAGAAAAATCACAAATAGGTGGCCTCCCTAGGAAATCGATTGTATTTAGTCTCAAAAGATAGAAAGTTAGTGGGTGACAGGTAACCAAAAAGCTTAGTGACAGAGAGTTAACTTAGCAAGGACTAGTCTGTTGGCTCTATCTCTAGTCTTTTTAGAATGCTCTTACATTTTCAAAGATGAATCACAGACTTCAAACACGTATATGTAATAACTCAGGTCTAACAACTAATAGCTTCTAAGAACTTTTAACAGTATAGTGATAACTAAATAAAAATGAACAATGCCCCTATGTTCTCCACCCCACTGCTCTTTTCTAGTCCAGTCCCTATTTTGTTTCGCAGGTGTAAAGACTAACCTGATTTAAACAAGTTAATATTGAGTAGCACAAATGTTTTTAAATTTTATTAAAGTGGAAATATTTCAAATGAAAAAATCTGTAAGTTTCATGTACCAGTTTTATTTGTCATAAGAAACAATGAATCATGAAATCCTTAGGCAAATGGATGGAATTAGAAAATATCATCCTGAGTAAGTTAACCCAGTCACAAAAGAACACACATGGTATGCACTCAGTGATAAGTGGATATTAGCCCAAAAGCTCAGAATATCCAAGATACAATTCACAAACTACATAATGCTCACGAATAAGGAAGACCAAAGTGTGGATGCTTCAGACCTTCTTAGAAGAGAGAAGAAAAATTACTCACAGAAGGAAATATGGAGACAAAGTGTGGAGCTGAGACTGAAGGAAAGGCCATCCAGAAACTGCTCCAACTGGGGATCCATGCCACATACAGACATCAAACGCAGACACTACTGTGGATGCCAAGAGGTGCATGTGGACAGGAGGCTGATACAGCTGTCGCCTGAGAGGCTGTGTCAAATCATGTCAAATACAGAGGCAGAGGATCACAGCCAACCATTGATTATACACTCAATGTGAAACCATCTACAAATGTAGAATAATCCATGGGATTGAATTTAGATTTTCCATTGAATTGTGAATGGGAGAAATTGGGAATGGCTTCTTATAATGGTCACATCCTAATTTGAAGTATGCTTCACAGTTCACATGAAGCTCAAGAAGATAGAAGATCAAAATGTGGATGTTTCAGTCCTTCTTAAAAGGGAGAATAAATATTCATGGGAGGAAATACAGGGACAAAGAGTGGAACAGGGAGTGAAGACATGGTCTTCCAGAAGCTGCCACCTGGGGATCCATCCCATATGCAGTCACAACCCAGGCACTATTGCTTGGCCAAGAAGTGCTTGCTGACAGGAGCCAGATATAGATGTCTCCTAAGAGACATCCTCTGCTCTGCCAGAGGCCTATCAATACAGATGAGGATGGTTATAGCTAACCATTGGTCTGAACAAGGCAACCCCATTGGAGGAGTTAGAGAAAGGATTGATGGAGCTGAAGGGAAGGGGAAGAACAAGAATTTCAGCCAATAAGACTCCCCAGAGCTCCCAGGAACTAAATCACCAAGCAAAGAGTACACATGGAGCTACCTATGGCGCCAGCTGCATATGTAGCAGAGCATGGCCTTGTTGGGCATCAAAGGGAGGAGAGGCCCTTGGTCCTGTGAAGGCTTGATACCCGAGTATAGGAGAATAAGAGGGTGGAGAAGTAGGAGGGAGTGGGTAGGTGGGTGAGGGAATACCTTCACAGAAGCAAGGGGAGGGGGAATGGGATAGCAGGCTTCTGCAGTGGAAACCAGAAAAGTGGATAACATTTAAAATGTAAATAAAAATATTAAATAAAAGAAAAAATTTAAAAATACTAAGAAATAAAAAAGTAATATTAACAAAAAAGAAGTATATATAAACATATAGTCTACAGAATAAAATGGGGATGAGGTGGGCTGGCAAGAGATGATAACATTGAAGATAAAGTCACAACTTTTATAAATCCAGGTGAAGAATATCTTGGGAAACAAGCAAGCCGAAGGATTTGTTTGCAGAATTAGGAAGAGAGTGTTTATGAAGCAAGTTGTAATTTAGATTTTGTAAAGGTAAGAAATATTGCTCCCAACACTTAATGTGTATAGTCTAGCATGGAGGCTGGCACCTCTGACTAAACTGAAGAATGCAAAGCTGTAGCATTCTTGATGTTGTAGGAAAGGCTGGTGCTTGGTAGGATGCTTCAGATCTTGCTTGAGGGAAAGAAAGCAGATTGTTTTAACTCTGGTTGTATTGTTTTTTGTTTGTGTTAGATGAAATGAAGCACATTTAAACCTTCTTTAGCCAAAGAAGGAGCAGAAATTTTTCTCCTCCTCCTTTCCTCCTCCTCCTCCTCCTCCTCCTCCTCCTCCTCCCCCCTCCCCTCCTCCTCCTCCTCTCCTCCTCCTCCTTTTCAGCGTCTCTACAAGCAGCAGATGAGGAAGTGAGGTTTGGAAACATTCCACACTCACAAGAGAATCCAGCTGAAACTGGTAGCGCTCTATGGGATAAGGCACTAGAATATAATATGGAGACTTGAGCTTCTGGGTCATTCCTTTCTTTTCCTTTCGTTTCCTTTCCATGTGGATATCTGCAGTGACATGCTGCTCTGAATGGCAAGCGCTGCCACCTGAGGCCATGGGGACATCCAGGCCCTTACTGCCTTTTTGGGACCATGTTTGGGATAATGGTTCTAAGGCAGCTGGCGTCTGTGCTTTTGATGTTCCGGGCCCATGTTACCACCAAAGCTCCCACTGAGGTCCTTGGACTGGATTGCTGCGTAAGGCAAGGTGCTTAGCTAACCTGGGCCTTGCATGGCATTCAGGGTTGCTCACCTTGCTCATCGCCTGTGCAACACAGCTGCCCTGAAGGAGCGAGCATGGAAAAGTGAGCCCCACCCCTCATGTGCGATGTGTGGTGGTGGGGGCTCTTGTATGAGTGAAGGAGAGATGCCCTCCCATTACTCCTCGATTCCTGTGCTAGGCAGGGATATACTTAGGTCATGAGAAGGAGATAGCTGCACCTTACCTGCTACAGTGCTCCAAATAATGGGATCCTGCCCCTTGCCCTCTGAGGAATTGTGTGAGCTAGCTGCGGAATTTCTCGTGAGAGCGACCTGGTGATGCAGGCTATAGAGAGCTGGTGAGCAGACCAACTCGGCTATTTCTCAGCCCCATATCCAGGGATTTTAGTTGGCCCACACCAACATCTTCACCATCTGTGAAGGGGCAAGTCCTTCAGAACCAAAGCTGCAGGATCTCCATGACACAGAACAACAGCAGCACATGCATCTGAGAGAAGTCCTGGCAAGGATCCAATATTGTTAATGTAGCAGAACCAAAGGCCTCAAACTGACCAATGACTCATTGCAATGAACATTAGTAAGCAGGGATGTGTGGATAACAGGATATACTGTGTAGTACACAGTAACACACTAGAGCTTCAATGATGAGGTTTCTATTTTTACCCTATCTTATTTTGTTTTAGGGTACGAGGTCTCAAGGGAAGATTAAAAAGAAATGGGAACATGAGTGGGATTGGGATGCATGATGTGAAATTCACAAAGAATCAAGAAAAAGTTTTCAGAAGTACAGAAGGGAGAAATGGCATTATTTCACATTAGCATTTGGTACTTCCCCTGTATGATTAGAGACTGGTTGCTTTAGATATACTTCTGTTTGAGTGAGAATAATGGACCCAAAATTTGTATCATCTTTTGTAAACAGGTCTACTATTTATTAAATGTAATTGAAAACCTGCTTTTGTTTCCTTTTGGTTGCATTTTTACTCTCAAGGGGAAAGTGCTACTTTGGAATTACAGAGATGATCATTTCAGTTTGGATTTAAAACACACACACACACACACACACACACACACACTCACACACACACACACACACACACACACACACACACACACACACACACACACACAAAAGGAAAACAATGAAAATCCCACAGCTCTTTAGATATACTTTGACACTGTTGTGTCCTGGCTATCAGCACAAAAATCTTAAATGTCAAAAATAAAGTAACCAAATATTTAACCACTATATCAGTTATGCAACTAAAACAGACATTGTAAAACTTTCTTCTATAAACACCCTGCTGCTTGCAGGAGGAAGCATGATAAATATCTTCTAATTGAAACATTTTATAACCATTTTTACACTTTAAATTTATGGTGGAAAGTATGCATTCCCACAGCAAGCCACTTGACATTTACAAGCGAAGAATGAACCTGCCTCTCTTATTGCTTCTGATATAAAATGAAAATAATAAGAGTGTCCAGGAGCTTGGCAACTAAGTGTTGACTTCCAGGCTTACAGTGGAAAGGATGCTGAAAATATTTCCTGTAGGAAATCATTGCAATGATTTTTTTTGATGATAGTTAAGCAAATAAACAAACAAGAAATCACGTGACAGAACAAAGTATGACAAATCTAAAGTTTTTATACATTCAGCAACTGCCTTAATAAATATTCTAGTCTCAGTTACTCATTTCATGCTATGTCTTTACATCAATTTACTGTATAATTGAATAATACCAATGACATTTCAGGGATCAAGCTTTGCAATTAACATTCCCTCTTAATTTTTTCAAGGAAGTAAATTGCGACTGTGATATAAATAGATCAGTTATCTATTTTATATCTCAATGGAATCCGTGCTAGCTACTGAAGACACTAATACCTGAGTAATAATGCATATGTGAAATACTTGATACATTCCTGAATCCTCACTTGATCATACACTGATTTCTCTGACCTTGAAATTAGAAATAACAATATTAATAATTACATCATCATATTACATATCTGAATCCTCTAGCTTTTAAATATACTACATTATCATAATATTGACAACAATATAGAAACTCTTAAATTAAATTAAATATCATCCAAAAACTATTTTACAAAGGCCAAATGGCAATGTACAATGTAGACTGCTATAGCAGTGATGATAGTCAAGGTTATAGGTGGTTGTATAGATGTAATGGGGGATGATTCTATTACTCTTATAGAAAGGTGGGATATTCCTAAGACAAGATTACATTTCACAGTTGATACAAGAAACTCTGTCTTAAACCTTCATAGCTAAACTCACTGTCTGTTCAGTATGCACCAGCCATTTCCATGCTTCAGTAAGTTTATGAAGAATCTGATATTCCATACGGCAAATTAAATAGATTAAATAAATAAATAAATAAATGCCATTCCCAAGAGAGTACTATGTGACCGGAATGCATCAGAGGGAAGGTGAAGTTCTGGAAGCATTTCCATTATAATTCGCTATATGAATATTCATCACATCATATACTTTACAAGCCATTGGTTTTATGACTGTTGCAGCAATAATGAGGTTATATGGGACTATTGTTACAACCTGTTAAAAGGTAAGGGAGTGGGAGTTATCACCTGTCATTTTGCATCTCTATTTAGATAAATAAAGATACTAGCAATTTGCAGATGACCTTTGGGAATATTTTATTAATTTTCAAAGATTTAAACTCAAAGTGAGCCGTGCATTCTACTCCTATTTTATTATTATGATTTTAGTCTACATGTCTAGTGACTACAGTTCTGGTTGCAAAAAATTAACAGAAAGAATTCAGTTTCATGTAACACTTGGTTTTGTAGAGAAAAATATACAGAAATCCATGGAGTGAAATTCTAGACAAATTGCATAATTACATGATTGTTAAAGAAAAGATACTCAATATACTTTGCCTCAGTGCTGCTTTGATAAACACCATGATCAAAAACAACTTTGTCAAGACAGATTTGTTTGACATTTACTCCCTAGTAGCAGGCTGTCACTGAGGAATGTTAGGGAATGGACTCAATACAGAAACCTGGATACAAGAACTAAAGTGTCCCTTGGAGGGACACTAACTATCCAATTCTTCCTACTTCTGCTTATTAAGTTTTCTTATGAAACCTAGGACCACCTAGATAAGCATGGCATCACTCTCAGTGAGCTAGAACCATATCAATTAGCAAACAAGAAGATGCCCCTCACCCACGCCCATAGATTAATTGAAGACCATTCCTAGATGAGATTCTCTCTACCCAGATATGTCAAGTTAATAACCAAGAACTGCCATCACATAAAGAATATAGATTGTTGTAGGAACAGTAAATGTAATTTACTGTTATTCTTACCCTCAGGTGTCTGAATCAGACACAGTTAATTGATAGGAGTATTATACCAATCCAAGGTTTGACGTACTTTAACAGAATCTAAACATTTTCTAAAATCAGGTGTTTGCCAGGAAATGTGTTAGGTTATGGATTATACGTGTTCAATAAAATGGTTCTCCTCTAAGATTCATGACTTTAGTAGCCCTGGGTAGTTGGCTATATTTCAGGATTAGACATAATTCCTTGCTTGTTCAGTAGGTCTTAAGTCTAATTAAAAGGCTGTTGGATACTGCCATGGTAGGTGGATGATACAACTGTACCATTAGGATCGTCATGCTATAATGTTCATTGTTGTGGTCATAGACATAATGATTAGGGTTGAACCGTTGGTGTGCTTGAAAGCTTACATACTGCTTTCTGGTACCAAGAAATCTAGTACTCTGGAATGAGTCTTTCAAATCAATTCCCCCGCAGAGGTTTCTGGGTGATGTGTCTGAAATGCACAGTGTCTTTTTCAGTGGAAACATATCTTTGACATCTATAGGAAATAAAGAAATATGCATTGTTTTAAAAGTCTCTGAGATAATGTTGACAAACAATGTAAAAGAGGACTTCTTACTTATGCCTGGAGTTCAAGGAATGCTTTTGTGTATAAAACCTTCAGAGAAAGAAAGAGAGGGAGAAAGTGAGAGTTTGAAAAACAAGCAAACAAAGCAAAACATACCAATGTTTCTTATAAAGAAATGGAGGAGTATTAAACCATATGTAAATTAAAAATATAGAAATATTTTGGTAAAGTTGAAAGTAAATTTTATTGGTTCCTGACTAATAATACGTTTTATTTCTCACAAGCTACAACTATTTATTTAAAATGCCAATGGAAATACAAGCATGTATATTTGTAACAAATGGTTACATTTTGCATATTGTCTTAGAAAAGTAAAGTCTTATATGATTTTTATAGTCCTGACATCTATAAGTTTCATTTATTTATATATCTAGGCATCTAAAAATTAATGATCTGACAAATAAAGACCAGGTTGGTCAAGACATAGGTGAAAATAATCAAACAGAAATAGTAGCACTGTATGCCTTGTGCATCAGTCTCAGTGGACAGTCATGTAAGACAAGTGGCTCTGGTTGTCCTAGACATAGAAAAAGCCATTACATACATCTTACTGAACAGCCACAAGAACAATTCTTAGAAGTGTTATCCGTAAGAGAATGTACCTTTGGAATCAATTCAGAATCATATTCATATATACATTCCTAAAATTATGTAGCTTATTTTCTTGGAATTTTGTAAAGGAGGGTTGATAGATTGTAGTCTTGGGATTCATTAAAGCAAAAGAAAAAAATCCCTTCATCTCCAACAAAGCCTCTGAAATAAAGTAGGAGTATTAACACTGCTAATGGTAAGAGTGTTTCAGTCAGTGATTTAGGCATTAAACATCATTTTCCCTAAGACATAGCCTATGTTTCACACAGGATAATAGGAAGAAGTCTGAGTGGTGAAGTGAATATTTCAAATAATTCTGACCCAGCAGTCTAGAAACTATGTGACTGAATAAAACAGCCTCTCATCAAACAAGCAAGCACTTAAATATAGCCAATTTTTCTATCTATTGAGTTTTACCAATATGAAATTAATTCCTCACTGTTTGAGCTCGAATTACTAACTGAAGCGAATGCTGTGTAGTTTCAGCTTTGTTCTCTCTGTCGGTCACAGTGGACTACACTCAACAAGACCATAAAACCCCTAAAGCAGTGGTTCTAGGGAAGCATTAGTGAAGGAGAGATCAGTTGCGTGTCTCTGTTTCCAGCTCTTAGACAGAATTAGGTATGGAGAAGTTGATCAAATGTTTAGAAGTCACACGTAAATGTAAGATTAAAGTAACAGGAAAAGAAAAATTTCCAAAGACTACACACACATAACACACACACACACACACACACACACACACACACACACACACATGTAATATATATATATATATATATATATATATATATTACTAAAATTGGCAGTGTGACTTGGGAAAAGGTAAGCATTGGATACCACCCTGTTTTGATAGTTTCCTATGGGAAAACGAAGTGTTGACCAACTGTGGTGAAACGGGCTTTAAAATGCCACTGTCATCAACACAACAAGTAATGTTTCGTGAAGCCTGACACACACATTCTTTTGTGTTATTTTCTTCTGCTTTGGTTGGATAGTGGCCCACCACATTCTTCCAGAATGAATGCTGAGTCACAGAATCAGAAATTTGATGAGCAAATGGCTCTCCTGTAATTAACCTATTGTTCGCTGAGGTTAAGAAGAGGCTATTAGTAAAGCCTAGCTGCACAGGACAGCCATGGTGAGGTTAAGAGGCAAAGCCATGTCAGAAATAAAACCTACACAATTTAAAATAAATTCAAGTCTTTTTTGAGTCACCCATAATCCTTACTAGAGAGACTGAGGCAGGAGGATTGCAAATCCTAGGCCAGATGATTGGCATCGTTAGAGACTTTTTGGAAAGGGGCAGGAACTGAATTAAATTTTGTCTTTAAAATATGATATTTAAAGTGCAGCAACTAGTCTGCAGCCAAAAAGCCTTGGGACTGGGGAAGTCAGTCGGAGTAAGAGTGAGGTTGAAATGTGTCCAATCCCCCAATATATTCTCCAGATACCCACAGGAGTTGTATTGTTGCTCCTTGCTCTTGGCCTGCATGATCCAGAGTGTCAGATTACAGATTGAACTTTCTCTCTCTATATAAGAACATGTCCAGCTAGCACCTGGAATTCCTATTCGCTCAAATGAAGCATTTTCAGCATATTGGCTCAGACAATGATGTACACTCAGCCCCCAAAATCATACCCATTCCCCAAGGCTCCTTTAAGCATTCTTTATTACTGTTGAGAAGAGTCAGTTCACTGAAAATTATCTCCCGAGAAAGCTGTTTCTCCCACCATAACACACGAATGGGATCCTGGTAACCCATGTACCCAATTGTGCTTTATTTCTTCCACTCCAGTCCAATGTACAATGCTTCCAGGATATATTGACGGGAAAAAGCAGACCTATGCTGTCAAGCTAGCATAAAGAAAAAAAGTAAAGATTAATATATACATGTTGTAATGCCAAGCAACCAGAGCTTCCAGGGACTAAGCCACTACCTAAAGAATATACATGGACTGACCCTGAACTCTGACCTCATAGGTAGCATTGAATATCCTAGTAAGATCACCAGTGTAAGGGGAAGCCCTGGGTCCTGCTAAGACTGAACCCCCAGTGAATATGATTGTTGGGGGGAGGGCGGCAATGGGGGGGAAGGATGGGGAGGGGAACACCCATAAAGAAGGGGAGGGGGGAGGGAGATGTTTGCCCGGAAACCGGGAAAGGGAATAACACTCGAAATGTAAATAAGAAATACTCAAGTTAATAAAAAAAATATATACATGTTGTATATAATTATATATAATGTATATATTTATACATAATACAAATATTATATGATATGTGTGTGTGTGTGTGTGTGTGCAAGATTCTGCTGCAATAGGTTTCCATATTACCCCATACCTCTTAATTTTAGCTACCATTTTTCTACTGCACTGTCAAGTATTTTACTCTAAACCTACCCTCTCTGGTTCTATAGATTGTAGCTTGGTTGCTATGAACTTAACACTTTCTTTTTGTTGGATAGTTTATATATTTACATTTCAATTGTTATCCCCTTTCCTGCTTTCCTCCTCTTGCATTACCCTCCCCCTGCTCCTAAGAGGATACCCCCCTCCCACCCACCTACTCCTACTTCAACACCCTGGCATTCCCCTACACTGGAGAAACAAGCCTTCACAGGACCAAGGGCTTCTCCTCCTACTGATGCCAGACAAGGCCATCCCCTGCTACATATGTGACTGGAGCCATGTGTCCCCACATGTGTATTCTTTGGTTAGTGCTTTAGTTCCTGGGAGCTCTGGGGACTCTGGTTGGTTGATACTGTTGTTCTTCCTATGGGGATGCAAACCCCTTCAGCTCCTTCAATCCTTTCTCTAACTCCTCCATTGGGGTCCCCTGCTCAGTCTGATGGTTGGCTGCAAGCATCTTAATCTGTATCTACAAGGTTCTGGTAGAGCCTCTCAGGAGACATCTATATCAGTCTCCTGTCAGCAAGCACTCCTTGACATCAGCAATGGTGTAACTCTTAATATCCATGGGTAAGCTAACACATACTTTATTTTTCTTTCTAGATGTGGGATACTTCTCTCAGGATCATTTTTAAATTTACATTCATTTTCCTTCAATTTCATGATGTATTTTTTTAATTGAGTAGTACTCTATTTTATAAATGTTCTGCAATATACTACATCTTTATACATTCTTCTGCTGAGGGACATCTGCGTTGTTTCCAATTTCTGGCTATTACAAACAGAGCAGCAATGAACAGGTTGAGCAAGTGTCTCTATGGTAGGATGAAGAACTCTTAGGTACATGCCTAAAAGTTGTATAGCTGGACCTTGAAATAGATTAATTACTTCTTTGTGATGAATTACAATCTGATATCCATAATAGCTGTATACGTTTTCATTCTTTGGAATTGTAAGACTTATAAAAAATGAAAAGGATTTACTTTAACTTAAAAGTCTAATAATTACATAAATAATGCATAGTGCTTGATTTATAAAATAATGTTGAACAATTAAAAAACTCAGTGATCAGCGACCTATATGAATTTTCTCAATAAGTGAGTGAAATACTGAAAAGAAAGGGATCAGTGTTTCCTGGGGCATGCCATCCTGAGACTCGAGCTAGGATCTTTCATTTGGGGGCTCATCCGGAATCTTCGAGACCACCCCAGACTCCAAAGACCCCTTGGAGGTGAGTTGGATGTTTGTCTGAGTGTTTCTGTGTGAGCAGCGTCGCATTGGTCAATCTGTGTCTGTCTCTGTTTTGGTTCCGCCATGTGTGTATATGTGTGTGTCTTAGTACTGGTCAATGCTAAGAGGGTAGATGTGTATTCCTGCCCTGTGCTAGGAGAGTGGATGGGTATCCCCACTCGGTGCAGCTGCCTTTGTGGTCCGTGAGGATCCTCTGGCCGCGGAAGGGGGGACGCCCTGGGCCCGCAAGCTGCAGCCCCTGGAAGACGTTCCACAGGCGGAGAACAGTCGGGAGAGCCTGACTGTGGGCAGTCAGGAGGACTTGACTGTGGTTTTCTGGAACAAAGGAGACGGAGTGCTCCTTTTACCTAGGCGGGAGTGGACGAGGAATCCCACTCCGTCGGAGGTCGTGTTCGGCTGCCTATTTAAGTATAGGCACGGACAAGTGTGCTTGGACGTGTTAGTGTCTGTTGTCTGTATTCTCTTTCTGTGTTTGGTATCCCAGAAGCAGTTAAGGTTAAGCTACAGTTTGGGCCAGGTACTGAAGGTACCAGGCATCTGTAGAAATTGGTTATAGGATGCTTTGTCTTGGTCTTGTTTGTCTGGTTTGTTTTCTGTGGTATTGTCAAGTGTCTTTTTGGCTTTTGTTTCGTTATTGAATTTAGACTGACGACTGTTTAAAATCTTGGACTGACGACTGTGTTTGAAATCATGGAACTATTTGCTTTGTTTGTCAAAGAGTTTTACTTGGTCCTCTTGGTGCTTAAGTTAAAAGTTGAAAATAATTTGCTTGAGAGAGATTGTTTTCTGCCAGGAGTTTTATGTTTTTCTCTTGAGCCTCCTCCCCAAGGAGAGATGCCCCAGGTTGGAGGGCAGAGAAGCCCCTAAAATAGTTTCAAAAAGAATCTACAACAAACTGTGAAGAACTTTGTTTTGCCAGTCAAAATTTAGAATTCAGGCTTTGGCTGTGGCCAAGGTCAGGATTAATGTTTTCTTTTCCATGGGCCTTTAGCCCAGTGAGACAGCTTGGTAAAGGACTACTACTGCAGTCCTGGTATTCAGAGACATGGAGAGAGCTATAGTTTTATTAAACGTTGGTACTATAGTATTAACAATCTCTTTATTAGATATAAGAGACAGGAAGCCCCAGGTGAACTGGCTACAATTCTTTTGTCAGCTGCTTAGTATCTAGCACCCACGTTCTAACCATCTCTCCATCCTTTTGTTATTAGTTGTTACTAGAATCCTAGTGTCATTTGGAGGCTGGTTCTCTTGAGAGGCAAAGCCACCAAGCTGACACTGAAGAGAGGTACTCCTTAAGGGAAAATCTAAGTCCAGAGAGACAGCTGGTAACAGATAGGCTGCCCCTCTGCTCGCCTTTCTGCTTCATAGACAAAGCTTGTGCTTATTTTTACAATGGCCTTTTTGTCAAAAAAGGCCTCCTGGTTTAGCTGTGTGACTAAATGCTATTTGTCCTCTTCAGTGGACCTCTATTCTCTAGATTCCCTTCTTGTTTTCTCACCATCCCACTTGAGATGCTTGTTAGTAACTGTTACAGGTCTTTACCACTGATGAAAGACAGAATCCTACTAGAGGCCAGAAAAAATGTTCCAGACATGGATGGAAGGCCCTCACTCCTGACTGTTGACTTCAATACCCCTGAAGGTAGGGAGTGCTCTGGGTCTGCCCCCAGGCTCCAAGGGTGGGTCTCTGAGGGGCTGGAAAATGCCCTGCCAATCTGGCTAAGATAAGGAAAGGATATGAAGAGAAAGTTACAGAAATTTGAAAGGTTAAGCTAAATTGCTGAGAGTTAGTATAAGTTACAGAGAAAGTAAGGTTAAAAGAGAAAAGAAGGTAAAAAGAACAGGAAGCTAGGGAAGAAAAGAGACAAAAAGAAGAGGAAGCTAGAGAGCTAAAGAGAGATAAAAGACAAGAGAGGAACATATACTGGCCACAGGAGTTAGGGAACCTAGGAAGACAGTTCCTGGCAACAGAAGAGAATTCCTGGCTAAAGATCAGTGTGCCTAATGCAAAGAAAAAGAACTCTGGGTCAGGGACTGCCCCAGAAAGAACAAGAGGGGCCACTGGAGAGTCTCTCGGTCCTAGAGTGCTGGCTATAAACAGAGATAGAAGAAAGCCTGCCCAGTTGTTTTGTGAATACGGGGGGCCTAACACTCTGTGCTCCTATGTCCAAATGGGCTTGTGTCCAGCAAAAGACCTTGAGTACAGGGGACTACTGACAACAAATAATACTCATGGACTACCCGAAGAACAGTGGACCTTGGCGTGGGCCGGGTAACCCACTAGTTCATGGTCATCCTTGACTGCCCCTATCCCTTGCTCATGAGAAATTTGCTCTCCAAAATGGTTTGTGTGGGCTGAATTGACTGGGTGAGGCCATGTGTATACATATCTACAGACTGTGTATGTGGAGCTTAAGACCTGTCTCAGTGCACCAGTACCTGATGCTGGGAGATGTGTGTGTGTGGCTTAGTGCCATTCTGCCTGGAACACACCTTTCCTGCCAGCCGGGCACTGACAATTATCACCCAATCCAGGACTTAAACTGTGGTAGAGTGGCTGATGTTTTGCCTTCAAATAAAATGTCCCAGAGGATGGGACCATGGTCAGCTGCCTTGGACTAGATTCTCCACCGGTTGGGGACAATCTGGTCACCTTGCTGCCCAATCCAGACCTGGAGCCACCATAACACGAGTGTAAAGCACTGGCAGAAGCCCATGGGTGGAGGAAAGACCTCTGCGACTGGCTGATTGATTGACCCCTGCTGAAAGCCGAGGCTACCTTGTCTACAGATGGGAACAGTTCTCTTCATGAAGGTCAGAGATAAGTGGGTGCTGCCATGCTGGACAACACATGTCATCTGGAATGGCTGAACCTCAACCCCCCAGCACATCAGTGCCGCAGATGTCTTTACCATCTCTTGGATGCCCTGATGAAGCCAGCAACTGTGAGTATTATTCATTGCCCAGAACATCAGAAAGGAAGAGATTCAGTGGCATGGGGCAGTAACAAAGCAGATAAAGTGGCTCGGGAAATGGCTATACAGGAGCCTATCCTGGTTACAGGCCTACAAGAGACAGCCACTGAGAACTAGGATCGGACTAAGGGATGGCCTCACTTAGAAAAGGCCCAAATTGCTTAAAAGATAAAAGGACAATGATACACTTGAGGGGAAAGCTATACTCCCCAGAGAACAAAGAAAGACTCACTTTGCCAAATACAGAAATGTACTCACTTAGATAAGAAGCTCATCCAAGTAGTTAAGGTGATGTAATAGACTTTAAGATTCTAGCCAGAGAGACAGTAAAAAATATAAGATATGTCAATAAGTAACTGCTTTACAAGCAAACAGGACAAAGAGACCTAAAGAGTTTAGTGAGAAGTCGAAGTGAACTTCAGTGAGATAAAACCAAAAAAATATGATCACGAGTATCTCCTAGTGCTTGTAGGAATAGACAGAAACTTTCCTCACCAATCAAGAGACAGCCTCTACAATCATCAAGAAGATATTGGAAGAAATCTTCCCCTGATTTGGAATGCCCAAGGTAATCTGGTCAGACAATGGCCCTACTTTCGTTGCCAAGGTAAGCCAGGGTGTGCCCAAGTATTTAGAGGTCGATTGGAAATTACGTTGTATTTACAGACCTCAAAGTTCAGGACAGATAGAGTAAATAAATAAAACTCTAAAAGAGACCCTGACCAAATTGACCATGGAGACTGGTGCACACTGGGTGGCACTCCTTCCCTCTTGCTCTCTTCAGAGCAAGAAACACCCCTTCCAGATTCAGCCTAACCCCCTTTGAGATCTTATATGGGGCCTCAGCTCCTCTGACTTTATTAGATGATGTTACTGAACCAACATGTCATAGTAATAATGATTTATATGCCAAGCTAAAAGACCTACAGGTGATACAGAAAGAAGTCTGGTCACAGCTGACAGCAGCCTATGCTCCAGGGACCCTCGAGACATCTCATCAGTTCCAGGTCAGAGACTCGGCTACATATGATGGCACCGAACCCAGACACTCGAGCCTCACTGAAAAGGACTGTGCCTGGTGCTACTGACCACCTTGACAGCCATCAAGTCTCAGCCCTCACCAGCCGCGTACTAGCTGTTGGGCTGAGAGCTGGGACCTAGAGGGACACTCAACATGATTGCCCTGGGTTCCATCGGGATAGGTATGGGAACAGGCTTGACTCCTACAAAATGATAGAGACACTCAACAAGGTTGGTTTGAGTCTTGGTTCACTCGGTCTCCCTAGATGACTACCCTACTCTCTGCTATAGCTGGGCCATTACTAATAATTTTCTTGACTTTAGTTTTTGGCCCCTGCATGACAAACAGGTTAATTGCTTTTGTTAAAAATCGAGTGGGTGCTGTGCGGTTGATGGTTTGAGACAACAGTACCAGTCAGTTAGGACAACTGGTGAGACCAAATACGAGACTTGATATCAAAATTCTAAGATTAGAATTACTTAGTAGAAGAAGAGGGGAATGAAAAGAAAATTAAACAGATTTAAGGTTTAAAATATAAAATATAAAGAGTAAGTTATAAAATCCACAGACTCAGAGCCAAAAACTATAAAAAACAAGCCCAGACAAGTCCAGGCAGGGCGGTGCCCGCCCTGCAGCCAAGACTGACAGGCCATAAAGATAAAGAAAAGGAATACAGGAATCAGCCCAGCCTTCTAAAATCCTGAACACCCCAGTCAGCACGTACTCTTCTGCTGTGCTGTAATCTCACTGCCATGTTTGAATGAGCCAATCACTTATAGCCACGCCAGAAATTAGCCAATTGTGTGTAACCGCGCCAACCCCCCCAGCTTTCCTATATAAACCCCTGACTTTTGAGTTTCGGGGTCGACTCCTCTGTCTCCTGCGTGGGATACGTGTTGGCCCCGAGATCTCTATAACAGGTCTCCGTAATAAACCTCGCCTTTGCTTATTACATCTAAAATGGTCTCTCTGTGTCTGGGGTCCGCGATTTCCCAAGACTTGAGTAAGGATCTCTCTCTGACTGGGATCTTTTATTTGGGGGCTCGTCCAGTCCAGGATCAGTGTTTCCTGGGGCGCGCCATCCTGAGACTCGAGCTAGGTTTTTTCAATACTTAAGCCAATACAATGTACACTTTTTTAGGAAAATGTCATGACAAATTAAAAATTATGGATAAACATTGTTATTTCATAAATGTTAGACATTATAAAATGTTATATTCTTTATGCTTAATGAAACATTGTCAGTATTTTACTTCACCCAGATTTGTCACAAAGAAAGACTTCTGTCAAACATGCCAACATAAGAGCAAAAATCAAAATAAAGTTTTACCCCACATAAGTACTGAACAAGTACTAAATAATTAGTCACATAGGATATAGAACTATCTAAATATATACCAAGTTCCTCATTGAGAAATAAGAGAAGCATTTTAACTAAACAGATTAAAACCTTCTCCCCCACCTCATGAAAATGGGTACTTGAGATTGCTCATGGATAATCCCCAGACACACCTTCAGTTTCATTAAGATGTATCTACAATATTTATACAGATCTAAGGAAATGATGGCAATGTTCTTGTCATTTTTCTGTATTCATTTGCTAAAGGAAAACTGCACTGATAATTACATACCAATTTTGCGTGTGAATATGTTTGTAACCCCACAGTTGGATGTTTACAGAATGGTTTAACGAGAATGCATAAAATATTATCCACAATTTAAATATTCAAGTTCATTTAAATGTTCATTTAAAAATGTTACTAAAATACACAAGAATGGTTATCTGGAATTTACTTGCAATTTGAAAGAATTGCTAAGTAACATCACTGATTGAATCTTTTTTTTTTTTTGAAACTTTATAATTAGATGACACAAATGTAAATTAGATTTGTTTTCGTCTTTAATGAGAATCCTCACTTCTACTTTTTTTGGTTCAAAACAGACTTGAGTCTTAAATGGGAGAGAAATAAATTCCTGGAATGTATAACAATGGAGATGCTGACAGAATGGCAAACAAGCAACGAAGATTTATTTTTTTAATCAGATTTTCAATTTTGCTTTGTCTTATGTCTCTTCATCATCTTCCTCCTTCTCCTTTTTTCCTTCCTCCTGCTTTTCTTCCTCCTCTTCTTCCTCTTCATCTTTTAGAAAATTTCTGTCCACATCTTTAAACATTAACCCCCATTTCTGAATGTGACATGCTGTTATGCCATCAGTGATGTCACCCTTCCGGAATAACATTCTACTTCATATTATCGGGGATTTCATAAGGATAATAGCACTTAAGCTTAAAAGCAGGTTTGTTATTTAGACCTCTCACGATAATTTATATATCACGTTTAGAAACTAGTTGGTCAGTTTATGTCATTTTAAATAACACTTAATTCAAGATATTTAGTAATATTCAAATGATCAAAACTTATCAGAAAAAGGTTTCACATTAAGACTGTGTGTGTGTGTGTGTGTGTGTGTGTGTGTGTGTGTGTGTGTGTGTGTAATGGAATCTCGGTAATAAACTGCACTAAATAATATTATAGAAGTTCTGTGGCACCAAGATGAAAATATATCCTGGTTAGCTAGTAAAAAAATCCTCTGTCTTTCTCATCTAAGGTCTATTTCTTAAAACACACAAATAATGTTACTGGAAGAATCCAGAACTGTGTATGTATAAACACACAATTTCCACAATGTATTTGGAAAAAATTAAAGTTCAAAAAATGAATCTCTCATGATAAGGCACAGTACACACTAGCATTCAGGGCGGCCTAAGGAGCCTTTTCAGGACCTTAACTAATACTGAACTGGAATTTATGGCCTCAAAGCAGGACAGTCATCCAGGACGAGCCAGTGGGATGGATTGCTGAGGTTAATGAAGATATTTAGTTGGGGTTGGGGATTTAGCTCAGTGGTAGAGCGCTTGCCTAGGAAAGCATAAGGCCCTGGGGTTCAGTCCCCAGCTCAAAAAAAAGAACCAAAAAAAAAAAAAAAAAAGATATTTAGTTGCAGGCTTAAACACGATGGTTAAAAGACTGAGAAGTACTCCGAAGGAAATATCAGAAACACTGTGACATCAGGGTGAGTGTCTAGGGCAGTTGTCCCCTCTTTATAATATTTGTACTGTAATAACAATTTTCCTTTTCCCTTTTAATTTTTATTAGTCATTTCATTCAGCTACATCTCAAGCAAGATATATCTCCCTTCCTGGTTAATCCTCCACAACCTCCCCATCCCATCTGCCCTATACCCACTTCACTTTGCCTCTATGAGGATGTTCCCCCTACCCACAACCTCATCACTGCTCCAGCATCCTCCTAAGCTGGGGCATCCAACCTCCACAAGACCAAGGGCCTCGCCTCCCATTAATGTCCGTCAAGGCCATCCTCTGCTATATATGCAGCGGAAGCCATGGGTCCCTCTCTGTACACTCCTTGGTTGGTGGTCTACTTTGTGGGAGCACTGGGCAGTACAACCACCCTACATTGTTCTTATGAGGTTGCAGCCCCCCTCTTCTCCTCTATTCCTTCTGCCATCTTCCCCACCAGGGTCCCCCAGCTCAGTCTGATGATTGGCCAAGAGCGTCCATATCTGCATTGGTAGGTACCAGCAGAACCTCCCAGGGAACAGCTTCAGCAGGTGATAGGAATCAGCAATCCCCTCATGACAGCAACGAGTTAGGGTTTGGTGTCTGCAGACAGGATGGATCCCCAAGTAGAGTAGCCCCCGCTCCATTGGGTTTGAAGTAATTCTCTTCAACTAGCTGCTAAGCAATCTACCTGAGATCATGGTCTAGTTCCTGAGGGGCACCTGACGGGATTACAAGTAGTAAAGTTAAAAGGCAACTCACAAAGATACAGGAGAGTAGGAGGTCATTCTCGTGAAACAAACTAACTGCCTTGTTTGAGAGTCCCAGGAAATGTGTGAAGAAAGGGATGAAGTCTGTTTTAAGATCATAGACATTTAGGCCTTAAGCTTGTATCACTCTCCCTTTCCCTCCTGGGAGTGACAGCTGTGCTCACATTTTCCAAACTTGGGCTGAATAACATTTTAAAATACTGATTGTTTTTTCATACACATATGAAATAAATGGTCACACATTTAGTACTCGGATACTGCAAATATGTAAATGTAATCATTCTTAAAAATTTGACATATGGAATATTGCATGTTGCTATTGGAAGTCTGAAGATTTCATATGACGAAGTTTTTCTTTGTTGTGGTTTTCATTGTTGCAATGAAAACACCATGAAAAAGCAAGTGGAGGAAAAGGGTTTATTCAGGTTACACTTCCACATCATTGGAGGAAGTCAGGACAGGAACTCAAGCAGGGATGTAACCTGGAGGCAGGAGCTGATGCAGAGGAAATGGAGAAGGCTGCTTACTGGCTTGCCCAGTCTGTCTTCCTATAGAAGAACCCACGATTACCAGCCCAGGGATGGCACCACCCACAATGGGATAGGCCCAGCTGTTATGGCTTCCCTTCCCTCCAACTTCTCCCAGACCTTCGCAAATTCCCCACCCGCCTCTTTCATAAGAATACAAATAGTAGTAGTAGTAGTAGTAGTAGTAGTAGTAGTAATAGTAGTAGTAGTAGTAACAACCACAACACAATGAAATAAAAAAAAACTGAAAAAAAAGAAAAAAGAGACAAAGCAAAAATATAAGAAACATGCACAGACTCAGAGACACACATTTAGATACACAGATATTCTATAAAACACAAAACAGGAAATAATACCATATACACAAAAAATCTTGTAAAGTTTGAAAAGGAAAACTCTCTGCTCCATCTTTATCACTGACACCTTGTAGGTAAGAGAAATTTCAGGTCAAAGATTTTGTGGGTGACTTGATGTCCTACTTTCTCCACTCAAGGTCGTGCTTGCCTACAGGAGATGGCTCCTTCAGTCTCTGTATTTCCAGCTGCTAGGAGTCTCAGCTAGGGTCACTCCCATAGACTTCTGGGAGCCTCCTTCATGCCAGGTCTCTGGTTCATTGCAGAGATGCCCACCTTTACTTCCAACCCTCTCTTGCCACACCCTGTCTACAATTGTTGCTGCCCATCCCAATTCGTGTTCTCTTCATTACCCCCTTCAGCTCAGTTCTCTCCCTCTCTCCATCCAACTCAAATATCTACTTTATTTCCCCTTCTAAGTGAGATTCTGGCATCCTCCCTTGGGTCCTTTTGCTATTTATTTGTGTCTGTGGATTGTAGCATTGTTATCCTTTACTTTATGACGGATATCCACTTACCAATGATTACATACAATGTATACTTTTATGGGTCTGGGATCCCTGGGTGGATGATTCCATCCCAATCAGGATATATTTTAGATGTATCTATTTGCTTGTAAATTTCATGATGCCTTGGTTTTTAATAGCTGAATAGTATTCTATTGTGTAAATATGTCACATTTTCTTTATCCATTCCTCAGCTGAAGGACATTTAAGTTGTATATTGTTTCTGACTATTATGCATAAAGCTGCTACAAACATAGTTGAACAAGTGTCCTTATGGGGTATCTATTGAGGGCAGAGAAAAAAATAGAAATTCTGAGAAACTCATTTATAGTACTTTGAAATCCAAGTAAGAGTGTACCATAGAGCTGGTGCATCATCATGGGTCACTCAAGGTTTCAAGCAAGATAGTAGACATGATTAGAGCACACCATTAAGTAGATGATGCTGGTAGCTTTGTACAGGAAATGTGGCAATGTGAAAAATGGAGACACTATTTTGCAGTACTTGAGCTGTGCCATAAAACTGGCACAAAAAAAAAAGATTTTTTGAAAAAAAAGTTCTGGAAAAGAACCTGCAAAATTGCTGAGTTATTTTGTGCTGGATATTTACTGTCGAACATGGAGCCTTTCCTTAAGACTGGCTGGTAGATTGCCAGTGAGAGTCCATTGCAAAAAACTATTTTTGTATTTGTGAGTAGTTATCAACTCAAGATAGCTTCTGGGTCCATGATGTCCACTTGCTCTCTCATCATTGGGTCTTCACACTAATGTATTTATTTTAAAAATAAGCAAGATGTGTGGTGGAAGATATTCCATGTTTCTGAATCTTTCTTTTAAATTTAACGTTATATGCTGAGGTTTTGTCTGTTTCTATGTGTTGTAATGCCAAGTGAAGCTCCCCAAGGCCTACTTTCCCCAGAGACCAGCCAGATGTAGAACCAAGTAATGCTATATGACCTTACATTACTCCCAAGTTACTTCTGATTGCTGAATAAAGATGCTGATGCCAATAACTGAGCAGAAGAGACAGAGGTGACATTTATGGTTCTCAGATGGAGAGAAGAAGTTGAATGGAGGAAGAAGCCAAGCCGCTATGAGCTAGGTGAGATATAATATAATGTCCATGTGGGTTGGCTAACTGTAGTTAAGAGCAAACCACATGATACATGACAAATTATGTAATGGAATAATTGAGTGAGAAGCAGACTGAATAGCAAAAAGGATAGACATCTTCCCAGCTCTTGTGCTAAGTAAGGCTTATTGTGTGTGTCTTTTATCCAGGAACTAAATAGTTACAGGCAGGATGGAAACCCAGGATTGGGATTAAGTATTTCCACAACAATTATATTATTAAACATTATATTAATTTATGTGGAATGTGAACATTTTAAACATGCTACTTGAATTCTGTACCACAATATATTTTTTTAATTTCTTACTGAAAAAATATTCAAAATATGCATTGGTGTTAATTATTTCAGGTTAATTTGAATAATTAGAATGACCTCTATCAGAAATTACTTATTAAAAGACAATTTGTAAACTAGGATAATGTGGTATAATTACCTGCATATTTCTTAGACTAAAGCTAGGCATGCCTATTATTTAGTCATTAGTGGATCAAACAAGTCAATTAAACTCATATGTTCTGTATATTATAAAGTGGTATCTTATGATGAATATAAAATAACAAATAATAATGAAATTAATGTATGCACATAACAATTACCATGCTCATGCAAGTGTATTAGTGTAAAGCAAAGTATATTGGAACAATAATCTTAGGTAATATCTTATTAATAAATACTGTGTTTATATCAACAAGATTTCACATATCATTGAAATTTCTACTGAATCAATTTTTATAGGTTGAAATTTCCCTAAATTTTAGATTTTGGAGAAAATCAAAATGTTTCTATTTCTTAGGCTTCTTCGATGTTGAAAACGTTTCCTTTAGAAACCTGCTGATTTCCAATACAAAATAGGAAGATGACAGCAGCCTGTTCTGGAGGCTATCTTTCAAAAATGTAACAATGAAACATGAATGACATTACTATGTAATTAAGCATGAAAAATACAAAGGTCACATTTAAAATTATGTTGAAATGAGATTCAAAAGAGCCTCATTGTCTACTTTCTAGATGACAACTTCCTTTCTTCTAATGGACAACCATTTTTGAAAATGAATATTATAAAATAATCTTCATTGCGGCATATCTTGTTTCATTCATCCTATTATTAATTTTACTAACAGCCTCAAGTCTTAAGTGGTATCTTACAATTTGCATTGTTGTGAAGAGACCCCATGACCAAGGCAATTCTTATAAGAACAACATTTAACTGGGGCTGGGTTAAAGATTCAGAGGTTCAGTCCATTATCATCAAGGTGGGAACATAGCGGTATTCAGGCAGGCATGGTACAGAAGAAGCTGAGAGTTCTACATCTTCATCTGAAGGCCTCTAGGAGAATACTGGCTCCCACATGGTTAAGAGGAGGTTCTCCTTGCCTACCCCCATAGTGAAACATTTTCTCCGACAAGGCCAAACCTACTCCAACAAGGCCACACCTCCTAATATTGCCAATTTCAGAGCCAAGCATATTCAAATTACCACATTCCACATCCTGGCCCCTCAGTCAATGGGGACCATAACATAATAAAAAACACATTTATTCCAACTTCCAAAGTCCATTGTAGGAGGAACTGAGTGGCACTTCTGCATAAGCAGGAGGCCAGGCAGCCACAAAGGCATCTTCTGCAACCTTCTGCAGGTTCCTCCCAACAGACAGTTGTCTGAAAGACCAAGGATTACTGATATAGAAAATTGGAAATTGTTTAGAAGAGATGCTTTTTTGAGACCAATGGGTCGGGGGTGGTGGGTATTAAAGGAACTTTCAGCAGCATTCAGAAGAGTTTGCTGTAATATTTCTCACTTGCTCCCAGAGTCTGTGCCATTATTTCTAGGCTATCTCACCTCTAAGCCCCAAGGGCAAGTAAGGTCCAGCAGTGGGCAGTCCAGGTCACAGGCAACAGTCCCCATTGTCTGTAACAGTCTCAACAATGTTTAAAGTCCAAAGTTCAAAGTCTCTTCTGAGATTCATCCAATTACTTAAATGTAATCCCCATAGCAAGATAGGAAACCAGCTGGGCAAATTCCGAACTATACATCTCCATGTCTGATGTCAAAGCAGTCTTCGGATCTTCAACTCCTTTTTCATCTTTGTTGATGGCAACAAACTTCTTTCTTCTGGGGTCGTTCCACTCTATATTAGAAGTTTTCCTCTGCGGGTATCCCACTGCTCTTGTATCTTTAATATTTTGGTGTCTTCAAGTCAACTTCAACTTCACAGCTTCTTGTTCCAATGTCTGGGATCGACACTTGATCTTGTAGATTCCTCCAAAGGGCTTGGGTTACTTCTCAAGCTCTGCCCTCTGTAGCACTCTAGGCTTAGTCTGACTACATTATACTGCTCCTGCTGTTCTTGGTGGTTATGCTGTGGTACTACCATCTCCAATATGCTAGGGTCTTCTCCTGCAACTAGGCTTCACCAGTAGCCACACATAGGCTCTCTTCATGGTGCCAAACCTCAACATGACATGCTGTGATCAGATAGTCAAGACATGGACAATACTGAATATTAAAATGTAGTATTTGGCATGACTTGGAAATGATCATTGAAGAAATTCACTTTGTACTTATTTAACTTTTTATTGAAAACAGAACCTTCTCTCATACATTTCAAACATAATTTCATCCCCCTCCACTCCTCTTAGCTCCCCCTCAACTGTCTTCTCCCCACCTCTTCATTCTTTTCCTTTTCAGAAAAGAGCACTAGTTCAAGAGATTGTGGTCCCAACAGAACAAAACAAACAAACAAACAAACAAAAAACAATAAGACAAGGCAAAGGCGCTCATATCCAAACTGGACAAGTTAACCCAATAGGAAAACTGGTGTCCAAAAACAAACATAAGAGTCTGAGATAAAACCACTCTCACTGTTAGGAGTTCCTATATCTCAGAGGGGAGGTTCCCATAGAGACCTCCAATATAGGCTTTCTGTCTGTCTCTTTATCTCTCTGTCTCTGTCTCTGTCACTGTTTGTCTCTCTCTCCATGTCTGACTCTGGGTCTCTGCTTCTACTTCCGTTTCTACCTATTGCTGGAGAAGCCTCTGGACAAGGCACCAATCTTTGATATCTCTCTCTCTCTCTTGATATCTCTCTCTCTGTGTGTGTGTGTGTGTGTGTGTGTGTGTGTGTGTGTGTGTGTGTGTGTTGTTAATTGTGTTTGGTTCTCCCCTAGGTCTCTGAGCTATCCAGTCTCTGGTACCTGGTCATTCATCTAGTATAGGGAATGGGCTCTTATTCATGTCACAGGTCTCAAGTCAAACCAAACATTGGTTGGTCAATCCCGATTGTCCCATCTTATAGACAGAACAGATTGTAGGTTTTGGATTTTGTGGTTGTGTTTGTGTTCAAGTTTCTCTTTCTGTGGCCTGCAGAGCAGCTTCTTGTGCCAAAGAGAATAGAAAACAGGAATTCATTCTCAGGTTGCCAGACAGTAGGAAAGAGTCATTAGAGACGACTGAAAGCAATTATCATAGAAAACATGTGCCTCCAAGCCTGATGACTTGAACTAGGTTCAGAAAACCACATATAAAAGGAGAGAACAGATTCCTTCAAATCGTCCTCTCACCTCCTTATGTGTAACTCAGCATAGACCTTTGCACATATATTCTAACACAATAACAAGGAAATAAAAATGACAAATATATGCAAAAATATTGACATAAAATGTCACTATAAAATGGTAGTAATAATGGACATTTGGCTAAGCCTTCAGTAGGAAATATAAGGCTTTGGAAAGAAATAGATAATATAAAAATGATAAATTCAACCCATGGAAGTCCATGATTCTACTATAACTTTGCCAGAGATAATGACTAAATAATAATTATAAACTCTGTTGCATATTTAATGCCATTATAATATTTGAAAGTAGAGGTGACAGCTGGAAAGAGTGGCCGAATATATTCATAGGATAAGAGAAAAGTTAGGTAAGGAAAATTCTTTTCGAAAAGAAGTGTACAATTTTAAAATTTGTATTAATAAATCCATAAAACTTTAAATGGGGGTAAATTACATTCACAGCAGCAAATGCTTTAAAGACATACCTACCCTTATTTTATCCCGACATTAAAATTGTAGTGTTGCTTAATTTATTTAATGTTAACCAATAGCATTTACTGATAATTACTATACCTGCAATCTTTTTTTTTTTTTTTTTCTGGAGCTGGGGACCGAACCCAGGGCTTTGCGCATGCTAGGCAAGCGCTCTACCACTGAGCTAAATCCCCAACCCCTATACCTGCAATCTTAAAGCTTAATTACAAATTGAATTATTATTTTGAACTCAAAATATATAGAAATCAAAAGTTTGCTTTGCCTTTCTTTACCATCTAAAATATATATTTCACTAACTGGAAATGTATTTGAATCTTTGGAATAATATAAATATGTCTGACTTAAAGTGAAATTTTTAACCTATAATTTAGCATATAAATATGAATTAGCTGAAAGGTTAAAAGATTAAATGAGCAAGTCAGGTAGATGGTTTTCTGATGAATACTATTTTCTCTCAAATTTCCTGCCCTGTCACCTGTTTGATTGGTACTACATCCATTTACAAATTTGGTCAATGATAGTGATTTATCAATATCATCACAGAGTGATACGGGTTGCAAAAGCAAAACTTGCCACAGATTCAGATATCAGGGTTTTCTTTTTATTTTCTCCTAGTAATTATTGTCACAGTATCATATTGTCAGTACAGGTTAGGTGTGGTGGCACAAACCTGTCATCATAGCACTTGGCAAATGGAGGAAGGGGTTCAATAATTTTGTGTCTACCTAGGGTGTTTGATATGAACCTGAGCATGGTAAAATCCCTTAATAAAAACAAAATTAACAAAGTAACAATGAAAAATTATGTATAATGTATAAAAAGCACTTCAGCAGTTAACAAAAATTTGAGAGCATCCTAGAAGTGATTTTTCTCTCTTAAATCATTGCATATGCATGATGAATTTTTCAGGTGAAGGGATTAAAGTAAGTTAATCACTCTGAATTTGAGTATATGAATTAGGTGAAAGAGCTGTATCAAATTTTCTCAAAAGCATATATGCTTATAGTTAATTCCAAGGTTCTTTGACATATAATTATCCGATAAAACATCACATAGATTGAAGTTGCTTGCAATATGACTTTTGATACAAATGCACACTGAGAATGATTACTCACACAAACCATTTTTAGGACTGCATTTTTATTAATTCATTTTTAAAAATGTTTACAGATAATTTCCAAAATGCGCTTCTTATGAGAGAGCAAATATATGTTTCTGAATGTCACATCAGAAAAATAATTATTACCTTACTTACTTAAAGATAAATGAATTTACTGAAACATGCTGACATGAGAAATTATATCTTTGATTAAAATCACAATAAAGTGAAATATCAAAGTATTCATTTATTTGTGTATTCTAAATATAAACCTAGTATCAGTAGCAATTATGAAGAGATAATTAAATTGCAAGGCACCATATGTGGTGACTTTTATAGTTGCATTTATATTGATTACATGTAATTTTTATAGCCAGTCTCTTTTAACTTTATAAGAGAATATGCCAATTAAATACTTTTACTTTACTTCATTATAAATGAGGCAGTGCAATTGCTGTGGAAATGCTGTCTGATCTGAAATTCACATATTTCCGTACATTTAATATTACTCTTTTTGGCATTTTAAAGAACTATAAATATTATATGTAGTTGTTATGCTTAGGCACTTTCTAAAAGATATTGAATTATATATTTACAGTTATAAAAATCAAATATACTATTCATCTTAATCTAGGAAAATAATATATTCACCAGTTAAGATTAATATTAACACCTGTCTAATTGTTGAGCTTCAAATCCAAGACAAAGGGTTGAGGTGCCTATTAACATATCAAAGCAGAGCCAGCGGGCCACCAGGTTCACCCGGAATCCCTCAGTTCCTATATATTGGATAGTATACTGTCCTCTCTACCCTAACTCTCCAGTCCAGGAGCTTGGATGCCCTACCACCAAAGGCTATCACCTGTATAATCTGGACATCTTAGTTACTCACTTCTTTTATCTTTGGCTTCTGGCTGCTACACCTGGTTCCCCCTTTCTACCATCAACCACATGGCCTGGAACAGCCTGGTCATGGACACTGGATTCTCCCAGATGTCTCTGCTTCTGGCTATGCTCTCCCATAAAACTATAATAAACTTTCTCCTAACCATACCTAGGAGCAGTCATGCCTTGTTCTTTCCTTTCCTTTCTATTTCTTTTTTAATTTCATTCACCAATAAATTTGGGATATTTGTACCTCATTTTATTCCATGCTCTTTAGTGCTTAATCACTTTATATTTTACCATGTGATGATTACAGATATTACACAATAGTTCAATTAAAAATATTTGTTTAACTCAAAATTTAAGGGTACTTTTGAAGCAGCATTAGAGTTCTCCTTCTATTGAATGTTACAAATAAATTTATATAAAAGTCAATTATTGATGATCATTTCATTTTAATCTATATGAAAGCAAGTAATTTTTAAAAAGACATAATCTTATTTTGAGAATGAAATTATTATTATTATTATTATTATTATTATTATTATTATTATTATTATTATCATTATTTTCACTTCATTAGAAAAAATATGTCCTACTAAATGTAATGGTACTAATTTAAAAAAAAACTCTGAAGTTTATGTCTTCAACTTCACATATTATAATATGGTTGAACATTTAATGTGCTCAAAATCCCTTTATTACTGCATGATAACATTTTCATGGTTTTGAAATATAAAATAGGAGTACATTCTAAACAAAATTTTCTTGAGAAATCAAACTGTTCCTCCAGAAGGGAATTTCTAATATCCCTCTAAAGATATCAATATAAAAAGAACAAAATGCACCAGCAGTAGTTATAGAAAAATACATAGCTAATTGAGCCACAGGAGGATCAGACCTTTGATGTTGGACACAGCAGCACAGAGACAAAGAATACAAATTTCCTCAGATGTCTGAACTCAGGGCATAGTACTGCTGAGCTCTAGTGATGAAGCTACCCACCACAGTACAGTGCTGCTTCTCTTGCAGATCCCATTTAAAATACTTTCCTGTCACTTAGAAACAAACAAAGTATTTTTTTTTAATTGTCAACTCACTATAGATACGAAGTCACATCAGTATACTGCCATAAACAAACCCAGAAACATGCAAAATGACTTCCTGGTAAGGTAGATTTTGATTGTGGATTTACGAGATAAAGAATTGCATGTTGTAAATCTTATTTCACCTTGTATCTCTATCTGATGGTATATTTTGTAGGATTAGTTATTTTATAAAGTATGAATGTTTAAATAATCAATAACCTGCCCACCACCAACTTCTCATTATTTTTATAATACAAATCATACATTACTTTCCCATCATATTTATCTATGTGAAATTATTTCCTTTTATGCATATATGCATATGCTTAATGAGAATGATTGGAAAAAATAAAATTTTGTAGCACAAAATAACCTAATGAATTTCATAGATTGATGGTTTTCATAAGCACATTCAGAAATTTGAACAGAAGGAGGATGATGCAATCTATGTTGTAAGATTTACTGCGTGAGCCAGAGTATGGCAAATACATAGGCGAATGCCAGCAGCAAGCCACTGAACTGAGGACGGGACCCCCGTTGAAGGAATCAGAGAAAGGACTGGAAGAGCTTGAAGGGGCTCGAGACCCCTTATGAACAACAATGCCAAGCAACCAGAGCTTCCAGGGACTAAGCCACTACCAAAGACTATACATGGACTGACCCTGGGCTCCAACTGCATAGGTAGCAATGAATAGCCTAGTAAGAGCACCAGTGGAAGGGGAAGCCCTTGGTCCTGCTAAGACTGAACCCCAGTGAACGGATTGTTGGAGGGAGGAGTGCAATGGGGGGAGAATGGAGAGGGGAACACCCATAAAGAAGGGGAGGGGGAGGGGGAGGGTTTAGGGGATTGTTGGCCTGGAAACCGGGAAAGGGAATAACAATTGAAATGTAAATAAGAAATACCCAATTTAGTAAAGATGGAGAAAAAAATTATATACAATATACATATACAATGGGTTCATATATACATAAATAATGTATCTTAAAATATCTCTTGTTTAAGAATTATGCTTATTATTTTTAATGTTTTTAAATGCTAATTTTTATTTTATTTAAAAATGTTAATTATTTTAAATCACTATTAACAATTTATCCTAACTTTTTTTTTAAACTAAGATTCTAACATGGAAAGACTGAACTGTTTATCATTAAATCACCTTGGCCTGACACAACCCTTTGTATAATAATCTCTCCACAACCCTTTGAACAACAGTATCTTCTCTTTTTCCCTCTCTTCAGAGGCCCCAGGTTCCTTTGGGGTGTCACATTCTTAAGATTTATCCTAATTTCTGTACCCCAATTCTCCATTGGCCTATTGCTTCACCCAGCCTCTAGTACATAAGAACTCAAACTCACAATCACAGACTCTTGTATGACAAACTGAAAAGCGCTAAAGTCGGTCTAAACCACACTTAGTGCCATGTTTCCTACATAAAGTCACCATTCTCGGGCTAATATACTTAGCAAAGACAGTCTCTGCCCCATCTCTATTCCCAAAGTTCCTTCCTTAAATTGGTCAAAATAAATATTCTCCAGGTATATGCATTCTGAAAAGAAGAGCTGAAATGGGAAAAAGGTTGCAAAATGTGATTCTGTGCTTCTGATGTAATCTCAAATGAAGCTACCTTGACTGAGTGATAGAATCACCATCCCACGTCAAGCCACAAAGGGGCTTCAGGGAAACTCAGACTCTCAGTGCAAAGGTCTTGTGAGACTTGATTTTATTGTAGATTTTTGATCAATCTCATCCAAAAGCAAACAAGACTTAAATGTCTCTGATTTCGGAGCTAAGAAGACTGTTCAGAAAGTAAAGTGCTTCTCTTTTACAGTCATGAGGTCATCCCTGAAACCAATATAAAAGGCCAAGATGGTGTGATCTCAGGAGTGGGGAGAAGAAAGCAGAAGGATACTTAAATGGCTAGTATTGTATGCCAATTTGGTATAAGCTGGAATTATCACAGAGAAAGTAGCTTCAATTGAGAAAATGCCTCTATGAGACCCAAGTGTAAGGCATTTTCTCAACTGGTTCTCAAGGGGGAGGACCCAGCCCACTGTGGATGGTGATGTATCTGAGCTGGTAGTCTTGGATTCTATAAGAGAGCAAGCTGAGCGAGCCAGGGGAAGCAAGCCAGTAAGAAACGTCTCTCCATGGCCTCTACATCCGCTCCTGCTTCTTGATCTTCTTGAGTTCCAGTCCTGACTTCCTTTGGTGATGAACAGCAATGTGGACGTGTAAGCTGAATAAACCCTTTCCTCCCCAACTTGTTTCTTGGTCATGATGTTTGTGCAGGGATACAAACCCTGACTAAGACAAATAGGGGTATTCCTGTGACAACCTGACCATGTTTTGGGGAGGACCGTGGAAGGACTTTGAAATTTTGAGCTAGAAGAGCCATTGGAATGTTAAGAGCTCTGTAGGGTGTTCTGTAGGAGCTTGGAAGATAATGTTGAAAACAGTGCAGAAGATGGAGGCCTGGCTTGTAAAATTTCAGAGGGAATATTAAAGAGTCTTGTCAGGGCTGTTGCTATTTTGATTGTGATGATTCTGTGGTTTTGGTTAGTTGGGGCTGAGGAATCAGCTGTGATTAACAAGACACCCAAGCTACTAAAGTGAACCATTGCATTGCTGGTACTATTGATGCTGGTCAGCTGGAGCTAAGAAATTAATGGTGATTAAGAAGAGACCAGCATCAATTATGTGAAATCTTCTGGGAAGTGTTTACTGAGATCACAAAGAGGCTGTGTTCCAGAGAAAGCCAAGGTGGTACCTGGTGCTGTGGCTGGACTTGGTAATATGTACCCATCACCCAGGTGGTACTGGTTTTGAAGGCATGAAGGGGTCATGAAGAGCAGCTGAGGCTGGGCACTGTGAGAGGCCATGGAAGGCCAGTGGTGCAGGTGCAGCCTCAGTTGCAATTGATGACCCAGGACTGAAGGCCTCATGGAAAGGAGTTGAAGCTTGGTAACATGAAGAGAACCTGTGAGAAGTTATTGGTGAAGCCTAATTGCAGTGAAAGACAGTAGCATTTTAGAGATGCCAGTACCATGAGATGACCACCAAGAGCAGCAGCAACAGTAGATACAGGCATCTGCAGCCTAGAAGACAAGATGTGTGCTACAAAGGGCAGAGTTGTAGGAGTTACCCAAGCCCTTGGAGAAGCCTAGAAGATCATTGGTGGATTCCAGACATTGGAAGGTTAGAGTTTGATTTTGCTTTTGATTGTGACTGTACCCTGTTATTTTTCTCTCTTGAAGTTAGAAAGTATTTTAGTGGAGTTCACAGTTAAGAGACTTTGGTTTTTAAAAGATATTGGATATTATAAATGAATTGAACTTTCAATATATAAAGACTGCATGACTCTTAAAGTTATTTCGATCTTGGGGATAAATAAGAAAATAAGGTTTAAGGCTTTATAGTGATGTGTCTGTGTGTCAAGTTGACAAGTGGTCAATTGTACTGGCTGGTTTTGTGGGTCAACTTGACACAAGCTGGAGTTATCGCAGAGAAAGGAGCTTCAATTGAGGAAATGCCTCCATGAGACCCAGATGTAAGGCATTTTCTCAACTAGTGTCCAAGTGGGGAGGACCCAGCACATTGTGGGTGGTGGTGTCCCTGGGCTGGTAGTCTTGGTTTCTCTAAGAGAGCAAGCTGAGCAAACCAGTAAGAAATGTCTCTCCATGGCCTCTACATCACCTCCTGCTTCCTGATCTCCCTGAGTTCCAGTCCTGACTTCCTTTGGTGATGAACAGCAACATGGAATTGTAAGCTGAATAAATGCCCCCCCCCAAAAAAAGGATTTATTGTGTGATAGTCAGGTTAACTAACGTAAATGATGTGGATTTAACAAATTTAAATCTTAAGAATTTCATGAGACAACATGATTATTTTATTGAAATAGCAAATTAAATGTACATGTTTCTTTCTGTTTAATAATATAGAGGAGGAATTTCCCCAGTGATTCTACTCATTTCCAAATTCAATGTACCAGTAAAGAACACACAGATATAAACAAAACAAAACAAAACAATAGTAGTAAATATAGTGAAATGAGCAATTGTAAAAAATTAATTATCTAAATTATATAAATCATGATCAGAATTTCTACCTCCATAATAATTAGTTCACTTGAAAGATGCTTCATCTGTCTTATGATAGCCTCAGGTGGAACAAATTAGACAAGGATGAGATTTTACTTTATCCTAAAAGTCATACATAAGGTGTTAGATAATCAATTATAACTATAAAGGCTCCAGAAAGGTAAAATAGAGCTATTCAAAAACTGATGTAAATGTATTTTGAATATACACTGACAGTCATCTTATAGGCTAATACCAAGAATTATTTTCTGTAATGTTTGCATGTAAATTGCTAGCTCAGAATTGGAGACATTTCTATAAATAATATGAAGTGATGGTGAGAGAAAAAATTATAGGACAAATGTTGGCAAATTTATCCAGAAAACATTTGAAGAGAAACCTCTAAGAAATCTAGAGAAAACGCTACTCTAAGATAAACAAGACATACACTTATGTTATGTAGGCCTTACTGGAAGCTGAACAGAAGTATGAGTAAATATTTATAACCTGGGATCTTAGTGCTTTCGATATTGACTCCATGACAGCCTTCAAATTGGCAGTTCTGGAGACTAGGCCTAAGAACTGGGCAAATCCAGACAGCTCAAGAAAGCCCAGGCAAGTCAGTTTCTAGAAAAGAAACAAAACTTCAGGCAACTAGTCAGAAAACTGACCTACCCTCAAAAGCTGCCCTGCTTCCTGGCCTGAGGCAGAGACAATGAGTCAGCAGCAATTTCAGACTTCCTCGGCAAGTTTCCAGACCTAGTCTGCAAGAGTTTCCAGCCCCCACAACCCATTAATGGTTCCAAATGTTCCAGAATGTCACTAGAGATGAAGAGTGATAAACATCAGCTACCCTCGGAAGTCCCCTAAGGTGCTCTAAATTGGGCCTGTGAGAGCTTTCTCCATCTTGTTAATTGGAGACCCCAACATGCTGGACTTCTGCAGAATTAAATAGTCTTTGTGTTTACATGCTATTTGAGTATGAGATATCATTCTTCCATGATCCTTGGACACTTACAATATAGTCCAACAGACAAAAATAGACCTGGTGGGGTTTAGAGAACACATTTTTTTTCTCACAATATATAAGCTCAGCACCTCAAAGTTTCAGGTGTTGGTGACTTTTTGTTTGGTGAGTGAGAGCTCCATATTTCCAAATGCTACCTACTTAAGGGAGAGGAAAGTTAATGATCTGACAATACAAGGGAAAAACAAACAAAGAAACAAAAATGTGAGGTCACTCCACCAAGCCTGTTATTGTAGGACCCGATCAGCCCTACTTCTGGGAGTTCCCACTCATGAAAACATGGAGATGGAGAGCGATGCAATCAAGTAAGAGGTTTAATGATCCAGTGCACTGGGGTGGCGCTGTAATCGGGACAGAGGCGACACCCAGTAACAAAAGCACACACCTTTTGTACACTTGTGGAGGACAGCCTTTGGCAGCAGCTTGAGTTGGTCCTTGATGATGCACATGGACCCTTACATTCATCAATGGTGAGATATCTTTGGCACACGGCTGGGGAACTGCAAAGAGCCCTTCCCTTTTCTAGGTTACTCAGATGGGGGATTGCTTAGGATGGTTAGCCTATTTCCTGGAACAGAGTGTTATCCTAAATTCTTTGGATGTCATGTGGTCAGGCATTCCCAGAGCAGCCTTCTCAGTATTCTCTGCCCTATATCTTTGTGTAAGGATTACATTTCTAAGTGTCTTCTTATTTTTTTTAAAGTTTTATTTATTTTATGTATATGAGTATACTGTAGCTGTCTTCAGACACACCAGAAGAAGGCGTCTAATCTCACTACAGATGGTTGTGAACCACCATGTGGTTGCTGGGAATTGAACTCAGGACCTCTGGGAGAACAGTCAGTGCTCTTAACCTCTGAGCCATCTCTCCAGCCCTCCAAGTGTCTTCTTGAGGAAGTGGTGGTCTCACCGGTCTCACCCTACTTTGTTTACCAATGCAGTCACATCGTTATGGTATCTAAGCTGAAAGAAAAGTTTCAATCCAGAGGAAAGATTCAGTCTTCATCTTGAAGATTAAGGAGCACTGAGGGAATCGGAGCCAGAATTTTCCTATTGACTAGGAAATCTTAATTAAAAGGAATCTTAGGCTACTGTAAAAAATAAAAATAAACTGAACTCTTAGAGAAATCTTGATACACTTGCACTATAATTTGAAAAGAATTCTTAAGTAGTGACTCCCGAATTCCATTCCTGGTTTACAAGTAAAAGGGAGAAAAGTTCAGTTGCAGTCTAACAGTTCTTCTCATCAATGGTGGCAAACATTTCAAGGAACCTATCCAGTGAGTTTGCCAAGGTCATCCTGTTGGACCCAAAGGACCACCACCAAAGATCATCCCCAAAGACCACTGAAACCAAAAGACCAAAGATTCGATGAAATCAGCAAGAGGATTTTTATTCCAAGCACGCTGGGGTGCACAGTCTTAAGCCACGTGGGGGTAGAGGACTGCAGACCCTGAGTGCAGAATCTGGACAGCTTTTATAGGGTTTACAACAAAGCCTGCGCATTGCACACCAATCATTTCATTGTATCAAGAGGCCTCGTGGTGAGAGCCAATCAACTTGTGCCACTCCGTAGTTTCTAGGCCAATCAATTTAAATTATCCGAGCCCACGCTCCATGGGCCAATCAGTTTCCTATAGTCTTGGAGGTCCACATTTGCACAGGCTTCCGGGGGTGTGACGGATTGTAGTTAAGACAGGTCACAAGGGCTTTCCTTTTATGACACAAGCAGTTTACAGAAGCTAGATAAGTGGTTAGTCAGCTCATTTCCTGTTATCTTACTAGGCTGGGATCACATACTTAAGGGTCTATCTTATGTCCTTTCACCTAGTTCTGTGTAGAGAGCAGGGTTTTACCTACTTGCTAGTAGAGAGCAGGGTCTGGAATTTGAGGTATTTAGGGCTTCTCAGGGGTGAGGTAGTATTTTAGCATTTCTAAACTTCTGACTTCTTGGGTGCATTTCTCACTCTTTCAATCCAGCAATCTTTTCACCCTAATTCAGCCTTTGAGATCAATTCAGGCCTACCTTCAATTCTGTTAATAGCATTATTTCAACCTATTTCTTAGAATTAATATTGAAAGTCATTAATGAAGCATTTCTAAAAAAATTAATTTCAAATACAGACAGTAGAACACAAGTTATAAAGCTATTAAAACACCTTAAGAGTTCTGAGTGTTTAAATTCTGAGAGGTTAAACAATTAAAACATCCTTATAATTCTGAATCACAAAGTAACTTTTCATTTACAAAACAGAATTTTAATGTCATTTTATTTAGTTAAAGTAGCTTCAATTATGCATCAATTTATGATTATAAAAATATTAAAATATACATATTGATTGAATCAAAAATCATTATTATTATTTCACTACTCTAAAACCAACTTGCTCTGTCTAGCAAAACTCACCTTACATTCATGCCTGTACTCAACGTCCATTTTTGTGTCACTGTGTACTTAGCCCCTGAACCATTTTGACAGTGATCTCACATCTTCTGTACTCTGTAGATACATGGTGAACAGACTGCCGCTCATTTTAAAATTAGTTACTTTGTAACGCTAAAGTTAGGATAGCATAAATCAACTCATTTTATATAGGTCTAATTATATCTTGTAAATTATCGTCAGTGTTAGGAAAACTGCTCAAAATATTGTGGTGCTTAGATAATAAATTTATACAAAGAAATAAAACAAGTGAGGGTGAAACTTCCAAGTATGTCCTATACACCTGCAATGGATGACATATAAATCTGCATATTAGTTAAAGTTTTATAAATCCTCTACCTGTCAATTTTCATCCTTATTTACTATGAGTTCTTTTCATGATTATTTCATTTTCTGGTCTAAGTTGAGAATAAGTTGACACTTTTACTTTGAGGTATTTTATTCTGTGCAAATGCCCTTTTCAGTATGCATATATAAGAGGAATAGGAATTCTCTACTTTGAAAGCACCCAATCGCCTGTATTAAAAATTACAATTTATAGAGAGTCATTTATGCAGAAAAACCAAAGAATCAAAATTTGCACGGTACTTAAGAAGGAAGCCTGCTTCAGTTATATTAGGTCATTTGTAAATTTTAAATATCATTTGAGTGATAATTTCCTGTGCTTCCAAGCTCATAAAACATATCATCCTAACGGTGTTTTGCTGTGAATATTTCTGAAAGCTAAAAATAGTCTTTGTCTGATTAAACTTTAAGATTCATCAGTGAGGCAAATCATCTCTCCAAATTGCTCAAAGACTGTCTCCGTAGATACTTCTCTGCCCATACTGAATACAGAAGAGCTAATGTGTGAATCAAAGTTTTAAGTTTTAATTATCATGCCTAAGAGATTCATGAAACAAGATTGCCTCTAATATGTAAGCCCATTGCCCAAGGACAGGTAGTTCCTGAAAGGCCATTGTTTATGGGAGATAAAGAATCACATGTTTTCACTCCCCTAAACAATTTTGTTTGTCTCATCTGACCTGGACTGGATGTGTTCAATCACATGTGGACATGGAGAACATGGGCAGGAATGTGGCAGGATGTATGGATGCTTACCTCTGATTGGATATAGGCAGGAAATGCATAGGCAAGAAATGTTTTAGAATATATGCTTTCCCCTGATTGGATCCAAGGAAACATATAGTGGCATCTTGAAGTTGACTTTTTAAGCCATTGTAAGTCTTGACTCAGGTCAAGACTCAAGTCTTGACTATTTTCTAGAAACCTACAGGTGGATCTGGCCAGAACATCCATCAACCTTGTCAGTACTTAATTAAAGCTGGGTTCAAATTTTGCTTTAAACTGTGATAGTGGTCTTATTCTTGACCAGTGGGCTTAACACAAGAATTTACCAGTGCTACTGTACAGTTGTACAGCCATTTTATAAATGATATACATTGTCACTCTTCTCTGCTTAGTAATACTAGCTATAAAATAAATTTAATATCATCCTCAATAATCAACTATAAAGTGATTAACTTAATATACCTAAATATTTATTACTTAGCCGCTGAAATATTTTGTGAAAAATGTACAATATTTAAATAATGCTTTAATGATGTATTTGATTTTAAATACAATCTCTTTTTGGAATGATGGGTCTTGCTTCATATGAAAACTTCGAATCCTTTAATTCTTCTCTGTACAGAGAATCTACATACATGTATGCATATATCTTGATGTTTGTCAAATGCGTGTAATTCTTTTCAGCCAGCCAGTGGGTAAACATCTTTGCCACCAAGCCTGGCGACCTGAGTTCAGTCCCCAGAACCTACAGTATAGACAAAAAGGATCAACTTTTGCAAATTGTTCTCTGGCCTGCACAAAGTACAAAGGCACATACACTATGCTTTCCCAGAAATAAATGATTAATAAACAAACAAATAAATGTAACTTTAAAATGTTGTGTGTTACTTCTTGGAGTTTGAGAGAAGATGGATTAGCAGTTAAGCTCACCTGCTTCTATGCACAGGCTCCAATATAGATATGGATTATAACACCCTGTAAAAACAACTCTAGAGGATCTGACAACCTCTTGTTCTTGAAGTCCCATTTATGGATCCTGATCTTAGAGCACTGGCCATTGGTGTTCTGTTCAGGAAATTATCCCCTGTGCATATGTGTTCAAGGCTCTTCCCTAAATTCTTTTCTATTAGTTTCAGTGTATCTGGTATTTTGTGGAAGTCTTTGATCCTCTTGGACTTGAGCTCTGTACAAAAAGATAAGAATGGATCAATTTGCATTCTTCTATAAGGTGACCTCCAGTTGAGCCAGCATAAATGTTTGAAAATGCTGCTGGGTTTTATTTCCTCCATTGGATAGTTTTAGCTTCTTTGTCAGAGATCAAGTGACCCTAAGTGTGTGGGTTCATTTCTGGGTCTTCAATTCTATTCTATTGATTTGCCTGGTTGTCTTTGTACTAATATTATACAGTCTTGATCATGATTGCCCTGTAATATAACTTGAGGTCAGGGATGGTGATTCCTGCAGAAGTTTTTTTATTGTTGAGGATAGTTTTTCCTATCCTGGGTTATTTGTTATTCCAAATGAATTTGCAAATTGCTCTTTTGGAATTATGGGGATTGCACTGAATCTGTAGGTTGCTCTTGGCAAGATGGCCATTTTATGAAATTAATCCTGTTTATCCATGACCATGGGAGATCTTTTAATCTTCTGAGATCTTCTTTGATTTCTTTCTTCAGACACTTGAAGTTTGGGTCTTACAGAAATTTTCACTTGATTGGATAGTCATAGCAAGATATTTTATATTATTTGTGGCTATTGGGAAGGGTGTCTTTTCCCTAATTATTTCCTCAGCCTGTTTATCCTTTGAGTAGAGGAAGGCTTTTTATTTGTTTGAGTTAATTTTATATCCAGCCCCTTGCTGAAGTTCTTTATCAGCTGTAGGAGCTCTCTGATGAGATTTTCTTTTATGTCACTTAAGTATACTATAATATCCTCTGCAAATAGTGATATTTTTACTTCTTCCTTTCCAATTTGTATCCCTTTGACTGCTTTTTGTTGTCTAATTTCTCTGACTAGGAGTACAAGTAGTATACTGAGTATGGAGGGAGAGAATGAGCAGCCTTGTCTAGTCTCTGATTTTAGTGTGATTGCTTCAAGTTTTTCTCTATTTAGTTTGATGTTGGCTACTAGTTTACTCTATATTGCTTTTACTGTGATAAAGTATTGGCCGTGAATTTCTGATCTTTCCAAGACTTTTATAATGAAGGGGCATTGAATTTCGTCAAATGCTTGTCTAGCATCTAATGAGATGATCATGTAGTTTTTTCCTTGTGTTTGTGAATTGTTGCCATAACAAATAAAAAATGGATCAGCAGCTACAGATTCCTGTGCACTTCCCAGCTCTATGCTGATCTGTGGGAGTGACATGCTTAGGCTTTCTCTCTGCCAGCTGGTTTTTCACAATGTCACCTTGGTGCATTATTACCATGCCTTATACATGTTAGCCCCAGGCATTCTATAGCCACCTTCTCCTGGCTGTCTCTCTTCATGCCAGGAACTTTGCTCCCATCCCCAGTAGCCTGGTCAAGTCAAAGTTGTAGAAATTTGTAATTTATCAGTCAAAATTATATGTTAAAATCTCAATCCACAGTACATTCACACAACAAATTCACTGCCGATTACTAAAGATATAAACAACCTGCCTAGAAAAGATAAAATTGACCTAGTTTACCTGGATCTGGATCATCCTGCTCCATCATCTCCATCTTCATTCTCTCGCTTCTTCTCCTCCTCTCTCCTTCCTAGATTTAAAAGAAGGCTAGGTGGGGAAAAAAATCTAGCCTTCTTTTTCTTCCAATGATAGGCTTCACCTCATCCTTGCGGCATAATGACATCATCCTACAGTTTACATAGTAGACTATGCTTTTGGACTTCTATATATGGAACCATTCTTGCATCTCTGGGATGAAGCCTACTTGATTATGGTGAATGATTGTTTTGATGTGTTCTCGGATTTGGTTTGGGAAAATTTTTACTGAGTATTTTTCCATCATTATTCAAGAGGGAAATGGGAAATTGTAAGAAGTTCTTTTTTTTTATTTTTAAACACAATTGTGGCTTCTAGAACGAATAGTGTTCCTTCCATTTCTATATATTTTTTATATTTTTTTTTGGTTGGGAGACTTTTAATTACTGCTTCTATTTATGAGTTATGGGACTCGTAAGATTATGATTTATCTGATCCTGATTTAAATTTGGTATCTGGTATCTCTCTACAAAATTGTCTGTTTCCTCCACACGTCCCAGTTTTGTTGTGCATAGGCATTTGTAGCAGGATTTGATAACTTTTTTTTTTTTAATTTCCTCGGATTTGGTTGTTATGTCTCTCTTTTCATTTCTGGTTTTGTTAATTTGGACACACTCTCTGTGCCTTCTGGTTAGTCTGGCTAAGGGTTTATCTATCTTGTTGATTTTCTCAAAGAACCAGCTCCCAGTTTTGTTGATTCTTTGTATAGTCCTTTTTGTTTCTATTTGGTTGATTTCCGCTCTGAATTTAATTATTTCCTGCATCTAATCCTCTTGAGTGAATTTGCTTCTTTTTTTCTAGAGGTTTCTGGTGTGCTGTCAAGCTGCTATTGTATGATCTCTCCAGTTTCTTTCTGGAGGTTCTCAGAGCTATAAGTTTTCCTCTTAGCACTGCTTTCATTGTGTCCCATAAGTTTGGGTATGATGTGCCTTCATTTTCATTAAATTTTAAAAAGTCTTCAATTTCTTCCTTGATCAAGTTGTCATTGAGTAGAGTGTTTTTCAACTTCCATGTACATGTGGGCTTTCTCTTGTTTTTGTTGTTATTGAAGAACAGCCTTATTTCATGGTGATCTGATAAGATTCATGGGATTATATCAATCTTCTTGTATCTGTTGAGGCCTGTTTTGTGACCAGTTATGTGTTCAATTTTGGAGAAGGTACCATGAGGTGCTGAGAAGAAGGTATATTCTTTTGTTTTAGGATGAAATATTCTATAAATATCTGCTAAGTCCATCTGGTTCATAACTTCTGTTAGTTTCTCTGACTCTGTTTAGTTTCTGTTTCCATGATCTTTCCATTGCTGAGAGTGGGGTGTTTAAGTCTTGAGTGAGGTACAATTTATGTTTTCAGCTTTGGTTTCTTTTACGAATGTGGGTACTCTTGCATTTGGAGCATAGGTATTCAGAATTGAGAGTCCAACTTGTTGAATAGTTCCTTTGAGCAGTTGGAACTGTCCTGCCTAATCTTTTGGTTGAAAGTTGATTTTATTTGATATTAGAATGGCTACTCCACCTTCTTTCTTGGGCCTGTTTGCTTGGAAACTTTTGCCTAGCCTTTTCCTCAGAGGAAGTATCTGTCTTTGTCACTGAAGTACGTTTCCTTTATGCAATAAAATGCTGAATCCTGTTTATGTATCTAGTCTGTTATTCTATTTCTTTTTATAGGGAATTGAGTCCAATGATGTTGAGAGACATTAGTGACCAATGATGGGAATTATGTTTGTGTAGCTATCTTCTTTTAGGCTTGTTGCAAGATCACTTTCTTGCTATTTCTAGGGAGTAGTTTCCCTTATTGTGTTGGACTTTTACATCTATTATCCTTTGTAGGGCTAGATTTACAGGAAGATATTGTGTAAATCTGGCTTAGCAATGGAATATCTTGCTTTCTCCATCTATGTTAATTGAGAGTTTTGCTAGGTACATGTCCTGGGCTGGCATTTGTGTTCTCTTAGGATCTGTTTAATATCTGTCCAGGATCATCTGACTTTCATAATCTTTGGTGAAAAGTCTGGTGTACTCCCGATAGGTCTGCTTTTAAATGTTACTTGACATTTTCTCCTTACTACTTTTAATATTCTTTTTTTGTTTTGTGAATTTGGTGTTTTTACTATTATATGATGGGAGGAATTTCTTTTCTGGTCCAATCTATTTAGACTTCTGTTGGCTTTTTGTATGTTCATGGACATCTCTTTCTTTAGGTTAGGGAAGTTTTGTTCTATAATTTTGTTGAAGATATTTACTAGCCCTTTAATTTGGGAATCTTCATTCTCTTCTATATCTACTATCCTTAGGTTTGATCTTTGCAGTGTTTTGTGGATTTCCTGAATGTTTTGGTTTAAGAACATTTTGTGTTTTATATTTTGTTTGATGGCTGTGTCAAAGTTTTCTATGGTATTTTCTGCCCCTGAGATTCTTTCTTCAATCTCCTATATTCTGTGGTGATAGTTATGTCTATGGCTTCTGATCTCTTTCCTATAAGTTCTATTTCCAGAGCTGTCTCCCTTTGCTATTTCTTTATTGTTTCTATTTCCATTTTTAAATTCTAGTTTTGTTCAATTTCTTCACCTGTTTGGTTGTGTTTTTCTGTCATTCTTTAAGGGATTTTTGTGTTTCCCTTTAAGGGCATCTACTTATTTACCTGTGTTGTCCTGTATTTCTTTAAGGAAGTTTTATTTATGTCCTCCTTAAAAGTCATCTACTATCATCATGAGATGTGATTTTAAATCCAAATCTTGCTTTACTGGTGTGTTGGGATATCCAGATTTAGTGGGAGAACTGGGTTCTGATGATCTGAAGTCTTGGTTTCTGTTGCTTTGCTTCTTGTACTTGCCTCTTGCCATCTGGTTATCTGGGATGTTAGTCTTGATGTCTTTGACTGTAGCTTGTTCCTCCTGTGGGTATGTAAGCCTATGAGCCTGTAATATCAGCTGTGAGAGTACTCCTTTGAGACCAGATCTCTCTGGACAGGTTTAGGGTTTGGAGGGCTGTGGACAACCTTAGCTCTGGGTGGAGATGGAGACCTGAATGATCCTGTCCAAGGCTCCTGCTCCCTCTGTGCTCCTGGAAGATCTCTCTTTTATAGTCAGTGGAGAGGCAGTGGGGTCCCACCTGTGGGCTGTGGGCTTAGGAGGGAGAGTGCTCCTGGAAGACCACCTCTCTGCAGACAGGTTTTGAGTCTGAGGTCTGCGGGACAGCCCAGGTCTGGGCGCAGAGTGTCAGCTAACTCTTAACCTCATTACTTCAAATATTCTGCTTTCAAACCTGTTTTGGCATGACATCCAATACTTGTTAAAAGATTGAAATCAAAGTGTTTTGCCTACTTTATACACTCTGGATAGTATTAAGTATTATTAGGTATTATTTCTTTGAAGGCTTTGCCATAACCAAATTGAAAAACATATCTAAATCTTCCTGTTATATCTTTTTGTTCCATAAATCTAAAAAAGAAACTTAAAAGTGCAATCAAACATGGAACCACATTCTCTGTGCCTTGGCCTGGTGAGTTCTGTGGTGAGTATTCAAGGGTGACCTGGGTCTTTACAAGTTTCAGGATTGAGAAGTAGATTGATCTTTGCTTTTCTTGGCATTCTTATTGCAACCCAGCTGACAGGTAGAGTGTATTCATAATTAAAGGGAAGCCAAATAGGTGCAAACCTGATTCTGGATCAACTGTCTGGGTATTCTTTAAGAGCACTTTGCTCTAAGGATATCTTTTGACACTGTGAGATTGTTTTCCTCATTAAGAAAATTGATGCTTTATGCATTAGGAAAGGTCAAAGAGACTTTCAAGTATTTAAAAAATTCACTATCTCATCATGTAAATCAGACGTTGACAGAGGTTTCTCTAAAATCAGGCCATCCTTGATTACTCATGGGAACTTAATGGAGGAATAAACTCTTCATTATACCTGTAGGTATTATGGGAAGTTATTTTTATAAGTAAGATCATGAAAATCAGAAATCAGCTCTGGAATATATGCAACCTTGCTTCAGATCTGTCTAGGGATTTATTATAGATAGTTTCAAATCAAGAATAGTTATAGAATAGTATGTCACTGTAGTCATCTTTTCTCTTGGGAGGCCAACCCTGGTCTCTTTAATGGCTAATGATTATTTATGTAACTAGGATTCAAATTGAAGCAGAAACTACCACATGTAAATTTTTATTCATGTATATTCAATATATATATACATATATATATATATGACAGCTTTTTAAAAATATATAATGTATATAGATTTCAACATTATTTCTTTTGTTTTCTCCTCCTGCTATCATTGTTCATCTACCAATGTTTTTTTTCTTTTAATATAATGGTTTTCTGTACCTATGTACAACTCAGATAACATGAATGAAAGAATTCACTCAATATTTGTCTTTCTGATTCTTACTTCACTAGCATAAGAGTCTAAAGTTGAATCAATTTTCTAGCGAAAAGATCAACTATTAATATATATTAGACAGATAGAATAAGCTGAATGAAGATAGAATAAGTCATGTCCTGTTTGTAGTTAGTTAGTGGCTATAAAAGCATGGTGAACTGCATTTCACAGCTCAGCTTCCACATTTGCCAGTTAATGCAATTAGGCAATGAAATAGTACATGTGTCTGAACTTCCTATAGAAGGAAGGTGCTCTAGATAAAGAGGAATAACCTTTGTTGATAGCCATTCCTAAATAGAGTTTTCAGATTGCAATTTTAAAAAACAAGCATGGAGTGTCCATCCTAATTGGATTCACACCCTCACCCCACAGTGGTCTGTCTGAGAGACAGTTGGTAGAATTGAATGGCATTCATGTGATCCCTGGATCCCTATTGTCTAGCAGTGGCCCAGCTCCTGGGACAGGAGGAACCTCTTGGTCTCCAGTGGCATCCTGCCCCATCTTGGAAATCTTCTGTGGCCCCAAAACCAACCAGCTTGAAACCCTGCCCAACTAGTCATCCTAGTGGGTCCTGCCTGCCAACCCAGTTAGGTCTGACTGGAACACATCCTGTGGAATAGGATCCACCCAATCCACACCCTGCAGAGTGGGGTCTGCCTAAGGCATGGGCAACAGAGTAATGTACTCTGATCTCCAAAATGTGGCCCACATCTCATCAACCCCTTCCCAAGCCAAAGAATCCAGCTGCCATCAGGATTATCCAGCCAATAGCGGGGAAAAACAGATGCCTAAAAGAAGGCATAAGAGTATAACCTCTGGGACCCAGCTCAACATGAACCCAGTTATCCTCCTACAACAAACCCTGGATTTCTTAATGAGATTGAATTACAAGAAGACGAACTTCAATCTAATCTTATAAAGATGATAGAGACCTTAAAGGACATGAATAAATCTCCTAAGAAGAAAATACAGTAAAATACATTCACACAGGTAGAGGTACTAAAAGAGGAAGTAAATAACATAAAGATACTGAAAAATATAATCAAGAAGGTGAAGGATATTGAAGATCCAGAAACAAACCCGCATGCCTATGGACACTTGATTTTTGACAAAGAAGCCAATACCACATAATAGAGTAGGGAGAGGGTCTTCAATAAACGGTATTGGTCTAACTGTCACTGTGCTGTAGAAAATGCAAGTAGATCCATATTTATCACCCTGCACAAAACTTGAGTCCACATGAAATAAAGACCTCAACATAAAACCAGACAAATGGAATTTAATAGAAGAGAAGGTGGGAAAGAGCCTTGAATGCATTGGCATCAGAGAAGATTTCTTGAGCAGAACATCAATTGCTCAGGGACTAAGGTCACGGATTAATAAATGCAACCTCATTAAACTGAAAAGCTTCTTTTAGGCAAAGGACACTGTCAATAGTATGAAATGGCAGCCTATAGGTTGGGAGAAGATCTTCACTAACCCTACATCTGATAGAGGGCTAATATTCAAAATTTATAAAGAACTCAAGAAATTAAACTCCAAAATTCGAAACATAACAAACAAATAAACAAACAAAAAACAAATAAATAACACAATCAGAATATGGCGTACGGAACTAAGCAGAATTCTCAGCAGAAGAATCTTGAATGGCACTTAAAGATATCTTTAAACAAGCTTAGTCATCAATGAAAAGTAAATTATAACAACCTTGAGATTGCACCTTATACCAATCAAAATGGCTAAGATCAAAAACTCAAGTGGCAGAAATTGATGGGCATTTTGCAAACTATAAAATCATTCCGGGAATTAATTTGGAGGTTTCTCAGAAACCTGGAAATGTTTCCACCCAAAAACCCAGCTATTCCATTGCTGGGCATATATGCAAAAGATACTCTACAGTACACCAAGGACATGTGCTTCACTGTGTTCACAGAAGCTTTATTTGTAAAATCCAGAAAGTGAAAACAACCCAGATGTCCATCAAGCGAAGATGGATACAGAAAATGGTACATTTCCATAATGGAATACTATTCAGCTATTAAAAGCAAGAAAATAATGAGTTTTGGAGCAAATAGATGTAACTAGAAAATAGCATCCTGAGTGAATTATCCCAGACCAAAAGGGCATGTGTATCTGTACTCATTGATAATTAGCGAAAAAAGTTCAGAATACTTATGATACACCGGCAGAAAGAAATCTTCAGTAAGGATACTTGAATCTTATTTAGAAGGAAAAACAAAATAGTCATGGGAATCAGAGTGAGTGAGGGTCAGGAGAATGAATGGAAATATGTAGTTGCTTTGAGTAGAGGTAGTAGTGGTGGTATTCTCAAGGAAATCCCAGAGATCTGGGATTAGGAAAGCTTGTAGGAGTCAATTCAGGTTACCTTAGTCAAAATGCCCAGGATTATGGAACCTGAAGAGACCACCATGGTATGAAGATAAGACCATGAGAGGAGGGATGGGGATACCAACCCATCTACAAAACTTTTGACTCAAAATTTATCCTGTCTAAAAGAAAGGCAGGACCAAAGTTGGATGAGAGAATGAAGGAGTGGCCAATCAGTGACCACCCATTTTGAGAACTATCCCCTGAGTAGGCACCAATCCCTCATATTATTAATGGTACTATGTTATTCTTACAGAGAAGAGGCTAGCATAGCAACCCTTTGTGAGGTTCTACTAGCAGGTGACTGAGAAAAATGCAGATACCCAAAGATAAACATTGGACAGAGATCAGAAACCCCTGTGGAAGAGTTAGGAGAAGGATTGAATGCCCTTAAGAAGATTGCCGCCTTACAGAATAAATAACAGTATCAACTAACCTGGATTCATGGGAACTGAGCTACCAACCAAACAACATACACAGGCTGGTCAGTGGACCTGAGGACATATGTAGCTGATGGCTACCATGTCTGGCCTCAGTGGAAGAGGATGCATCTAATTCTGTTGTAGATAGGACTGTGAGAGGAGGGATGGGGATACCAATCCATCTACAAAACTTTTGACTCAAAATTTTGACCTGATGTCCCACAGCGGGTGGGGAGGTGATAGAACAGTGGGCTGCCCTCTCAGAGGCAAAGGGGGAAAGGCAAAAGGGGAAGAGGGAGACATATTATAAGGGAGGTTGGCAGCATTTAGGATGTAACTGAATGAATTAATTAAATAAACAAAAATAAAAACAAGTATGCACTCTTCAAATTAACAAAGTCAGAAAGGAAAAGGGGACAAAGCAATTGAGAAAATTCAGAGACTCACAAGGAAATGTTTTAAAAACATAGACTTTAACAAATTGAAAAATCTAAAAGAAATAGATAATTTTCTCAATTATCAAACTTAACAAACATAAATAAAAAATCAGATAAATAATATAAATAGACCCGTAACCACTACCGGAATAGAAGCATTCATGAAAAATCTCCCATCTGAACGATGTACAAGTCCAGAAGGTTTAACATGGAATTCTACCAGACTTTCAAAGAAGAGTTCGCACAATACTTCTCAAGTTATTCCACAAATAGAAACAGACTGAAGCTTGCCCATTTCATTTAATAAGTTCACAGTTACCATGATACTCAAACCACATAAAGACTCAGCAAAGAAAGAATATTACTAACTGAATTCTAGTTTGAACATACAAATATACTCAACAAAAATACTTAAAAACTGAATGCAAGAACAACAAAAAAAATTATCTACCATGATCACATAGGCTTCATGCCACAGATGCAGGGAACAATCAATATTAAAAAAATCAATAAAATCTATCTTGTAAATACAATGAAAAAAAACGTGATTATTTTATTAGATTCAGAAAAGGCCTTTGACAAAATCTAAAACCCCTTCTAATAAAAGTTCTAGAAATATTAGGGTACAAGGGACATACCTAAACCTAATAACTGCAATATAAAGAAAGCCTATGGCCAAAATAAAATCGAATGGAAAGAAACTCAAAGCAATTCCACTAATATGAAGAACAAGTCAAGGTTGTCCTCTGTCTCCACATATATTCATTATGGTACTTGAAGTTTTAACTAGAGCAATAAAAATCAACAGGAAATCAATAGGATTAAAATTAGAAAAGAAAAAAATCAAATTTATTTGTAGATTTTATATATATATATGGAAAACTTCTATCAAGGAACTCATACAGGTGGTAAACACTTTCAGCAAAGTACTGGACACAAGATTAACTCAAAAAAGAAAAGAAAGAGAAAGAACGGACAAAAGAAAGAAAGAGAGAAGAGAAAGAAAAGCTTAGTTCCCCTATACATAAATGACAGACTGAGAAAGAAATAAAAGAACAACATCTTTCATAATAACCCCAAATAATATAAGATATATTGCAGTAAATCTAACCAAGCAAAAAAGCTGGCATAAACTTCAAGTCTTTGAAGAAAGAAATTGAAGAAGATAGCAGAAGCTCAGAGATATATAGGATTAACATAATAAGAATGGCCATCCCTTTGTATCTGCCCTCTGCCTATGCAACCTCCCCTTCAAAACAAAAAGAAAGAAAGAAAGAAAGAAAGAGAGAAAGAAAGAAAGAAAGAAAAAAGTAGAGAAAAAATCCAAAGTATAATAGATACATATTCATCTCATTGCGTAAAACTTAAGTCCAAGCACATCAACACTGCTATATAAAAACAGATGTAATGAACCTAGAAGAGAAAGTAGGAGATAGCTTTGAGCTCAGCATCATGCCTTAGCATCAGGCCCAGAAGGTGACTTTGTGAACAGAACACATGCAACACAGGCACTAAGCTTGATAATTAAATAAATGATAACTCACAAAGCTGAAAAATTTCTGTCAGGCAAAGAACACCAATAATCAGACTATAGCCTACAGAATAGAAATATATATTTTACCAGCTCCGTAAACCTGATAGAGGATTAATGTGAAAAGTGTAAAACTCAAGAGTTTAGGCATCAGCAAATAAATAATCCAGCTTAAAAACAGGATACAGATCTAAACAGAGAATTATCAATAGAGGAATGTCAAATGGTTGAGAAACCCAGAAATGTTCAACATCCTTAGGCATCAGGGAAATGCTAATCAAATTATATTCACATTCTGTTTTTACCACATGCCAGAATACTAAAATCAGTAACTCAAGTGCCATCTCATGCCAGTGAGAATGTAGAGTAAAGGAGACACTCATCATTTCTTGTGGGAAAGGAAAACTTGTATAGTCATTATGGAAACCCAAATAGCAATTCCACAGAGAGAACTGGAAACCATCTATCTCAAGACCAGACCATACTACTTTGGGGTGTATATACAGAGTACGCTTCATCATACCACAAAGACATTCGCTCAACTATGTTCATAGCAGTTTCATTCCTAATAAGCAGAAACTAGAAGCAACTAAATATCTCTCTAGAAAAGAATGGGGTAAAGAAAATTTGCAATGAAGTATTTCTCAGCTGTCAAAAAGGATATCATCATGTAATTTGACAGCAAATGGTAGTAAAAAAAAATCATCATTTTGAATGAGGTATCTCACACCCAGAAAGACAAATATGGTATGTATTTATTTGTAAGTTAGTGTTAGCCATCAAGTAAAAAATAATCAAGCTGTGACTTATGGACTCAGAGATTAAGGAAAGAGGAGTGGTCTGGGGGAGTACATTATCTCCCTAGGAGAAAAAAACAATATATTTTATTGGTGGACTGGGCTTGGTTGGGGACAAGTGCACAGGCATTAGGTTTGGGAGAAATTGGGTAGAGAGAGAAAAATTTGTGGAAAGATAGCTGGAACTGAGAAGCATTTGGAGTTGGTGTTGAATCCCAGTGCACTGGAACTCTCTGGAATCTATGAAGGAGATCCTGATGAGGAGTTCTAGTAATGGTTACATCTGTTACTGGCAGCTTTCCAGTAGAGCAACTGGTTGCATTCAGTTTAGTTTTTGGCCAAGGGGTTCTCATGGAAATCCCCAAAGAGCTCACATAAGTGATTTTGAGTGGGGCCACATTCCAGAGGACAAGAGCCACATAATTCACTAAAAATTAAGAATTTCATCTGGTGCCTTCATGGGTCCTTTACCACTAACCTAGTCTCTTTGTTGCGTGAAACAACAACTACTTTCTAGGCAAACAAAAGAGAAACGTAGGTACCAACCCAGCCACAGAATACTTGATGAACAATCTGTCCTGCCTACAAAATATGCTAGGACCCAACACTGCTTGGGTAAACCAAAGCAAAGTAGCAAAGAAATGATTCCTAATGCTATGTTGCTATACTCACTACCTTATCCAATCATCCTTTTAAAGACTTCTTCAGGCAACTGATGAGAACAGATGCAGAGACCCACAGCCAGACATCATGTAAGGAGAAAGTCTAAATTAGAGATATCCACTAAATCCCTCCCCTCTGAGCTCAGGGAATCCAGACAGAAAGGAGGCAGAAAGTTTGTAGAAGCCAGAGGGAATTGAAGACATCAAGACTACATGGCCTCTATATCAAGGAAGCAAGTTGCATATGAACTCACGGAGACGGAAATAGCAAGCACAGGGATGACAAGCTGAGTAATTAGATAGGCACGTATGTATGTATGCATGCATGTATGTATGTGTGTGTGTATATATGTAGGTAGGTAGGTAGGTAGGTAGGTAGGTAGGTAGGTAGGTAGGTAGGTAGATGGCAAACTGCTTACTTCCCCAAGACAGAATGACTTTTCCATGATCAACAGCTTTGGAATTTAAAATGTTTATTGTGAAAGGATGAATGGAAGATATACTACCTTCAGAAGTATGGTATCAGAGTTAATAATAGTTGTGCTTACTAACCATCGTTTCTGAGTTTAGATCTCCTTTATTTTAACTGAAATACTTTTGTCAGTACAAACTGACAAGTTTTGTTTTTTATCACTGAAATTCAGAAAAATAATCAAAATATCTGGTTGGTAATTACTAGTTCTGTGAGTAACAATTCCCTAATCCTTAACAAGTGAATTTTAGGTCTTTACCCAATATTCATGAACTGGAGAAAAGATAATAGCATCAATTGTCAAGACAGTTAAAGTTTCAGACTTCTTCAATTCTTAATGTTAAATGAACATCAGGGAACTAGTTCTACTACAGATAAACAACCCCTTGTCTCTGTTGAAATAGGCATTCCCAAATTGAATTTGCCTGCCATGCTGACTTGAGAAATTGTCTTCATACTTAGTATTTTAATTTTTAGAATTGCCTTTTTGTCTTCTGTGGGCTGGATTACCAAGGCTGCCTTTCAATTTTATGGCATTAAGTTTGTAGAAATCTTACAATTATTTATAAATAAATGTATTTTGTTTGAGTCACATTGATTTGACCCTTCAGTTAGTATCTAAGGTAATTAAAGTATATTTATATTGGGGAAATAAAATGTAATATACCCCCATTATTTTTGTCTATTTACTTGTGCGTTACAAATCTGAAGATAAAATATGTCTTACTAACATAATTTATCAGCATTTGTTTATCCAAATATGATAAGGGAATACATACATACATAAAGCAACTTCTGAGGCTCTGTCAATGAACTTGTCTGCTTCTATATCTATCATTGACTCAATGTTTGCATCAATATTATACAAAAATCTTTTAAAAATTTTTTTTTCCCATTGAAATATGAAAAGGCTATGGCATACTCAGGTCTGCTTTTACTATTATGTAATTATTGCATTGATGTAGGATTGAACAAATGTCCAAATTCTTGATACTCAAAAGATCTTTATCAAAATCTGATTTTGTATATATACATAAGAAAATCTAAAGTTTATATGTAAACTACAAAAATTTTGTGGTTGAAGAACACTTGTATGTATTACCTCAGTGTGAAACTTTTATATGTACTACTTTTATCTCTCAGAGATGATAACATAACACAATTATCCAAATACATGAAAAATCTTCATTTATGCTAATTTCAGCAAAAATTAACTTCTAATATATAAAAGACAATATTCATTGACATTTACATCTGTAACTAACTTATTTTGTTTGTACTCTTCTGTATGTTTTCATGATATTGTAATATTCAGCATTAAATTTCTATTACTTCTAGTAAATTAATATTTTATATTGAACGTATTGCTGATTATAATGAATATTTGTGCCTTATGGATCACATAGTAAATGCTTGAAAAATTTCAGTGCCACTTCTTATTTTAGATTGCATTTAGAGTGTTTATTAATAATTTTATTATCATAAGCAAAAATGCAGTACACATTAATTGATTAAATATTAATGATATAAAACTATTTTAATAAATAACATTATTAATATTATATGATTCTAATTTTTATATATTGGTTTAGAGAAAGGAGTTGAACGTACTCTCAAATAATTATGATTCCAAATATTTAAATGAATTTTTTAAATTAGTCAAACAAGTTTCTCATTAAAGCTTTTGTCACTTTCTTTCTTCTTTTTTTCCTTCTTCCCTTTCTTGTTCCCTTACTTGCTTCGGTTCTCTCTGTCTCTTTGTCTCTCTATCTCTGTCTCTCTTTTAGGGTCTTATTCTGTAGCCCACTTTGGAATAAGTCTCTGAAACTTCACAGGGTGGATCCAGCAGATATCTTAAGTCTGGTACCTAGGTGGGTTTTTTTTCTTCTTCTTCTTTCCTACTATTGGGTTGACTTGTCCAGGATGGCTGTGATGGATTTTTCCTTGTACTTTTGGGTCTTGTTTCCTTTTTTTTTTTTTGGCTGTTTTTTTTTTCTTGAAGACCTGACCTTTTATGAAAAAGGAACAGATTGGGGGTAGATCTGGGGAAAAGGGGAATTAGTAGAGAGCTGAGAGGAGTACAGGGAGGGAAACTGTGCTTGGGGTGTATTGTTTGAGAGAAGAATCTATTTTCAATAAAAATAAAAGCAAAGAAACAAACAAGCAAAACTACTTTCTCAGAGTTTTTTCTAATGTTGTTATCATACATCTGCACGGTCAGCATTTGTCACAGATGTATATACATCATGGTTCTTGAAACTCAGTACTTATATTTATTTTGATTCTTTGTATCATACTATAATTCTGTTATCTAAATAACCACTTCTAAGTTTTATGCATTTTAATTGATGATTTAAAATAGGATTATTTAGCTGCTCTATGTTGCTCTGTAATGGGTGTGTAAGAGCTAAATTGGGCGAATACAATACTGTTATCTTCAGTGTCACCAAGTATTAATCATTTAATCAAAATGTAATATATTATTATCACCCATATTCCCGATATTATACAGCAGGTCCTTAAAATTATTCTTCCAACCTTATTCATATTCCCCATATTTGGACAACAATTCTGTAGTACCCACCTCCAATTTCAGTGACCATTGATCTTCTGTTTTTCAGTTCATCTTTTCTTTTTTTTTAATTATGTAATATCTAGGTGTATGTGGAGCTTATCTTTTTCCTCTGTTTAGATTCTATTTTATAACTCCATGCAATATATTTTAGGTTTATCTATATTGTTATAAATGACAAAAAAATCTATAAAGTCTTTGTTCTGAATTTCAGTGTATGTAGGGATGCATAAAAACAGGTACACATACAATTTTACCAAACGACCTTCCAAAATACATTTGGGTTAGTTATATATTTTGCCCCACTGGTTATTGTGAATAATACTACATAATGAGAATACCTGTATGTCAATGTCTTTCACGTAAGATTTAATTTCTTTTTACAAACATCACTGGTAGTAAGATTGCTGGGTCATGATGTAGTTTAATTTTGAAGATCATGCTTTCATTGAGTATTTGATAATTTTATACAAAGTATTTTGATGGAATTTACTCTTTTCCTCCAACTTTTCCCAGATATAAAACCTCTTTCTTACTCACCCCAACATTGTGTCTTTTTTTAATGAAACATTCAGTCCAATGTATGCTTCCCATATACTCTCCTGTGTGGGCTGATCACCTGGAACATGGTCAACATTCCAGAGATCAAAACTTAAAAGAAGACTAATTCTCTCCCAGGCACCTATCAATTCTCCATTCACTTCAGCTAAAAGTACCAATATCACACTTTTGTCATGCTGGGATTTTGTCTGGACTGAGTCTTTGTGAGTTGGTGAACATTGTCATACTATGAACTCATTTATGCAGGTGATATAGTGTTTCAGGAGTCTACTTTTTTCTGTTTTTGTAGTTTTTCAGTGCATATGTCTCTTACAATCGTTTTATGGACAAGTATCACTTCCAATATTTTTTACAATGCTGGTCTAGGTGACATAAATTTTTTGGCTTGTATATGTCATGGAGATGCTTTCCTGAATGTTTAAAATAATACACAAAAATTCACCCTGAAATAATAAATTATTCTTAATCTAATAATTCATACATCTAGGATAAGAATTTATTAAAAGTCCTAAATAACTTGAAGAAAACACACAACCATTCCATTAATGTGTGATGGCGTTCTCTATGAGAACCTGAGACTCAAAAGATCTTTTTAAAAACTGATATGATCACATTCTACCCCTTTATATTACTTTATATAGCAAAAATATTATACTCTAACTGGTATTTTAAAGATCTGAAATAATAAAACACAGCTCTCTGAAATGAAAGTGAAGTTGGCCTCAGATACAGAGGAGGATTATCTTAACTTTAATTCTCAGGAAAAGCCTGGGACACTTGGTCCTTTACTACTCGAAGCACCTCCTTCCAGCACAACTTAACCATATAAGCTTCCCAGGAATGGAATGTTCAACCCTAGTGTTCATGTGCATAAAATAAATACATTTCAGTAGAATCATTTGCTTTTCAAAGTAAAACTGATTTTGTGGCTTTTTTTCCTCCAAAAATGTGTTGACAAAAGGAAAATTAATTTTATGTTTACATCCCAGCTGATTCAATGAAGAGAAAAATGTTCCTTATGAAACATTTATTTTCCATGGGAAGACATAAAGAATCCATTTTCTTTATTGTGCTATAAAGCTAATACAACATGAAGTTTCATAGCAGATAAAAAGAGATGGGTGAAGTTACAAGCCCACTAGGAAAGTTATATTGACAGATTAGTACAAAAGTATCATACGTTCTTTTTGACAAATGTGTTCTAAAAACAATATTTTAGAGTAGACTTGTTTTCTAATCCATCCTTTTCCCAAATGTGATAATGGAAGATCGTACTCAATGTTGGTAGATAAATGGCATATGTGAAGGATGTGCTGAGGAAAAATAATGTGAGAAGAGACACAATTTTTTTATACATAGTGGCATGTGTGTGACATTGAGTGTTACTTAAACACAAGCTAGGCTGCAATTCATTCATCCATCTGTTCCCTTAGAGGGAATGAGGACACATGCAAATGTATTTATATTTACATTTCCCTGAAGGGTGTGGGATTTAGTTCCAATAAATATCACCTGCCATTCAACTTTTGGAACAGGAACTGGGTTAGGAATAGAAATAGAAGAAAAGACAGACTGCTAGGCAGAGCAAAAGATCATTTTCATGCTTAAATTTTGAATGCTTAATGTGGTAAATATTAAGACCACATGTTACTTTATTTAAACCAATATATTATTTTTGATGGTATTCTACCCAAATTACTTAGCATGCAAACACCTTAGTCAATTTTTTTTTGGAAAATTACATAGCAATTAGCTATAAAATAAACAATTTACATTCTACAGTAGAGAACAATGAAAATGTGTAGCTAAGATTGTAATCAGGATTTTATGCAATCTGAGAGAGTACAGATAGATTCTCAGTGCCAGAGAGCTGTCAAGACCAGAAAAGTAAGCAGAATTCCAGGGAACATCCATAGAGAGCTGTGTAGTATATATATTATAGAAAAATTCTCAAAGACTTAGTTGTGTGTCACGAAGGCACAACTGTTAAATTTACCTAACTTTATAGGTCATAAAGTTCAGAAACTTAGAAAGAAATATATGACAAAGAAAGACAAGAGAGAAAAGTTGCTTCCAAGCAAAAGAAACTAGGTATATGAGAGTGAAAAACAATATTTAATTTAGTCATATTGTTTAATGGAAGAATACATGCTTCATTGTAGTAAAAAACTCTCTCTCTCTCTCTCTCTCTCTCTCTCTCTCTCTCACACACACACACACACACACACACAGACACTGACACACTGACATAAACACAGACATGTACACACACACACACACACGCACACACACACACAGAGACAGGCAAACTCATGCATGTTCCTAGGAGTGATGGTGATACATTATGATATATAAAAACTATTCAGAAAATTCAGGAAAAGAGCTAGAGCCTTGAGGCAGGAGTGGATGGGCTTGTGGGTGAGTACCCTCATAGAGGCAGGAGGAGGGGAAGGGGATAGAGGTTTTGTGGAGGAAAAACTAGGAAGAGGGATAGCTTTTGAAATGTCGATAAATAAAATAAGCAATGAAAAATGAAAAAAATTTCAAGAAAAACACCATTTTGTACTATATGCATAAGTTCTCAGTAATTTCAACGACAGTCTAGGTTCTAAATATGTAAGTCATAATATATTTAGAATAAGGAATAGGTGAAGTCAATATAAATTAATTAGGTAACACATGATTAGTTATGCAATATGAAAGGTGCTTGAAAAAGTATGCTTAGGTGTTTGTTGGACATTTGGTGAAATTTAGAGAAGACAATAAGAATTTATGTCTTGAATTTACTCAGGAAATTTATGTGGGAGGAATAACTATTTTTATGTAAAGCAGAATAGAACACACACTTAAATTGGTTTTGAATATTAATTAAGGACTTTGGATGGAACATAGATGTAACATTTCCATTTTTATCCACAAATTCTTCATCACATTAGCTTAATTCTTAGAACAGCAAACTTCTTTTTCTCACGTGAAAATCACAGAAAATTCAAGTTTTGCCACAATTCCTTAGATCCAGAACATTTTGAAGTTTATTTTTAAAAATAACTTTAATGAATAGAGTGAATGAAAGTTTCACTGTCATTATTAATGATAAAGTTAATAGGACAATTAAATGTTCAGGCAGCATAACAATTTTAGTTCCATCAAGTTCAATGCTTACATAAACATGCTTTAGTCATGGCAAAACAGAAGAGTATCATACATCTAATTGGTGTTAGAAATAAGAATGCTATACATTTTAAGTTGCATTTGTATGCCAAGTTTTAAACTATTTTATAATGATAAGTAGCATTGTGATAAAAGTCATATTGGACTCCATATTGACCTTTAGTTGATCAACTGATTTACAGAGACAGTTACTTTTCTGGTACAAAATGTAGATGTCCACATGACAAAAACGTTCACAGTTGAAAAGATGGCATGTCCTAAGAGGAGAAGAATGTTCTTTCTATGGGGTTGCAAACCCCTTCAATTCCTTCAGTCCTTTCTCTAACTTCTCCATTGGGTTCGCTGTTCTCAGTCTGATGGTTAGCTGCAAGCAGGCTCATCTGTATCAGTGTGACTCTGGCAGAGCCTCTTAGGAGACATCCATATCAGGCTCCTGTCAGCAAGCACTTCTTGGCATCAGTAATAATGACTGGGTTTGGTGGCTGCATATGGGATGGATCCACAGGTGCCAGCCAGACACCCCAGAGCTCCCAAGGACTAAACCACCTACCAATGAGTACACATGGAGAGACCCATGGCTCCAGCCACGTATGTAGCAGAGCATGACACTGTCTGACATCAGTAGGAGGTAAATCTTTTGGTTCTGTGAAGGCTTGTATCCCCAGTGCAGGAGAATGCCAGAGTGTTGAGGTATGAGTGGGTGAGTGGGAGGCAAAGCACCCTCATATAATAAGAGGAGAGGAAAGAGAGGGGGTAACCAGGAAAGGGGATATCATTTGAAATGTAAATACATAAACTTTCTAATAAAAAAGTGTTACATTGATAATAATCAAGCTACAATCTATAGAACCAGATAGTAGGTGTAGAGTAAAATACTCAAGGGTACAGTAATTAAATTTAAAGTGAAGCTGAAAAGAACCCAGATGTCCTTCAACAGAGGAATGGATACAGAAAATGTCATACAACTACACAATGGAATTCTACTCAGCTATTAAAAATAATGACTACGTGAAATTCTTAGGCAAATGGATGAAACTAGAAAATATCATGCTGAGTGAGGTAACCCAGTCACAAAAGAACACACGTAGTATGCACTCACTAATAAGTAGATATTAGCCCAAAAGCTTGGAATAACCAAGAAATAATTCAAAGATCATATGAAGCTCAAGATAAAGAAAGACCAAAGTGTGGATGTGTCATTCCTTCTTAGAAAGGAGAAGAAAATACTTACAGGATGAAATACAGAAACAAAGAGTGGAGCAGAGACTGAAGGTAAGGTCATCCAGAGACTGCCCCACCTAGGGATTCATCTAATATGAAGCCACCAAAATCAATCACTATTGCTGATGCCAAGAAGTGCTTGCTGGCAGGAGCCTGATATGGATATCTTCTGAGAAGCTCTGTCACAGCCTTACTGATATAAATGAGGATGCTTGCAGCTAACCCTCAGACTGAGCATGGGGATCCTAAAGGAGGAGTTAGAGAAAAGACTGAAAGAGCAGAAGGGGTTTGCAATCCAATAAAAAGAACAACATTATCAACCAACCAGACCCCAACAGAGCTCCCAGGGACTAAACCACCAACCAGTGAGTGGAGGAACCCATGGCTCTACCTGCATATGTAGCAGAGGATGGCACTGTCTGACATCAATAGGAGGAGAAGCCCTTGGTCCTGTGAAGGTTCATTTCCCCAGTATAGGGGAATGCCTGGGTGTTGAGGTGGGAATGGATGGGTGGGAGTGGGAGCAACTTCCTAGAAGCAGGGAGAGGACGAAAGGGGGATGAAAGAGGAAGGAAAGAGATAGCATTTGAAATGCAAATACATAGCATATCTGACAAAAAGAAGAGAAGAATGTATAGATTAAAATGTCTTATAAACAGATAATGCTTTCTAGATAATATAGGTGAATTTCTGCAAACTGTATACCTAGAGCAGTAGTAGATTTTTGTTAGCTTCAGTTTACCACATTTTATTTTTTTTCATCTTTATTAACTTGAGTATTTCTTATTTACATTTCAATTGTTATTCCCCTTCCTGGTTTCTGGGCCAACATCCCCCTAACACCTCCTCCCTTCTCGATGGGTGTTTCCCTCCCCATCCTCCCCCCATTACTGCCCTCCCCCCCAACAATCACTTTCACTGGGGGTTCAGTCTTGGCAGGACCAAGGGCTTCCCCTTCCACTGGTGCTCTTACTAGGCTATTCATTGCTACCTATGCAGTTGGAGCCCAGGGGCAGTCCATGTATAGTCTTTGGGTAGTGGCTTAGTTCTGGAAGCTCTAGTTGTTTGGCATTGTTGTTCATATGGGGTCTCAAGTCCCTTCAAGCTCTTTCAGTCCTTTCTAAGATTCCTTCAACAGGGGTCCCGTTCTCAGATCAGTGGTTTGCTGCTGGCACTCTCCTATGTATTTGCTGTATTCTGGCTGTGTCTCTCAGGAGAGATCTATATCCGGTTCCTGTTGGCCTGTACTTCTTTGCTTCATCCATCTTATCTAATTGGGTGGCTGTATATGTATGGGCCACATGTGGGGCACATTTTAAAGAAAGATAATTACAAGTTGTTTCCATTCATCATTCTCAAATCATAGAAAATAATCAGAGTTTAATTCTTGGCAAATAAACACTATCTCGAAGAATAAATAAAATTTGAAGTTATTTAATAAAGCTGAGCTTGATGATGAAACGAGTTGAATGATGAAAAGGAGGCCAGGCTTTGCAAAGGCAGGCTGTGTCTGTGCTCAGAACTTCTTGCTATGTAGCACTTTATCAGTGAAGCAAGCCATCTGCAGTGCATGCGGCTAATGATTTGCCGAGCACACATAGTCTCCTAAAATCAAGGACAATAGCCACAGACTGATTATTATTGATTACTATTATTGGCAGATAAACATAAGCATTCTGTTTACCACAACAGAAAGCCTAAAACTGGTTTAGCAGAGATGAATAAAACAAAACATTGCTGTTCTCGGTTGATATGTCTGAACTATTAGGTAGGATCATGAAAGGTTATTTTATTGGTGCTGTTGTTTAGATGCAGTTCCCCTACGTATTTCTTGAGTGTAAATTCATTGCCTCAACCTGCAGGTGGGTGAGATTACAAGTCTGTAAGCACAGGTGTCTATCGTGTGCTATTTTACAGTGTTATTGTTATATGACTGAACAACAGAAAGATTTAACAATTAAAATGGTAACACAGTGAAAGATAGCTATGTTGTAATCCTGAAGATTAGGTCTTTTCTTCGTCACTAGGAGGAGAAGATTTCTGATAACAAAGAGACAGCGTTTCAAAAAGGAATACATAGGACACCAGGGAGAGCTACCAGGAACAGAGGAACAAATGAGGGGAAGTGAAAACAGTCTGAAATTACAAGACCTGTTCTTTTACTCCAGAAAAAAACCCAAAACTATAATCATAGAGTAAAACTGATGAATAATGCCAGGAAAAGCCAAACATTCTCCCAAGCCTAAAACCCAATACGGGTTTTATATCTATAAGTGATTTCTCTTATTTGGCAGCCTGCTTTTGAGAAGAACAAATCTACCACACTACTTCCCACATCGCAGAGTCCTGCATCAAGTGATATACTTCAGAGAGGCTGATATTTGAAATAGAGGGACTTTAGGAACAAGAAACAAAGAATCACAAGTTATAAGCCAGAAAATACATTATCACAGATTATGGGTGAGAGATCGTCACCATATGCATTGCAGAGTTTAGGACACAGAAGTATACCTGTTGGGAAGTTTAGGCAGTTAGATCTCAGGGCATCTAGTGCATGGCACTCTGTGGAAAGGAGTAGCCGCCATCACCTCTCAACTACTGCAGAAGCGTTAAGGTCCAAGTTTTGCAAACATTGATTGTTCAACATCCAGAGTTGCATTCCTGTCATATTTAATTCGTTGCTAAGTGGGAAAAAAGAACATTAAGCCTATATCCAACAAAAGTACCATTTCCATTTCTCCTTACTCAGGGTAGTTTGTTCTCAAGTGGGATATGAAGGCTCTGAGGTAAGTTAGCAGTATGCTCCTCGGTTCCCTTGGATAGCCATCATCATACCCTCTGGCCTGGAGATTTGTTACTGAGCTTGTACAATATGGAGGGACAAGGGGAACAAAGAAAACATCCTTAAACTAAGGACTACAGAGGTCAGTGATGTCAGTGCATGAAAAATAAGAAAAATCAAGCAAAAAGACTCCCAGAAATCTGTAAACAGATTTTTAACAAAATGAATCCAAACTTATTGAAATTGCTCAAATGGGAAAACAAAAACAAATCAAAAGTGAAGCTTAATAGTAATCAGAGAGATTTATAAGATGAAGCTAGAGAACATAGTTCAAGTGGTAGAAGAGAAATTTATCAATGAATGAAATCAAAAGTAATGAACAGGATATTTAGTCAAGACCTAAGAACATAGTCCTCTCTTAGTCTATTAAATTTACTCCCAAGTAACTAATATTCCAGCCAATTATAAATATTTTAAAACCCAAATCTAGTTAAAAGAGTTTTATCAATCATATCATCTTACGATGAAATACCTCAATTTCTATGTAAAAATTGTAAAAAAGGACACAAGGCAGTATTACTGTGACAGTCATTCAGAGGCAGGTTGCAGAGAGAAAGAGAACCAGCTAGATGCAGGTGAAGATTCTCTAGAGAATGAAAAGGAACCAGAAGAATAGAACCGATTTCCAAAATTAGTCAGAGGCCAAGAGAGTTGTCAGATTGAATCAATCACCTTGAAGAGAAGTTTGAGCCAGAAGAGTTGAACTGAACCACCCAATCAGTTCAGAAAGAGCTAGAATACATCAGCTTATTAAGCAGTAAGGTTCACAGGCCTAGATCAGATTCTACAAAGGCTAGAAGCTTCCATGACGAGGCCTAGATGAGCAGATGGAGGCAGTGAACTCAGAGATGACAATTACTACACGAGAATAAAACTTACATTTACAGTGGAAACTTCAAGTCACAAGAAAAGAAGATAAATTTTGAATAGTTTATTTCTCTTTCTTTTGCTTTGCCATCTGAAATAAAAGAACTCTGGAGTTTTGTTCTGTTCTATTCTCAATCACAGAGCCTTCTGAGATTATGAGCATTCAAAGTGCAATGCAAACCCGTGCTCTAATTATATTCTGCATAGAAAGTACTTCGAAAGAGGTACACTGTTGATTTTAACTGGATGTACCTACAAATGTCAGTCATACAAGTTTATACATGTCTGTGATAGACTAAAGTTTCTTTCATCTTATATTACATTTCTTTACTTGTTCAAATGTGTATATGTAATATTCTCTTTAATCTACAACAGTGTTCACACTATATTATGCAGATGTGCATAAATAAACACACATAGTACATACATGTGTTGAGACTTGCATGGTTGCTGCAGAAGGGGCAGCATGACACTGTCTGTTGGGTCATAGTTATATGCATTCCAAATGGCATGCATCCTCTAATGTGTCTGCTTCAGTAGAATATTCTTTCACCTCGGTCTGCTTCAGTGAAACATCTTTGTACCTGCCTGCCCCAGCAAAACATTACATAACATAACCGAGTTTCCAAAGAAAGCAAAAATCTCCACTTCATCCCTTCCTCAGGATGCCCTTTACAAGCTGAGGCTGGTCCTTAGGCATATACATTCATTAATTTAAACATTGCTTGGTGGTAATAGTAATCTGTCTTTTAAAGTAACCATCATATTTTCCTGTTAAAATATAAGTGAAAGATATCAAAATATCATTAAATATGGCCTTAGGATGTGCTGAAGATATTTTATCCTTTATTCATTGCAGAACATTATCATTTTTTTCTTTTTTATTGGATATTTTATGTATTTACTTTTCAAATGTTTTCCCCTTTCCCCCTCCCATTCTCTAGCCCCTGCTTTCATGAAGATTCTCCCACTCCCACCCACTTACTCAAAACTCAACAGCCTGGCATTCCCTTACACTGGGGCATCGAGTGATTACAGGACCAAGGGCCTCTCCTCCCATTGATGTCAAACAATGCCATCCTCTGCTATATATGCAGCTTGAGCCATAAGTCCCGCCATGTGTACTCATTGATTGGAGGTTTAGTCCCTGGGAGCTCTGAAGGGTTTGGTAGGTTGATATAGTTGTTCTTCATATGGAGTTGCAAACCTCTTCAGCCCCTTCAGTTCTTTCTCTAACTCCTCCATTGGGGTCCCCATGCTCAGTTCGATGGTTCGCTGCAAGCATCCTCACCTGTATCAGTAAGTCTCCGGCAGACATCTATGTCAGGCTCTTGTCAGCAAGCACTTCTTGGATTTAAGACCACATCTCATGATGATGATAGAGGACTTTAAGAAGGACATAAATCCCTTAGAGAAATACAGATGAGCACAGGTAAATAAGTAGAAGCCCTTAAAGAGGAAACACAAAAATCCCTTAAAGAGTTATAGGAAAACACAACCAAACAGGTAAAGGAATTGAACAAAACGATGCAGGATCTAAACATAGAATTAGAAACAATAAAGAAATCACAAAGGGAGACAACCCTGGAGATAGAAAACCTAGGAAAGAGATCAGAAGTCATAGACACAAGAATCAACAAACAGAATACAAGAGATTTGAAGAGAGAATCTCAGGGGCAGAAGATATCATAGAAAACATTGTTCTTTTTTTTAAACCAAGGTTTTATCTTTCCTTCTTTGTACTCTTCCAAGTTCTAAATCTAAAATTATCCACACCCCCTCTAAGCTTTGGCCAGGTACCTACTTCTCTTAGAGCCTCCAAACAGAATATGCTGAGTGGGAAGACAGGAAAGAGGGATTTTGCTGTCCTGTACTACACTGCTAGTAGCTCTAGGAAATGTGCTTGAAGCGCCTGCTATAAGCTTCATATTCAGAAAGGATGACAGACTAAGAATTGATAGTGATTCACAAATGCTGACAGAAGTACTCGGGCTCAGTGAACAGGACTTTGATCATGATAGTGAGGAGGTAGGCTGCAGAACACACTGAGGGCCTGGACCAGGCTTGAGTGAATGAATAGTTTGCACCTGAGCTGCTGGGGAATCAGAAATTGTCGAATGTGTCATGAAACAGCTATAACACATGGCAGAAAATCCTAGAAGAGACAAAAGCCTTGATCTGAAGGTCAGAACTTATCAAATAGAGACAGAGAGCACCTGTTATATCCTTGGCAGCTACTTGCAGTGTTGATTCATGAAGATAGAGAACTTTTTCCTCTACATCCCAGAAAAGGAGAAAATGTGCCCTAGGGTGGCTGGGAGGCCTCTAGCCTTTGTGCAGAGAAATTTATCTTTGCCATGGATCACATAGAGATCTATCTTAAAAACACTTCCTCAAACTACATGCCGCCCAATCTTCAGAAAGTGGACTGCTTAAAGGCAGTTCCCAAAGCAGATTTAGGGTCATACATGTTTGGGAGAATGCAAGAATGACAAGCAGATAGATGTGCAGAGATATACAGTCTCAGCTAATAATTCAGAGCCATATCTGCCTGTTGAGTGCCATGCCTCTGCCATGATGGTCATGGACTCTACTTACGCTCTGAAATGTAAGCCATACCCAACTAACTACTTAATTTTCTTAAAAGACAAAGAAACAGAATGTATATCCCTCAGAGTATTATATTATACTTTTATAGATCACCTGGTGACAGTTAAACTCTATAGTAGCAAAATTCCAATAAGCTTGTTAGGTTAATGAAAATGGATGATTATCATAGTAAATGCAAATATTGCCTCATATCTAATAAAGAAAATTATCTTTATAAAATTAAAATTTAATGCCTCCCAATGTGACCAGTCTTTGTTTCAAAAAATGTTACAGATAAGACACAGTATGTGATAAGAATATCATTACTAAAATTATAAAGTATTATTAGTTCATAAATTTTCTGGAAATTGACATGATAGACATATTTTAATATTATATAATAATTATATATTTAAAATATGTATTTTTTGTTTCTGTGGATTTTGGTGCTAATCTTATGGTTATTTTTTAAACATTTATTTATGTTACATATACACTGTCACTCTCTTCAGACACACCAGAAGAGGGCCTCAGATCCCATTACAGATATAACTAGTATGTTAATAATTATAAGTATTCCTGAACCTCATTTTTTGCATTTCAATCTGATATATCTATATAGAAATCAAGCGCCTTTGTTGGTGAAATAAAATTATGCACATATATATATATATATGTATATGTATATATATAATAGATATATAGATGGTAGATAATTCTAAAGCATAAGCTTGTTTTATACATTTTGTAACAGTTTTTAATAGCAATTGCACTGATATATTATTGCTCTCAGTTATAGGTAAGGAAACATTAGCTATGTAGTTCACACTATGAAAAGGTGATCGCAGCTACTGTCTTCCCTCCTTCAAGGAAGAGTGGTTCATCTCTGAATGATCGGACACCTTCCAATTTCACCTTGTGTTACACTAAAACGTTCCTAAAAGATATTATAAGTATTAAAATTTAAATGAATTTTCTATCACAAACAGCATCCAAGATAAAAATAAACTGTCAGTTTTATCTACAGATATCTTCACTAGTATCATGTTAATTACAGTCCATTGTCTTAGGGTTTCTGTTGCTGTGAGGAAATAGAGTGACCAAGAAGCAAGTTGGCAAGTAAAAGGTTTATTTGACTGCATTTCCACATTATGGTTCATCATTAAAGGAAGTCAAACAGGGCAGGAAACTGGAGGCAGGAGCTGATACAGAAGTCATGGAGGGTGGTGCTTACTGGCTTGCTTCCCCTGACTTATTCAACCTGCTTTCTTATAAGACCGACTGAGAAGGCTAGGCTGACTCCATGACAGGCTTCAAATTGGCAATTCTGGACTGGCAAGTCCAAGCAAGTCCTGGCCTCAGAAGCCCCACCACCTGGCCTGAGGCAAGGACAATGGGTCATCAGCAGTTTCCAAACTTCCTCAGCTACTTCCTCAGCAACAGTTTCCAGACCTCATACCTGGGTTACGGAATGTCCCTAGAGATAGAGTAAGATATAGGTCACCTACACTAGGATCCCCTAATGTGCTTTAAATCAGGCCTGCAAGCTCAATTGGTCAAACCTCTATTTTGGTAACAGGAAACTCAGCATGCTGGACTTCTGCAGAATAGGCTCTTTGTATTTACATACTATTTGAGTGCTGGGTGCCAGTTTTAGATGAAACATGAACCCTTACACTAGGACCCCAGCCTAGGAATGAAACCAGCCACAGTGGCCTGGGCCCTCTCACACCAGTCAGTATTTAAGAAAATACCTTATGGCTGGATCTTATAGAGGCATTTCTCAGTTGAGAGTTCCTCTTTTTAAATAACTCTACTTCCTGTGTCAAGTTGAAATATTACTAGAGGGTAGAGCTATGTTCTCCTTATTGCACTCACTGTCTGTGATTTTTCATGTTTTTTGAAATGGACATAATAAAGAATACACATATTTTCTGTGAAAATAGATGCACAGTTTAGACCTCATAGGTGTGATTTTAGATAAACTGTTTAGACATCTCTAACTTTAGCTTTGCTCTTTAGAAGTGTGTAGAGGGGAACGTGATCTGGTATTGGGTAGGGGAAAAGGACTGAAGAACTGAGGGCAAACAAAAAGAATGGAAACAGGTGACCTCAGAGGAAGCAGGTTGGGAGGACCCTCCAAAATATACCAGAGACCTGGGAAGTGAGAGACTCTTAGAATTCAAATGGGAGGGGGGACCCTGGATAAAATGCCCAACAGTGGGAGAGAGGGAATTTAATTGAACCCACCTCCAGCATAAAGACATCAAGTGAGGGATGGAGTTGCTATCCCACAGTCAAAACTTGGATGCATATTTCTTCCTGTCTGAAAGAAATGCAGGGATGGAAATGGAGAAGAGCCTGAAGAAATGGAAGATCCAGTGACAGGCCCAAAGTTGGATCCAGCTCAAGGGGAGGTCCCAAGACCTGACACCATTACTGGGGCTATGGGGTGCTCACAAAAAGGGACCTATCATGACTGCCCTCCAAAAGACCCAAAAGCAGCTGACAGAGTCAGATGCAGATGTGTGCACCCAACCAATGAACAGAAGCTGCTGACCCCTCTGGTTGAAGTAGGAAAAAGCTGGAGGAAGCTGAGGAGGAGGGCAACCCTGTAGGAGGACCAGCAGTCTCAATTAACCTGGACCCCTGAGATCTCTCATACCTGGATCACCAACCAAGCAGCATACACCAGCTGAGATGAGGCCTCCAACACATGTACAGCAGAGGACTCCTGGGTCTGGGTTCAGTCAGAGAAGATGCCACCTAACCCTCAAGAGCCTGGAGGGCCCAGGAAGTTAAGAAGTCTGATGGGGTGGGGACATCCTTGTGGAAATGGGGATGGGGAGTGCAGGGTGGGGGACAGGGTGGAGGTATGGGATGTGGACCAGTTGCAGGGTGGACCGGGAGGGGAATAGAATCTGTAGTGCAAAAATAAATAAATTAAAATTCCTGGTTAAAAAAAAGTGTGTGTTTTTCTAACAGTAAGTACCTTTATGAAACACTGATGTTAGGTGCCTTAGCATGTCTTATATATATTCAGAAGTCCCTTTAAATCTGGTTTATTTGCATTTGGGTAGATTTTGGTCCCAAAAGAAATCATTTCTGAACTGTACTAATAAATGACTCCAAGTTCAGGAAAATATAGACGGTTTCAACCACTACTTAAATCTTCATTAAAACAGATCACATCATTTAGAAATATCGAAAGACATTTCTTATGCAAAAGCTACCAATTATACAAATGAAGACTTCATAGGCCAAGTTAAATGATATCCCAGGTAGGATACATACATTCCACAAAGTAAGAGATTCTCTACTGTAATACTAATTTTTGTAATTTTTTTGTATTGTCAGAGCAATACAAGAGAGAAATAATAAAGGTAGAATGTCAGAGCATTGCAGTGTTAAGAACACCCAGACCAAGGAGCACATGGTGCAGGTTTACAGAGTAGTGATTTTTTTCCCTATATTCTGGAATTTCAGTATATGGTTCAGGGTAGGTTTCATCCTCAGGGCGCTAATCTTGGTTGGTCTTTGCAAGGTCTTCTCTGTCTAAAATCTTCTTTCAGAGAGGACCACTCTTCCCTCATTAAAGGCTGCTGCATGACCTTGTATTACTTTAGTGATCTCTTGAAGCAATATCTCAGAATTTTGTTCTGGGGAATTATTGATTTGGTGATATAACAGTTTATTTCACAACAAAAAAAGTGAATTTAAATGAATTTAAGCTATTTAAGAAAAGGTAACCATAAAGTACAAGCTTAGAGTAAACTAAAACAAGAGATAAAATGAAATTTACCCTGCTTTAGTGGATTATCTCCACAGCCATAGTCCAGTATCCCTAGGAGTTAATGAATCATCTTGATTATTTGAGACAAGAAAAATTATTTCCTAATAACCACAAAACAATATGGTCTTTCCCTACTATTTGGTGTTTATACTGCAGAAATATCAAATCTGGTTCTAGCATTATAAATACTAGTCAATACAGATGAAAATTCTAGTTGGGCATCAGCTTGATTTCTCCATGTAGAATGAAAATTTGCATTCAGCAAAAAGATCTTTTTTTTTTCTTTTTTTTTCGGAGCTGGGGACCGAACCCAGGGCCTTGCGCTTGCTAGGCAAGTGCTCTACCACTGAGCTAAATCCCCAACTCCCAGCAAAAAGATCTTACAAAGCATTGTGGAGAGTATTGTAAGATCTTCACACTACTGAAGTGTTAGAGAAGGCTTTTAGCCAGAATCTGGGAGAACACAGATGTACTTCAACAGAGGAATGGATATAGAGAATGTAGTACATTTATACAATGGAGTACTAATTAGCTATTAAAAAGAATGACTTCATGAAATTCATAGGCAAATGGATAGAACTAGAAAATGTCATCCTGAGTGAGGTAACCTGATCAGAAAAAAACACACATGGTATGTACTCACTGATAAGTGGATATTAGCCCAAAAATCAAGAATTATCCAAGATAAAATCCATAGATCACATGAAGCTCAAGAAGGATAACCAAAGTACAGATGCTTCAGTCCTTCTTAAAAGAGGGAACAAAGATGTTCATAGGAAGAGATTTGGAGACAAAGTTTGGAGCAGAGACTGAAAGAATGGCCATTCAGAGCCTGCCCCACCTGGGGATCCAGCCCTTATACATACAGCCACCAAACCCAGACAACTGCCTATGCTAAGAAGTGCATGATGACAGGAGCCTGATATAGCTGTCTCCTGAGAGGCTCTGCCAGAGCATGACAAATACAGAGGAGAAAGCTAACAGCAAACCATTGAACTGAGAATGGGGTCCCCATTGAAGGAATTGAAGGATTCAAGGAGCTGAAGGGGTTTGCAACCCCATAAAAACAGCAATACCAACCAGAGCTCCCAGGGACTAAACCAACACCCAAAGAACACATGGACAGACTCATGGCTCTGCCTGCATGTGTACCAGACAGTAGCCTTGTTGGGCACCATGGGAGGAGAAGCCTTTGGTCCTGCCAAGACTGGAACCCACAGTCAGTGTGGCGGAGAAGGTAGAAAGGGTGGAGATCACACTCATAGAAGAAGGAAGGGTAGATAGGATGGGGATTTATGGACAGGAAACCGAAAAGGAAAACATTTGAAATGTAAATAAAATAAATATCCAATAAAAATTAGCACAAGAAAGGAAGGAATGAAGAAGGAAGGAAAAAAGAAAGAAAAGAAAGAAAGAAAGAGGAAGGAAGGAAGGAAGAAAGAAAGAAAGGAAGGAAGGAAGGAAGGAAGGAAGGAAGAAAGAAAGAAAGAAAGAAAGAAGGAAAGAAAGGAAGAAAGAAAAGGCTATTCTGTTCCAGGCTTCCTTGTAAACTTTGTATTCTTTTTTATTTCTTCCATTTTTTATTAAATGGGGTATTTCTTACATTTCAAAGTTTATTCCCTTTCCCAGTTACCAGGCCAACATCCCCCTAACCCCTTCCCCTTCCCTTCTATATGGGTGTTCCCCTCCACACCCTCTCCATTTTTGACTCCCCCAACAATCTCATTCACTGGGGGTTCAGTCTTGACAGGACCAATGGCTTCCCCATCCCCTGGTGCCCCTACTAGGCTATTCATTGCTACCTATGAATTTGGAGCTCAGGGTCAGTCCATGTATACTCTTTGGGCAGTGGCTTAGTCCCCGGAAACTCTGGTTGCTTGGCATTGTTGTTCTTATGGGGTCTCAAGCCTCGTCAGCTCTTTCAGTCATTTCTCTGTTTCCTTCAACGAGATTCCCGTTCTCAGCTCAGTGGTTTGCTGCTAGCATTCGCCTCTGAATTTGACATATTCTGGCTGTGTCTCTCAGGAGAGATCTACATCTGGTTCCTGTCAGACTGCACTTCTTAGCTTCATCCATCGTATCTAGTTTGGTGGCTGTATATTTGGACATTGCACTACCTGAGGACCCAGCTATACCTCTCCTGGGCATATCCCCAAAAGTCGCTCCAACATACAACAAAGACACATGCCCCATTATGTTCATAGCAGCCTTATTTATAATAGCCAGAGGCTATAAACTTTGTATTCTTTGTATTCTTTGTAGAGCACTCAGGGCAGCAAAGTAGCCTGGCCCTGCCTGAGGATCCCAAGCATCCATGCCCTCCCCTAGACCTCCCATAAAGGGTTTCAAGCCTCTGTAACTATCACAAAGATCAACTCCAGCCTCTCAACAGGACCATATCCAGTTAATGCTAATTTTAGGTGAAAGGTCTGAACAAAAGGCAAAATCATCTCTGAAAAGGAAACCCTGAAAATCCCTGACTTGAGTCCTGAGTCCAAAACTCAGGATTTGAAATCCCACCAATCCTCACCCTGAAAATCTCTTCCATAGAAGCTCCACCCCCACCCCCTCCCAAAAAATACTATATAAGCTCTGCTCCTTATCCAATTCTGCGCTGTCTGCTCACAGGATCAGAGAACAGCCATCCCAATAGATCTCTTTCATGAGATTTGTTGCCTACTGTGACTTTCCCATCATAAAACCAAGAAGCAGTGAAGAGAAGACAGGAAGAAGCAAAGAGAAGGAGCAGGGCTCAGGCTCCTGAGCGCCTCACCTAGAAGACCCTACCCTGGGAACTGTAAGGCGTTGTTTAAATATTGGACAGCACTCACCTGGTAAAACACACCAAACCAAAGGTTCCATGTGGAGAGATTTAATGGGAGAATGGGACATGGGTAAGGGGTGAGAGAAAGAAGAGAAAGGAGGAGGAAGAGAGAGAGAGAGAGAGCAGAAGCTGTCTGCCTTTCATTTGTAAAATGACATAATGTAACTGCTCCCAGGTGGAGTTGGATATTGAGCCAAAAGTTTTTCTGGGAATGTATGGCTATTGCCATGGCAACAGTGACCAAATGGTGTCGCTGTTGAAGGCAATTCCTGATACCAACAGAATGTCTACACTGAGGAGGCTACCTCTCAGAGTTTTTTCCTTCCTGGACTCCCTTGTCTCACGATGTCTTTCATTTGGGACACTGTCCCACCTCAGAGCTGTGTGTTCCCTGGGTCTTTATGTCTCAGAATACCCTTACACTGGGGTACCTTCTCACCTCAGCTGACTGGTTCCTGGGCTTCTGAGTCTTAAGACACCTTCCTATCTGAGCAGGAAGGTCAACAATGTGTATACGTGTATAAATAAATTAAACAAAGGTAAGTATTCATAATGATAATATTTCCCATAAAAGCTATAGATTATCTAACTAAAATCTTAGGACTAGATGTGAAAAATTTCCCTTCAGGTCATTGGACATAGAAATCAAAGCCAATCTAAATGATATAGGATAATGTCACTTTCTGTGGTTGTCTCACAGAACTTTCTGGAAAAGACCCTATTGCTGAAAATACCACATACATTGGAGACAGAGATTTAAGGAATTCACCTGTCATATTTCTCTTATGACATCTGAAGTTGCTAATAGAAGATGCTGAGGGAGGAAAACAAAAGTCCTACCCAGTTCCAAAGTCCATGAACCAAGACACTGTCCAGCCTGGCAGAGTAGTGGTACTCTATATCAGGGTTAACCAACAGTTATTTAAGTGGATTTAAGACCCACACAATACAGGGAAATTCATAACTCCAATACAGTACTCCAAATACAGATAACTACCCATAAGTAATGAGATCACAAATGCTATAGGAATACTTACAGAAACATTTCTAAATCAGTTTACTTTCAATATACAATCTAAGTACTATCCTTATATCTAGGTGAGTGTAGATCTCATTCTTTACTTAATAAAACAAAAAAGATTCATTTTTGCAGAAGAGAGACCATCACAGAAATTTACAACTGATCATAATACAGATAACAGTGGACCCAATTAATATATCTACAACATCATGACTACCCCTGAGGCTAAGGGCACACTAGGTAAGAGAGTTCAGAAAGATTTAAGAGCCAGACGACAAGGATATGTACCCACATATTGTCTTCTACATATGAAAGGAAGCTCTATCAATAAAATACTAACCAGTGGTCACATAAATATGGCCTGAAAAATGCTACTACTTGATGACTTGCCTACATGGATGAGGAACATCTCTCAAGATCTCTCCACTAGATAGAGACTGAATAAAGTTCTCTAGAGCCACAGAACTTATATATGGAATGCCTCTCTCTGTCTCTGTCTCTCTGTCTCTGTCTCTGTCTCTGTCTCTGTCTCTGTCTCTGTCTCTCTCTGTCTCTTTCTCTCTCTGTCTCTGTCTCTCTCCTCTCTCTCCCTCTCTGAAATTTATTAAAAGGACTTACAGGCTGCAGTACAACTAATCCGACCATGACTAGCTGTGAATGGAAAGTCTAAGTATCTAGTAGTTGCTCAGTCCCACAAGAATGGGTATCTCAGATTAAAGGCGTGTCTTCTGATTTCAAGATCAGAGTCCTAAGTCTTCCAGGCCCAAGGTTCAGATTAACAGTGTCTTCCTACCTCAAAAGTCTGGACTAGAAGTAGTTTTACTCACTCCAAACCGAGCAGAAAATCTCTCACAGGTAAGCACTCTATTTCTGTATTTTTCCTTCCAGATACAGTCAAGTTACAATCAAGACTAGCCATCAGAAAGACCTACAGTTTTTAACAACTGGTAAGTGAACACTCAGTCAACTCCAGGGAAAACCCCATGATAGGGAATTAGCCCAGGCATTCAGCTTGTTAACATAGATACACATGAGAATCACTAAATGGATCCAGCAGGTTGTATTCATATATGTGTGTGTGTGTGTGTGTGTGTGTGTGTGTGTGTGTGTGTGTGTGACTATGTGTACAACTGAAAATAGTAAGAAAAAGGTTCTGAACTTGAAAGGACACAGTAGGAGTTGGAGGTATAGAATATCGTTAGAAATTATGTCAATGCAATAATCACATGTGTGGAATTCTCAAAAAAAAATTAAAATCTTGTTTTATTTGGGCATTGCATTAAAGAATAAAATTACAACTATTTGAAAACACTGTTAATACATTTTTTAGCTGTTTGTGGGGCAGGTCAATTTTTTTTTATGTACTTCTGTCTAAGCAACAAAGATCAACATCTTAAATGTAGACTTGAATTTTCGATCTAGTAGTATAGTAAGTTTAACAGGACCCTGAAGGGATCTGCAATAATATAGTCAAACCACCTTTTCAAAGATGAGGTTGAAATGATGGCACATCTCTTTTAAGGTGCGATATTTGTGTTAAAATAAATTTGATATATTATTTATTCCAATAAATTTCATAATATGTTAATATTGGTTATCCTATTGTAGAACTAAGTATTATATATTATTTACGATTACAATTAATAAGATTAATATATACCCTATTCAATAATATCGTGTTGAAATTTTTCAATAAGTTAAAAACCAAGAAGTTTGAGAAATAGAGCAATAGTTAAATAAAGGGTTGTAAAAGACAATATTTATTGTTAAGATATTATTGGTTGGTATACTAGGTGTAAAAATTACAGGTTTTAAGTTTTGACATCTTGTGAATTGTAGAAAAATATAGAAATATCTAGGAGCAGTGATTGGTCTTTGGGACTGGAATACAAATAGAAAAACATACAAATTATTTCAAGGATAACACAAAGATAACATAATATTTTTTGTAGTTTTCTAACTGTTGAGTGATAGAAACTTGGAGTTTTATAACACCATTACATTTGCATCACAATATTGCTTTAATAGCTAAGCAAATACACCTTTTAAATTCTGGTTGTGTCTGCTTTTTATTGTTTTGTATCTTCTACCTAGAGCTTGTGTTGATTTATTTTCTTTTTAATGTGTTGTATCAAGTTCAGTTCCCTGCATATACTCAAGAAATACATGCTGAATATGAAAAAAATATGATACTTCTCAATTATGTTAATGTTGGTGTGTCTTTCTACTTCATTGTCTCAAACATATTTTCTAAAAATTTGTCTCTCAAGCAAAGTATCCCAGAGAAAATGATGAATTGTTTATTGAAACCTAGAAGGTAGTTTGTTCTTTGAGAGCAATTTGTATTTAAAGCCATAAAAGGTAATGTAAGTTATATTCCAATGAGATGACCATGTTTAGATTAATTAGATGTTAGCCATGGTGGCAGAGTGACTCGCATATCAAAATATCTCTGGAATAAACTTCTCTTGGGCAACTTGACGACTTTTGAATAGCATATCTTAGACTGATTCTATTGTTTACAGAAGTAAAGGTGGACAAACGTATTGTCAAGATCTCAAAGGAAGTTCTTTTGTCTCTCAAACCCTGATGTTTCAGAGTCACACTTTCATTATGGTTGATGCTTGACAGAGAGTTACTTAAGAGATTGATAACTATGTTTTGTCTATGTTTCTCTGGGGATACAAGTGAAGGGTGGAATACCTAAAAGTATCATTTCATAGCCTGGGATCTGAGAATGAAGAAAATGGTGGAATTAGGAAAGGCCACTTACACATTGTTTTGACTTTCCAGAAGCCAGGGAGTAAAAGTTTTCCTCTACAATTACCTTTTATTAATATTTCTACTTTTTTATGGTCAAAAATAAAACAAAACAAATAAACATACAAAATACAAACAAACAATACAATCATGACCAGATACTGAAAAATGTAAAACTATGACCCAAAAGAAGGGTTACTTTCTTTAAACAGGCTTCTTTTAGTTTTTATCACGGACACAACAAAAAAGAATAATAATCACAGTTAATTTTAGCAATTGTACAGGGGACTGGAGAATGATAGACACAAGAATCTTAAGTGATAGTTGGTCCTAAAACAGACTTATTTGCTCACCTAGTACACACTGCATTCCTAAAACTAAAGAAAATAGAGACCTATAAATATTACATTTAATATCATATATCTGAACTAGGTATCCTCCTTAGTATTCTGTTCATCTTAGCTCAACACAATTGTTTGCTGATAATATTTCTATGTATTCCATGAAATCCCTGAGGAAAAGTAAATATTCTGATATCACTGTCTGTACTCTTCATCATTCAAAACTCCCAATGGACAAACAGCATCATCGTTTATCAAGAGCTGTGCTATCACAGAGACTTCGTCTTTAGTATTGTCAGCAACACCAAGTACATCATTCATCTTCCTATTGTGAGTGTGTGTGTGTGTGTGTGTGTGTGTGTGTGTGTGTGTGTGTGTGTGTATCTTTTGTGTAAAGTTACCTCTGTACCAATTTTTTGGATGACAAGAGCTGCTCTTATATTCAGCTATGATTAAGAGTGAGCTTTTTATTTATTTTATTTATTTTTTTTAGCTTAGTTCTGAAAGTTGTGCAACATATAATAGCTACTAGGTTCCTATGATTTTTGGATACTTCTGTTTAGTGAATATAAATTTAATGTATACGACATTGTAACATTATGGTTATGTTTGTTTTGAAGACTGCGTTATGTAACTTTTACTGGGGAGATCTGAGCACATTTTCTTTCAATCCAAAGAATATATGACAGAAAGAAGATATTCTACCCAATTCTAGATTAGTATGCAAGTGACTTTATTGAGATTATGTGGGTAAGCAGTCACTTACAAAAGGACAAATAGTTCAAAGGTAGATGTATTTAAAGAACCCACCTCTCTTCTAGAATGGTAAACACTAAATAAAGTTGAACCACTGGAGCACTGCGTAAGTCCTTTAGAACTTGCTGATAACTGAGAGTCTATTCTCATAACAACTGTTATTGCTTACATATTATATAAGATGAGAGACCTGATGAATCTTGCATTTTTATCTGTTTTCTGAGCACTGGGTTATATACCATAGCAACAATCACTTACTGTAAGCAGCCTGACCAGTTATGAATCTCTGCATTAACTTATCCACTGTGAAACAAACACAGAGTCACTTCTATGAAAAAGCTGGCACAATGGCAGTATCTATGGGCATAGATACAATTGTTTAACAATTGATTGGATATATTCCTCACCTCCTTTTAAAAAATATATCAGTTGTTAATCCCAGATGCTAATCAGATACAGGTTATGTCTTACAACATTAATAATGACCCCAATCTGATATATTGGACCTTAGTACTATTCTAAAGTAGTTGATTACACAAAAATATTAGTATCACAATTTTACTAGACCTCTCTTCCCTGACATGTTGGTAATATAGCATATATCATATTCATACATGGCCCATGTGGCATCTTTTGGTACTTGGAAGAAAACCACTATGGAAAGAGCTTTAGCTGACTATCAGAAACATTTTGCTATTCCCAGAATAGACAGTAGATCATTCCAACCAGCAATAGTGTTTTTACCTAGGCTGTCCTTTGCCATGTAGAGTAGATCTTCCTGGCCAATAATTCTTTGAAATTCTTTGAGAGTTAAACTGACACTGGTCCTGAGTTTCCATCAAACAACTTTTGGGAGTTCTCTTTCCAATTCACACAGGGTTCCTTCATTTAAATTCCATAACTGCTGTCATTAGTGTTCTTACATGTTCCAAGAATCTGCTAACTGATCTTAGATATATGAAGGTGTACCAAAATGCATGTTAGCAAGACCAAGTACAGCGATAATAATGTCATAACTTGTATCAATTGTTGCATTAAAAGAGTAACACTCAGTATGTGGTGAGCATTATCCCATCTAGCCCTGCAAACTACACTTATTACGTGTGACATTTCTACCCCTAGGCTTTAACGTAGGCTACAACTCCTGCTGTGTGGCCAATGTACATCTACAGTGGTCTCTGTTCAAACACTTTAGATTATTTGGTCTGGCTTAAAGCCCAGTGAGAAGATAATGCCTGTGGTGGTTTGAGTAAAATGGCCCTTATAGGCACATTGGAAATAACACTGTCAGGGGTTGTGTTCTTGTTGGAGTAGGAATCCCTTTGTTGGAAGAAGTGTGTCACTAGAGAGTAGGCTTGAGGCTTCAGAAGCTCAAGGCCAGGCTCAGTGGCTCTACGTCACAGGAAGACTTAGATCAAGATTTAGGTCTCTTAGGTTCTTCCCCAGAACCTTGTCAGCCAGCATGATGTCAAGTTTCCCCTCAAAATCATAATGGACAAAACTTCTGAAACTGTAAGCCAGCCTAATTAAATGTTTTCTTTTCTAAGAGTTGCTGTGGTCATGAGGTTCACACCAATTAAACCCAAACTAAGACAGCTGTTTTCTACCCAGCTATGCTGGCCATGGAATAAGATCTCAAGTTCTAGTCGGATCTTAGCCAGTACTGTAGTTCTTGCCTTTATATCAAGCACATACCTGGACATGCACTTGGCTACTGAAAGGACCACAATCGTTACAGTATTCTTTCTTGTAAGTGTTAATGCATTCTTATAGTCACCAGAATAACTGTCCACATCTTAGGCAAGGTTACTATTTTGACCTGCACATATGTTTTATTCTTGTTTCCGAAATGAGCTATTTTGGTGGCAATCTATAGTTTCTAAAACACTATCTATGTTTTCTGAGAACTGCTGCTCAGGCTTTAAAGCCAATAGAAGACAATTAGTATAACATTTAGCATTCAATTTTACTCCCTCAGTCTCGAGATCTATACAACTCTAGCTACATTTTGACTTCTACTGATGGGAAGAGATCCATTGGTATGCTTTATTTCACCTTCGTAGTCGACTGTGCTAGTTGTTCTTCCTCCACCTTGTTCACATATTAGTCTAAATAATACTTACGTTCTATAGCCACTTCTACCTCAGAAGGACACACTATGGAAATCCATATAGTGCCACACCAGTCTCGAGGACCTAAATGAGTTTACTTACTTCTCTTCTGTCAATATATTCATATCAAGCCCAGTGAAGTGAGTCTTAAACACTGACTCCCCAGTGTCCATTTCTCTCAACAATGCTCAGGTTTTACATATTATCCAGGCCCTGATATTTGTGAGCACTTCAGGAAAGATATAATTAAATATTTCAATGCCTTTTATGCCACAGTCCACCAAAGACAAATACTAAGCCTATTGTTTCAGTTCCACATTTTTTTAATCTCAAGAGGCACCAGTATTTATATTAAGTCTCTACTCTCACAGCACTCAAATTCATAAGAGCTGTCCCCATTGTTCATGTTAGCTATGATTGGTTCTTTCATTTCTTATTCACAGTTATCTCAGCTGTCATACTTTCTTCTGGATCATTACAAAGGTCAATATTTTCTTACTAAATTATAGATTTCCTGTTTATCTGAATTAAAGAGTGAGTTTGAGAGTTGTCTATTTCTTTATCCATATTTTCTACATCCTCGCTATCTGGTTCTTACCATGAGATCCAAGATTTGGATCTCAAGAAAGTCTTTTTAGAAATGATCTAACACTAAAACTTTAACCCTTGCATACTGTTATCTATAATAAACAGTAAGTTAATTGTCCCATCCCCTCCTTCCTTTACCTACATTTCACGCTAAACTCCAGAATAATGATGAGAATAAAATCGGTATATACCCTTTCCATTATAAATCTTCACTTTTACAGGCAAAGTTTTTGGCAAGATAGATGAGTCTTTATTGCATGCCTATAGTCCTTCCCCCTGAAAGCCATAAAACTGATGATACACACTGTTTACTACCTAATGTGATGCATAGGACTTTGATGGATTATACTATATTCTCTAGTATATCAGAAATATGGGGGCATACCTGAAATTCTTTAGTAAATGCTACGAAGCTAGAAATCCTATACCTTATAGAAGGAGACAGACAACCTGGGATTCCTATCAAGAATCTGGCACTGATTGGAGGTTCAGCCTTGCTTGTATCACCTACTGACCATTCCAGGAAACATACACTATTACCATTCGCAAGATTGTCATCATATATCACATATGAAAAGGTAGCCATGCCAGTGTTTCCCCCACAAATGCTCTATCATTTCATAGGCCAATCTTAGTTTTGTGTGTTAAATATTGTACTGGCCATGTGTGATTGCTTTTCATCAATACCTGTGCAATTCTCTCATTTCCTGTTAGGTTACAAGTTTTCTTGCATGATTGCCTGGGGAGATGTGACTAACCAACTACTCACACCAGAAAGTCATTAATGACAGACCAAAGAAACAATTCTATTTAAACCTAAGAATGAATCATGACTTTACTATGGTTACTGTTCAGAACAGAGATGAATGGTTGCTGACATACGGATGGGTGACTCAAAGAAAGCTATACTAGGGAGAACCTTTCACAAAAGATTGGCTGCTGAAGAAATCTGCATTACTGGAGCCCCTGGTTCCTTGTTCAGAGAGTCTCCTTTCTGCCATTGTTACTGTTTGCATAGCTTTCAGGAGGAGCCTTGAGAATACTGTACCTTTCATAAAAGTTCTGATCCTTGAAAAACTCCTTTACTTCTGAGTCCCTTTTCTCCCCAAGCAGGATATCTCAATTCAGATGATATATTTACACAGCAGGCTTGCTTAGTGTGTTATAATAAACAACTAAAATTCATATTAGCTCTATATGTTAGAAGACAAAAATACAATTTGTATTAGAAGACTCCCTGAAAGAGTGTCACTTCCCTTGCAATTCCCAAGATAGTTTCCTACCTTGTCCTTGGAAATCTTTTATGTTTGAAATACTGGATCTCTCTGCCCAGATTTTCTCTTCTTCTATAGATATCCACAGGAATGAACTATGAACAAATCAGGTCACTGTTTATAGAACTCTTTAATAACCTAGTCCGAAACTATGTAACATTTTTTATCTACTGCTTTAAGACTTCAAAACAGAAATCTTCTAGGGATTGAAGATTAAGGGATAAAACCCAGACTATATATACCAATCTGCATAGATAAACCATGGGGATTTTCTAAAGATCTTATTGTCCACACTGCTTACTTTGTAATTAGGTGAGCGAATTAATGTGAAGGTCAGGGACTAAAATATTATTTATTATAAACATTATTAAGTAAATAAGAACAAAATGTTATGTACTTGATCATTGTGAAACTGGTGTTTTTCCAAATTGGTAATGTTTGTTCATCAGTAGGGCCTGCTAAAAATATAATATCCTATATAGATGATGAATAGAACAAGCTTTTCAGGAGAATGCTGAAATTTATACTAGCAAATCTATTACAATCACATGACAAATCCTGGGAAGGGAACCATTTTATATTAAAGAATACCACTATATGTTTATGTTGCTATAGAATATCAAGGAGAGAACTATGACACATATCATTGTAAAGACTAGAAATAGGTGATAGTAGAGTGAAAGTGTTATGATCTAAATTTAAAAAAAACTGGATTGTTAGAAGAAACAGAAATCAGGATATAGCAACCAACTCGGGTCTATAAATCATTATCTTGATTGGAGGAATCAGAGGAGTTAGACACACACCAGGAGAATAGGGCCCACAGAATCAACTTAGGTGGACTCAGGGGAGACTTTAAGAGATGTGGGAGCTTGTAGGGGTAAGACCTAGGTCTTTTGTACGTATATGGCTGAGAGGCTGTCCTTTACTTGTGGAACCCTTCTCTTCTAACTGGGTAGCTTTGATATGATATTTTATATACCTGGTTTTATTGTAGCTTGTTAAATCCTCTTTGATTGATGTCTCAGGAAGGCCTGCTCCTCTCTGAATGAAAGAAGGGAGGTGGATTTAGGGATAGAAGGGAGATGTACTAAGCAGGGGTGAGTTTAGTGGGAGGGGAGTAAGAGGAAACTCAAATCAAGATGCAATATGTGAAAGAAGAATATGAAAAAACTATTAAAATGAGTATAAGAAACTGTGTAAAAAGAGCCCATAAAAGGTTACATATGAATAGATAATTTCAGTAGTACCTAGAGATGAAGTAGATATTTACTATAGGAAACAGTAGTAAAGAAAAAAACAGTAAACAGAATAAAGCTTTTAAAGGAAGGTATGCTTTTTATATATTTGTATCAGTATGAAATAAACAGATGGTTGTAAATTTTTTATACATGCTTACAGAATACTAACCTTTCATAGACGTGTTGATGCTTACAGAAGAAACAAAGTGTAATGTGATATCTATCTGTCTGTCTGTCTATCTATCTATCTATCTATCTATCTCCAATCTATCTATAATCTATATAGGATATCCAGTGTTTCCTGTGGCTAAAACAGAAACTTTTCCTAAATTCCTGATTCCTAATTCCTGTATATGACATGAAAACTTCCAGTCAGCACATGAACAGGAACTAGTGAATAATATTAGAGACAACTGAAGAACTTCGAAGTCCCAGGGGCAGTGATCACCCTCCTTGAAAAAGTCACCTATGGCATTTTCACACACCGTAAACAAGCCTATCCAGTTTTCCATGGATGAATAATTTTCTTTTTATTGTCTGCAATACTACTGCTCAAAGGATGAGTAGAAACACGAGATATATATGAAGAATATTCTACAAAAATTTTCTGGCCCTTCTGTTTACATTTTTTGGATTCTCCTATGTGCTCACTGCTCCATTAGCTACTCTGATTAATTTGGCTGCCATGCAGTAGCCAAATCTGTCCAATCTGTCTCATACAGCTTGTAATTAAGGACACTATCAACTGGACTCCACACAGCAGGATGAGGCCAATCTGTAAGACACACTTCAACCATGAAAACCAGAGACCCATCCTGCCAAAGCATGTAGAAAAATGAAAGACAGAAAGAAGTTATTTGCTATAAAGTTTATTTCTTTACTATTTAAATTGAATTATAACTATATTTTATGAAGTAATAGATACATTTTAGACCCCATCACTTTTTAGGAATAAGTTAACTACAGTGTTTCTGTCACTCTTCGCTGACTTGTTGCTAATACTTTGGCTAAAACCCACTAATTTCTTTAATTAAACCATTTTTATTTTAGGAATAAGAGCTTTTAGGTAGCATAGAGGAAGAAGTTTTCTCTCCATGTGTCTAAAATTTGTGTAATCATACATTGTCTAAATGTAAGTTCCCAGTGTTCTAGTTATGTAGTTACAACCTCTACTATACATCAATTGAGTTTTCTTGAAAGAGGCAATTTATTACTAAACAATTCATTCAAGAGATTGTTAAGTCCAAGAATCACTGAAGGAAGATCCCAGACTCAAATAGTTTACAAAGGCAAAGGGCATTTATTCCTCAGAAATTGCCAGTGAGTGGAGTCGGTCATTAATCAAATGGTGAATACCTGAGGAGTTCGCAGGTCCCTTTTATGCAAGGATAGGGGAATTTCCAAGAAGGATTAGGTAACCTTTAATATGGTTGATAGTGGACAAGGCAGTGATGATATACTTTTGATTAGTTGCTATGTTAGTGTCATTATATTTGGTGAGACCTGGAAGAATTTCAGAGACCAGCTCAGCTCTCGCCCTGTTATCTCCTCCAGCCAGAACTATCTTGGCTATGGAGCTATCTTCCATGGCTGAGGATCATTATTGACCAAAGACTCATAGTCAGTGGCTTCCTCTGAGAAACCCAGTGTGCTTTCCAGGAAATTGAAAAGTTGTATTTGCAAAGTTTCTGAACCTCTCAAAGTGACACCAGGAGAGGACATATTATAATTGCCCTGATGATAAAAATTCCCTGGATTCTGAATATCGTTTAAATATGGCTGAATAAACCTAGTCTGAAGTTCTGGAGGAAAGAGTCCACACTGTTTTCTACGTCTGTGCTACTGAGATCTTAGAGTGGCTGAAATGTACATTCATGTATAGGGAAAGTAGGAATATTAAAGTAAAATAAAATATGAATAAATATTCAAAGATACTTAGAAAAATTGCCAACAGTACTATTGAAAATTGTAGAAAAATAATAACCAGAGGCTTCTGAAAGTATGACCAACCCAGCAGATAATTAAATTTAAAGTAAAACTGAAAGAACCCAGATGTCCTTCATTAGAATAATGAACAGAAAATGTGGTACATTTACACAATGGAGTACTACTCAGCTATTAAAAACGACTTCATGAAATTTTTAGGCAAAAACTAGAAAATATCATCCTGAGTGAGGTAACACAGTCAAAAAAAGAACACACATGGTATGTACTCACTGATAAGTGGATATTAGCCCAAAGGCTCAGAATACCCTAGAAATAATCCACAGACCACATGAAGCTCAAGAAGAAGGAAGACGAAAATGTGCATGCTTCATTCCTTCTTAAAATGGAGAACAAAATACTCACGGGAGGTAATACAGGGACAAAGAGTGGAGCAGGGACTGAAGAAATGGTCATGCAGAGACTGCTCCACCTGGGGATCCATCCAATATGAAGCTACCAAACCCAGTCACTATTGCTGATGCCAAGAAGTGCTTGCTGACAGGAGCCTGATATGGATGTCTCCTGAGAGGCTCTGCTAGAGCCGTAGTCATACAGATGAGGATGCTTGCAGCTAACCATCGGACTGAGCATGGGGACTCCAATGGAGGAGTTAGAGAAAGAACTGGAGCTGAAAGGGTTTACAGCCCCATAGGAAGAACAACAATATCAACCAACCAGACCCCACCAGAACTCCAGGGTCTAATCCACCAACCAAAGAGTGCACATGGAGGGAGTTATGGCTCCAGCCACATATGTACCATAGGGTGGCATTGTTTGGTATCAATAGGAGGAGAAGCCCTTGGTCCTGTGAAGGCTCTATTTCCCAGTGTAGGTGAATGCTAGGGCATTGAGGTGGGAGTGAGTTGGAGCATCTTCATAGTAGTGGGAGAAAGAGGAGGGGGTTGGGAGAAGGGGGAAAGGTGGTAACATTTGAAATATAAATGTATTTAATATCCTAGAAAAAAAGAAAGTATTAATTTATCTTCAGTCCTAGCACTGCATAGGGATTTAAGGTGTAAAGAATTCTATCCTTGGTACTTTACTGTTTGTTGAGACATGTTAAAATGCAAGCTGAACATCAGAGATTCTTGCTTTATCTAACTATGACATAATAATCATGGCCAACTGTCTTTCTCCTCTTACTCGACAACTACAACTTCACTCCCACTTTTTGTGAAATTACCATTTTGGGATTCCATACATTAGTGACATAAAGAGCTACTTTTCTTCCTGTGTCTGATTTAGAGTTCAACTGTGTTGTCTCAGATGATAAATTATTCTTCATTTTGGTGTCTGAATAGCAGTATTGTGCATTGTATCTGTACCATGGGCAGGAGAATCTGAAAATATTGTATACTCTACTACTAGGAAATTGGTAAATCCGTTTTTAAGGCCATAAACTCATAAGCATACATTCGGTAAAAAGAAATGTCTAGGTTAATGAGAAACAAATCTTTCAAAATAATATCTTGGTGTGTTACTGGAGAATGTGGCAGATATATGCAGGGTTCTTTTATTATTTCTTTTTGCAAATTCTCCCTTAAAACTCCTGATAGACTTCTGCAAAATTCATCCCTACCAACCTCATCTTCTCTTTTCAAAATAAGAGCTTTATAACCCAGGGAATCCTATCGTGTGGCTTGTTTTGCAAACCTGTATGAAAGCATTCAATGTAACATGAACAACCTACCAGGGGGTATGTTCCTGAATATAATAGATCCTGCTCTCATAGCCATCATCTGCAAGTAGGTCCTTACTAGGAATGAGGAATCCCATGTCCCTCTTGTATGCAAACATTTTGCCATGTCCAAAATCTTTCTCTTTTTCAGTAGCCTTCTTCATATGCTGGCACCCACAATCTTTCTGCTGCCTCTACTCTGATGAAGCAAAAATCTTAGAGACATTCTATTTAAGGCCAAAAATTTTCCAGCCCTTTGTCTCCACTTTAACTAGTTGTGAGTTTATATCTTAACTGTCACCCAGTACAAAAAGATGCTTCTCTAATGAGGTTGGGAACTGTACAAATCTATGGACATGGGGCCAATATTTAAGAGAATTTAAGGTTATATCAAATTTTAAAAATATTAACTTGATTTATTCTTTCCCTGAACTTATGGCTTCTGTACATAGGGTGTTTTCAGTAAAATTGTATAAGTCCAGGGTTTCTGTCTATTAATTAACTTAGTTAAATGTTTATTGGTGTTTCATCTGCATGTATGTCTGTGCAACATGTGCATGCATTGCCCGTAGAGGTATCATATTCCTTGTGACTTGAATTATAAACAATTCTGTGCCACTATGTGGGTGTTAAGACTCAGACCCAGATCCACTGTAAGAACAGCCAATGCCCTTATTTACTGAGCCATCTCTCTAAACCTTGTTCTTGAGATTTTTTTCATACAACCTTCATCTAATTATTATTTTCTCACTTTAGATTGTCAGGAGAATAAGAGGGTAGGCTACTCTATCAAGTAGTAATTTTAATTGGTAAGTAAACAAGAGCAGTGCGAGGCGAGACTCTATTTTTCTGAAGCTTCCATATATGAGTAAGTTCCCTGAAATTTTAGAAAATGAACACGTGAAAGTGCAGTACCCAGGGTGACGTAGGCTAGGGTTGCTCTTAGAAGGAAGGTAGAAGGACCGAGCCTAAAAATGATACAGGAAGAATCTCCAGCATCACAATTAACTTGCAGTCACAGTGAGTAAAATACCCTTCACTGGGAAAAAGGTCTAATTTAGTTAGTGTACTTCTTTTTGTGACTGACTCTGTAACAATAGCAGAAATCACCAGCACAGAGATTATTTTCCTACTCAGGACTGAAGTCAGACAGATGGGTATTTGTAAGTCAAAAAATTAATTCCATCTCAAAACAATGCATCGTGGTCGCTGAATTCATGAGATAGGTCATAACCAGATGGGAAGACATTGGAAGAGCTGATAGCATTTGCAAGCCAGGATAAAAGAGGTCAGGAACTATTGGAGGTCATTGAGATGCCTCATGCAAATAATTTGGGCCAGCATAGGAACTATATAACTTCACAGCTATTAGGATTTATTTGGGATGCATTCAATGCACTATCTGGCTGTTAATAAAACAACAACTTATGGTTGTTCTCGTTTTGAACCTGGCGTATACCTCATAAATAGTTCAGATACATAATAACATTGAAGATACATTAAAGAAAATTCATGTGAGTATTCAAGGACAAATACTAGCATACATTTTATTTATTATTGAAAATTTGACATTCAAGTTAGATAAATGAATTAGTATTCTGCACACTGTAACATGAAGAAAAACACAATTTATGAAGTAGTGCAGTTAATTAAAAGAAATTTATAAATACATAATTAATATGTTTCTAATATTATCTATTCCATAATTATTTCCTGGGTTTGCTCACATTTTTATGTGAACATAAAATAGATGGCTAAGGCAAGGCTTATCTCAGTCTTGTTGGATTTGATAAATCTGAAACAATAAACAATTAAGTATAGGAGAGGGGACCCACTAGTTAAGATTTGTATATCCAAATAGAAATTGGTGATTTCTGAAACCACTGTTATTTGCCTGATCTACAAAATCATGTCAATGAGATTAAAATCTTGACAGACTACTCCACAAGGACACATTTAATAAAAGAGAAGAAAAACACGTGTTGTCCCAAGGCTGCCCATCAAACCAAAGGCAGCTAAGGAAAGTAAACTGAAAGGAAATGAAGAGTAGGCTACTGAAACCGAAGATAATATAGCTTGTTCTAAGTTTAAACAAGACGTTGCATGTAAAACTAGTTACATATGAGACAAAGCAAACAAAAGGCAAGCCGTGCACAGGGAAATATCTTGAGGGACGCTGAGCCCACAGTAGAGATGTCATGGAGATCCGTGAGGCTACGATGCATGAAGTAACTGTAAGTCAGAGGATAGTAAATAAAGAGAAAAGGCAGGTGTACAAATCATTGGTTTGTCACGGAGTTGTTTTTCTTTGTACTAAATGCAATCATTTAGAGCCTTTAGTTAAAATTAATTGCAATGGTATTATCAGGAGCCCAGAATTTCCTGTTAGTTCCTTAATGTTACTCACTCAATAATTCTAGTTTGTCAAATGGAACTGTATTCTTACTTGCTTCATAAATAATTATTTTTTTTCTGTCAAAATCTTTCTGCTTCCCCTTTTTTATGTAGAGAATGTCTAGTTCACCTGCAAAACCAATTCTTGGAAAAGACTTTGAATTCATTCAAGCAGAATTACATTTTTCCCCCTTGGTAAAATCTTGAGCTGTTGTTATTGAACTAAGCATATGGTACCATAATTTGCATTTTCCATAGCGTCTCACAGCAAGTTCCTTTTGGGTCTGAGATCATGTGTGCTGCATAGTTCCTTCTGTTGCCCAGTGATTACTACATCACACAGAATTGTTAAAGAAAAAAACTTTCAATTCAAATGTGACTTTACTTGGATTACTTGGTGTAAGCAAAAAATTTATAAGGCACGGTATGTTTTTAGACAGAGATATTTGCTACAGCAGGCACCATTGAAATGCATTTCCATGGTACTATGTGATAGCCTATGAAGAAGTAAAGGAGGAGAACCCTTTGGGGCCAGCTTATTTACTAACTGTAATATAATAGCATTTGTTTTTTTCTTTTTTTTGTACACGAACTAGTCTCTGTTCATTTCAGACTGAAATTTTACCTCTCAGATACTTACTTATTGTTTAAGATTTATCAAACCCAACATGACTGAGACAAGCTTTGCCCTAGCAATCTAGACCATCCCCTACAGCACAGTAAATATCAAATAGGATTCATGTATTGAAAATACAATAGCAATATTTATATGATATGACCGAGAATAATCAAAGATTTTTGTTACTTACCTGTAGACTATCATGAGGTACATCTTTTTGCAAGGATAGTTGGTAGTTTCCTCCTGCTGGACTTCTCCTATTCTTTGATCTCTAACTTTCTATAATTTATACAACTTCTGCTACTTAATTTATGACTGTAGCTTCTTAGGGGTCTTTAGTTCTTGAGTTCTCAGTCAATTGTCTAATTCATTGATCTCAACAAATGTTTCAACATGTTTCTATATTTGATGGCACATACGTAGGGTGTAGAAATTGTATTAGTGGAGATTCAATATGAGCATGAACTCCATACAGAAGTTCACTTGAGAGCATCTCCAGATATTTGCTCATTTTATTTTAAAATCCGACATTTATAGTTTTACTAAAACATGCTCTAATCTTCCCCTTCCTTTCTGTGTATGTGGTAGACAGATTGGAATTGTTAGCTAATTCAAGATAGGACACTCCTACTTCTCCTAATTGGAATAAATATAAATCATGAGCAAAGTTCACGCTAAATAAATCTGTATTATATAAAGTTGTAAACAGTTTAGGCTGATTTTTTACTTTATCAGCTATATCAATAACAAATATTGTGCGAAGCACAGTTGATTTGTGCATGCTATTGTATATTTCTTTAACATCATCAAATTATTTGAAGATTAAAATGAAGCTAATAGTCCCCTAAGAATTTGAGTAACTTCATGTTTTCATTAATTCTTTCCCCATCCAAGCAGTAGGAAACATTATGTTTACCATGGGGAAACAGATCTAAAAGAAAGAAGAATATTAGTTTTTCACACAATAAGCATAGCAACATTTTTCCGTTCTATGTTTTATTGATATTACTTCCTTAAGCAGTCCCTTGAGTTTCGGTAGAAGCTGTGCGTTGGCAAAATGAAAGGTTCTGTATTATCACTATGATATATTCATTCTCTCCAAAACAATCTTCCAGAAACTCATGTTCTGGATGTTCAAAAATATTTGTTTTACCCAACTTGTTTAATGATGCTATTGGGAAGTTAAACAAAAATATTAATGAAGTAATTATAAAATGCATTATAAATATAGTACAGTTTGAGAAACTTAAAGCTTCATTAGAAAAATTGTTGAATGAAATATAGGTAAACAAAGGAGAAGGTTAAAACCAATTATTCAGGGCTGAAGAGTTGGCTCAGCAGTTAAGAGCGCTGACTGCTCTTCCAGAGGTCCTGAGATCAATTCCCAGCAACCACATGGTGGCTCACAACCATCTGTGATGGATCTGATAGCCTCTTCTGGTATGTTTGAAGGGAGTGACCGTGTACTCACATATATAAACAAATCTTTAAAAACACAGATAAGTCTTCAAATATTCAATTATGGTGCATGCCCCTTCCCAAATGTTAAAAAAAAACAAAACAATTATTTAAAATAGTAATGAGCCACACACTGATGAACGGAAACAAGGGAAGTACATTCAGGTGCCTTTTAAATTTTGCTTGAGTGTAAAGACTTTTCACACATGATTCTATTTCCCTCTAAACTATTATCACTATTTTATTGTGTTAAAACTAAATGGCTTCATTTTTTTTTTCAGAAAATTTCCACGAGTATTTCACACATTTCTGCTTGGAAACTGCACTTACAGAATGCTTGGTGAGACTACAGAATGCACCCTCAATGAAGAGCTTCGTGAAAAGTGGTGTGATACTATGTGGAACACTTTCGCTCTTTGAAAGTTTTTCCTAACAGTGAGACCTGGACCACCTCTCACTCTTTTGCATGCCCTTGAGATTCCTTTTGTTCTGTGACGTTGCTGGGTCCAGCCTCGATATGAAGGCTGTTTGCCTTATTTTATTTTCTTCTTGTGGTCCTTTCCAGCTTTTGCCACTTGGAGCGCTTCTGTTTTGTGAAATGCAAACAGACAGGGAGTAGATCTTGGCAGGAGAGGAGGTAGAGGTGAGGGGGGCTGGTAGAGTTGGGGGAGGAGGAGCTGTGGTTGGGATGTGTTGTATGAAACAATGAGCTGTTTTGGTTAAAGAAACGTATAGTCTAATGTTCATTTTCTATTTTGCCGCTCTACATTCTACTCTATTCAAGCAACTGAAGTTGAATTTTGCAGTAGTATGGTGCCTCAAACCAGTGCCTCACTCCACACAGATACAGTGGAGGTAACTATGTCTATATTTATATCTATATCCATATCCGTATCCGTATTTGTATCTGTACCTGTATCTATGTATCTGCGTCTGCGTCTCCGTCTGCGTCTGTGTCTGTATATCCTTTTAGTTTTATGTGGCTCATCCTTATATCTTCACAAACATATGGGCATTGATGAGTTGCCTCAATGGTGACAGATAAGAATCAAATAGCAAGAGATAGTCAGGCGGTTAGTATTCTTTTTTTTTTTTTTCATAGAACTGGTAGGATTCTGAGTATAGGCTCAGAGTAGCTGGGAAATTTGTTATAGTTCTCTAGCCCAGAAAACTTAATTTTATCTAAAAGTTTTTATCCCTCCAGATAGGTTTAGTAGATAAACTGTTTATTGTGATGAAGTTTTAACGGGGCCACTGAAGGATTAGTGAAGACGGCTAATTTATTAGGTTTTGGTTTATGGTCTCAAGTGACTGAATACTGATCTGAAGGAGCAGGGTGAGTGATTGTATTTAGATAAAAAAAAATCTCAACAGAATACTTTAAGGTTATTGAAGCCAGTAAAGAAAGGAACCTTAAAACTGAGTGTGTATATGCTTTGTTTAAACAAACAGTAAGCCGTTTTGATTAAAGAGCCATTTACCTAAAGGGATAAATTATTTTCTAAGATTTTACTGACGGAGCTGTGACATTCTTTGATATTTATACCTTTTATGGGCATTCAATAAATGAGAAATCAAGTGGTTATAAAATTATCAATTCAATCTTCCATGGGTTAAACTCTATGCACAAAAATATGAGCCCCATTGTCAACTCTATTCCGCTTTCTATCCTTGCTTCCATTGGAAAATGTATTAGGTAGGAAAAAAACCCCTCTACTTTGCTTGGGCAGTGATGTACAGGGGAGTTTGTTTGTACAAGAGCATGAGGGCATGATGTTAGCATCTCTGTAATATCTCATTCTAAAAGATATGTGAAGGATGCTTCACCTCAGTCACAATAGGAAAATTCACAACATGGAAGATTGGACTACTTATAGCAGTAGGATATATTTAATTATTCATTTGAAGATTAGCCTACATGTTACTGTATATAGGATAGTATATATGACTGCTGTATTCTAGTATACAGCTTATATGGGAACAATGCCTTCACTGACTATAAATAAAAGAACTTCTGGAAAACTCAGAACACTTTCAAGTAGTAATTAATCACAGTGTGAGCAATTTGAGTGTCACTTCTATTCTGTGGATAAATAATCAGGATAATCAGACATGACAATAATATTTCCATAAATACCTTTCACAAAGAGGAGGGAGAGGGGGGGCACCTCGATCAATCAGAAGTACTTTGTACATAGATAATAAAGCTTTTCATTATTTATCTAAACTTAAGGATGCATAAAAGTATTTCCCTCATTCATACTGGGCAAGTGTTCTAAGACTCTGTTTCTAGCCTTTTGTTGTTATTTTGAACAGTCTCATGGTGGAGCTTAGATGTGTTTTGAATTTGCTCTCTAGCCCAAACTTAATCCATGATCATTCTCCTTCAGCATCCTCAATGGTGTGACGACAGCTCTGTGCCATTCTGCTTAGAGCACAGGTAGAGTGGTAAAGATGCTCATATTACGATGTGTTAAAATTTTGTAAATTTTTCTACATACTGTTATTCACAAAGTGTGGATATGTTATAGAGAATAGACTTCACACACAATTTATGAGATATGTAGGTAATAGTTAATGAGGGAAACATATGAAAGAGGTAGCCTTATGTATTATGTCTGTATTTTTAACATATTCTATAACATTAGAAAGTGCTGAGAAATTTTTACTATGCGATTTATATGTATTCGATGGGATAAAATTTGTAAAATCAGGCAACTGATACAAGAAACTGGAATGCTGGAGCATTTAGGGTGGAACAAACTGTTGGCACCATGTTAATTACTCCATAAATTTTAAAAATAAATGACTTAAATTCTACCACGTTTATAGATCAATAACTCTTATACCTAATATATACATTTAAATTTGGTATGAAAATTCCTATCAAAAGTTTTAAAATGTTTTTATTGATAAGGATTACCACACTTTCCAAACAATTCCAACGTATATAGTCTTTTCCTAATATAGGAAGTTCACTAGAAATCTGAACTCTACACCATAGTCCTACAAATTTTATTTTATTTTATTTTATTTTTGAAATTTAGGAAATACTTTTAGACACTTTATTGATATCACTGAATCTAATACTATTTACTAACTAGTTTTATTTTCTGTTTTCTATGAGGATTTGTGGAAGAGAGATTGTAAAGATAGCCACAAAATTTTTAAGTAAAAATTCAAAGGAAAATAAAACTGTAGAAACTTACACAAAGCTGCCCATATCCTGCTGTGGTGGACTTCTCCACCAACTGTGTTGGTTTATGGATTTTCTAATCCCTTCCGTCTAATCACTGAGAGTCAGGGAAGGAAGAATGGATGGGAATGAAAAACATGCTAATTTCTCTCCATTGGAAATCACTGAGAAGTTGAACATACCTCATCTAAATAACATAATAATCCTGAGTATAAGTTTTAAGCAAAGTCTTCCTATCCTCTGATATAAGATTTCTGTTACGTATATTCACAGAGGTCTTCTCTCCATTCCTACTTGCTCTTAAAAGTTTTCTTTATTTTTATCATTTTGTCAATGCCTTCTCACAAACAGCGCACCCTACATCTGCCTCCTAGTGAGCTACTCCTTTTATGATATCGATTCACTTGATAATTAATTTCATATTTGGGCATTAGAATGATTAATCATTTAATTATACATTTAAGAGTAAACAGTTGAACTGATGACAGTGAATACAATAAAATGCATCTGTTTATGGGAGGTTTAAAAGTGGCTTGACTTAAAGATAATCATTTCTTCATGTTGTTGCAATTTTATATTTAAGGTAGAAAGTTATGAGCACCATGTAAATATAAAAAGAAAGTTTTTAATCCATACAAATGCCTTGCACGAAAGACAAAGGTTACCTTCAAATCATCTTCTGAATTAATGAAGTATTTTTCATGTGCATGTCAGTCTCACTAATGTCCAATTAACTGTGTTTCTCATACACCTGATCTGTAATGGATGTTGTGTTTTGTGCAAACACAGCATGAAGGGATATTTACCATCAAGTTAATAGAGATAATTTAGCTGGCCATGGTGCAGAAGGGCTTCCCATTTGTTACCAACACACACTGGAACACATCAGGTGTGAAATCCATAATTTAAAACTCAAGAGGAATTTCAGATAGACATCCATCATGCACATTTAATTGTCAGGTTAATATTACATTTCCATAAAGATGAATTATTTATATGCGTTGAGAAAACAAATAGCAATCACTAGAAAAGTTCCGTCCTATTAGTCAAAAACATTAAGGCTGAGCTTGTAATTTTTCAATAGTGAACAATGGAGGCCATTAAGTAAAATAATCAACAATATTGAATGTGTGCTAAAGCATACTCAAAAGAACTTGAAAAACATATGTTAAAAATTATATTTGTGATGGTAGTTTTGGTTTTATTACTGTATTAGAGAATGTTTTGAGTTGTTAATTCTTGTTCAGTTTTCACATTTCCCCCATCCAAGCTCCATATTGTTTAATTTTTATATTAGTATGATAAATTTTACTTAGTGATTTTATTAATATTGTTATAAACTATTATTAGCAAAGGTCCTCAATTTATGGGAACTTCTGAATTCTTCCCCACAAGACAATATATTTCTTTGAATCATTGTCTCCCCTTCATGAAGAAGTAGTGAAATTTTCTCAAATGATTTTTTTTTCCTGAACTTGGTAATTTTGAGGAGTAAGAGTCAGAGATCTTATAAAAAATTACTCAAATAAAGTATTTTATATTTATTTATGTGAATAGATACTGTCTATACAGTTTTAAGGAGGAGGATCACAAAAGGCTGAAAGTCTGCAATAAAGTATTAAGCATATATACCATTTGCATAACCATGGGTGTTAACTGTGATAATTTGGCTGAAACATTGGGGTCAATTTTACCAAGAAATTGATTCATATCTTTTTAATGTGCCATAATGTATACTTTGGAAGAACTTTATTGTCATAATCCCCACTAAAAGCTATGGAGATTTATGCTCTATATTCCAGAAGAAATAATAAATCATTTTTACTTTTTCTTTGCAAATAATGTGTGTGCTTTTTTTGTATCTTTTTATTTAGAACTGAATTATATGGTTTTGACCAGTTACATTTATTTTCCATTTTGTAGTAAACCGTATTACCTTTTACTTTCTAGAATAAATTGTTCCCAGTTGAGAATTAGAGACTGTTTTGATCATCTCCTATACACATGTAACATACTCTGATCATTGTGAGCTAGCACCTTATCACATTCTTATTTTCTGATACTATATGAAATCTGTATCACCTAACATCAAACATCTCCAAAACTTCCTTCCAAAAAGGCTGCAAGAAATTCTCATTAGTTTGAGAAACTTTGTGATAAACTAAGATTTTCTGTCGTTGCTTTTACTTTCCCATTGAATGGTATTGTTATCATTGGATATGTTGGTCTTTATAGCTGATATTTATGTGGGGTTTCACTGTACATTGGAATCCAAAATAACAAGCTGTTGGTGTGTATATTCATAAATGTGTTTCTCTCCTTATATTCTCTAGTGTGGTTTCTGTTTTTCTCCCTATGTCCCTGAATAAAAGGGCAAATACTATAGTTCAATCTTTTTTTTTTAAGGCAGCAATAAAATTACTCCTAATGCCATTATTTATCCTCATACATCACTGCCTGACTCACCCATTATATGAGAAGATTCGTCCTGAAGAAGATGGGGAAAAGTACAGTTTCACAGTCAGACATTATGCAGAAAATGAGAGATGGTGGAATACTGTGCACTAAAAGGTACACTTGGAACAAATCCCTTTACAGCAATAGTTAGAAACTACAAACCAATTTCAATGGTATCTCTGGAGGTTCTTCGTCTCATGCTGTCAATGTCATTTTGGTTTTGCTTTATTTATGTTTTGTTTTGTTGTTTCCTTTTTTATTTTCTTTCTTAACTTACAGGTCCTTTGAGTATACGTTATGATTTGTAGGCTTTGCTTTTTGTGGGATTCCTTAGTGATGGAAGTTTCTGTCTGTCGGTCTCTCTCTCTCTCTCTCTCTCTCTCTCTCTCTCTCTAGGTGTGTGTGTGTGTGTGTGTGTGTGTGTGTTGTGTTGTGTGCTTTTTTTTTGGTTCTTCCTTGGTTGTTTTGTCATATTCTGATTTGTTTGATTTATTATTATTATTATTATTATTATTATTATTATTATTATTATTATTATTATTTCTTGGGTACCTGTTTGTTTTCTAATGATGGACAGGAAGATTATGGGTCCAGATAGAAGTGGAGTTGAGGAGTAACAAGAAGGAATAGGCGAAGGGGAATCCATGATCAACATATATTGCAGGAATAAAAAGCAATTTTCTATTAAAAAAACAGCAAGCAAGAAAAACAAGAAAAGCACAAGAAACACATACACATACAATACCTATTAGTTCACTAAATCAGATACCTTATTATTACAAGCAAAAGACCAACAAGACTAAAAAATAGTGCCCAAACAAAGCAATGTGAAAGAAATAAAAATATTGAGTAGTTAATTTTAGACGGACTGCTAAGTGTGGTATACCTAATGAGGGTCCATTGGAGAAAACAATTTGTTTGCTTCTAAGTGGGTATAAATGGGTCACTTTTTATGCCTCTCTCTCTTAGCACTGGAACCCACATTCTTAAACTCTTGCAGCCACTGATCATGCTGCCACACTCTCACTGCATTCATTTTTTTTAAAATTAATATTCTTTCCTGCCATGGTGCTGCATTAGCTATATGAGCCTGGAATTTTTGCTAATTTCTTGAGAATTTATGCGAAATAATAGCGCTATTTTCAAATAACAATATTATTGCTTCCATTTCTGTGTTTATACAGTATGTAATTTCATCTGCATTTACTATTTTAACTTGCTTACCATTATCTAAGTGAGCAAAGAAGACATCCTCAACTATAGTCCATCTAAAGACAAGTGAATATAATTTCTTAATATTTAAATGAAATTTGAATAACAGACACAATGCACTAGTGTTTAGTTGTGAAACTAGAACTCTGATCCTAGTTTACAAATAAGTGTGCTGTGTATGTGTGTGTGTGTGTGTGTATGTGTGTGTGTGTGTGTGTGTGTGTGTGTGTGTGTATTCCATACTCATTTTTTAAGCCCCAAGTATATTTGTTTATTAAAATCTGTCAAATATCTTCCAACGTTATTCTCATGGTCAAAGAATTGTTTTCCAACAGATTTTGGTGGTTAGTTTGTAAGCTTTTTTCCTTTTGAATCAATATTGTATTCTTTAGTTCTCAATTTATTTTGGAGATATAATAATTTTGGAGGTGTTATTAGAATCAGTTTCCATCAATGTTTACTGACAGACATGGGCTTGTCTGTGTAGCAAGATGATACTTTTTATATAGTTTTGTGTACACTAACATTATTTAATGTGAAGTAGTAAGAAATGCTTCTCTTCTCAATTTTCAACATGACATTATGAAGACTTATGACATCATCTCATTAAAACCTTGGTTTGCAGAACCCACCATTAAAAACATTCTTAAGTTTTCCTTTACAGAAAGTTACTTTCTTTCAATTTATTTAATATATTCAGAACTATTACGTGTATTTATTAATCTCCTATGACATTTGGTAGTGTCTTTCGATGAAGCACATGCTGACCACCCAACCCCATCCTGTGACACTAACTTATAGGGACAGTCGTCCATAGTAAATGTATTATCTTTTAATAACAGTAGGATGAGCAGTGAGACCTCCTTCAATATGTCTATGTCCTTGATTATACTTCCTGAACCATTATAATTTTAAATGATATTTATATTGAATCTTTTGCTTAATTTTCTTTATGTTCCTTGTACTGTAAATTTCACCTATATGCTGTTATTTCTTTTTTGCATTACTTAACATACAATGTTGTTCTTTTAATATTTTTCTTAACTGAAATCTTGTTATTAATTTTTATCTATATTTATATATTTTTCATATATATATATTTATTTATGTTTTAGTGATATAGCTCTCAATAAATCATGCCTATTTAAGGACAATTTAGTTCCTTTGCAGTTTGATCATTACGAACAAAACGTTTGTAAACATTCAAATAAAATATTATTGAGCAAGTAAATGTTTAACCTATTTAGGAAAATCCCAAAAGTAAAATACCTGGATCATATTCCAAGACAGTACCAAAATGTCACGTAACATGGACATAAGTTAACAATTTAGAGATTCTGGTACTCTATACTCACACCAGCCATTATTTGGAATTTAATCATTCTGTAACTTATAGAGTGGCGTCTGTCTTTACTTAAAGTTCCAATTTCCTAATGCTAAAAGATGCTGAAAATCTGTCAATGGCTTTGTGCTTTTGGCATGTTTTTCTATATCTAATGATTTGTCTAGATATCTTTCTATTTTCAATCACATTATTCTTTTCTTATTGTTGAGCTCCCTGAGTTCATTATACAGTTTCAATATGAATTCTTTATGAGATGTATGCACTGCAAAAAATGTCTTCAACTTTATAACTTATTGGCAGAATTTTATTTTTTTAATGAATTCTAGAATACATTTTGTTTCCCTACCAAGTCACTCCTTTTGGTGAGGCATTTAAAAATTGATATCCTTACACTATCTTGTTTAAATGTCTTCTATGCTTTCATCTTCCAGGAATTTTATAGATTTGCATCATATTATATTTTCCCACATTCCTCCCTCACCCTAATTCATCACTCCTCACCTATCTTCTCTTCTTTTCCCTCCTCCTCTCTGCCACAAGTCTTTCTTTCCTGCTCCATGACTTAGTCATTCCATCACTATCAGAAAGACACTTCTCTCCCCACTGGATTCCTTCACTTCACTGCCAAAGGCTACATGATGATTAAATATCATATAATTGTGTTCCAACATGTTTCTCATTAATTTTTCTCAACTTAACAGTTTTTACAATGAATATCATATATCTTGATCACCATTCTTTCACAATATTATATAAGAAAAATAGGTTTTTATGGTAATTTTAAGTTTTAATTATCATATATAAAAGTAACCCACTATAAATTGTTCCTTTCTTTTGTAACTTCAGGCTATTGGTATCTAAACACAATGATTACCTAGGAAAATTGAAGAACAAATGAAATATCTATAAGTCTAGAAAAAGAATAAACATCCTCTTTAATTTCTTTCTGCAGATATTTAATGATTTTATCATTTAAGTCTTTCACTTGCTTGATTAAAGTTACCCCAATATATTTTACATCATTTCAGGCTTGTGTGTGTGTAGCGGGTATGTGGAGGTGAAACGGATAGATCAAGTGAGAAAGGGGAGGGGAAACAGGATTAAGAGAGGAGATGTAGGGAGAAATAGCTAGAATTAAAGGATATTTGAGAGGTGATTTGGAGATCTATTGCATGGAAACGTTCTTATAATATGTAAAGGCAATTCCTATGAAGTCTCCAAGTAATGAGGAAGGTAGAACCCCTACTGGCTATCCCCTGTCATAGACTGAATCTTCTATTACTAGGACTGGGTTTCGTACAACTGAGTTGGGGGACCAAAGGCTACCATGGAAATTTCCACACAACCCAGGCTATAACCAATACAAACTGACATTAAAGTCCAGTTTCTGGGTTCAGCACCCACACAACTCTTTCAACAACCTCTTTGAGAGGTTAAGTCGATCCCTACACTGAACCTTCACTACTGTGTTCTAGTGTCTCTGGTAATGGAAGGTCCTCTACAGGCTACCAAAAGAGAAATGTAAACACAAACACAGCCACAAAGCTTTGATCTGTTCTGCCTCCAAAATATGCTAAGGTGATGGTGGCAAAAAACTGATGTGTGTAACCAACCACTGTCTGATTTGACTTATGGCCCATTCCACAGGTTGAAAGGCATACTTAACACTGCTTGGGTAACCAAGAATGAGAGTCTAGATCTACCAGAGACATACCATAAAACCAAGTTTTTGGTTTTAAATAAAAACAACTCAAGACGGATGATCAAAATGTGAATGCTTCACTCCTTCTTTAAAAGGGGGAACAAGAATACCCTTGGCAGGGAATAGAGAGGCAAAGATTAAAACAGACACAGAAGGAACACCCATTCAGAGCCTGCCCCACATGTGACCCATACATATACAGCCACCCAATTAGACAAGATGTATGAAGCAAAGAAGTGCAGGCCGACAGGAGCCGGATGTAGATCTCTCCTGAGAGACACAGCCAGAATACAGCAAATACAGAGGCGAATGCCAGCAGCAAACCACTGAACTGAGAATAGGACCCCCGTTGAAGGAATCAGAGAAAGAACTGGAAGAGCTCGAAGGGGCTCGAGACCCCTATAAACAACAATGCCAAGCAACCAGAGCTTCCAGGGACTAAGCCACTACCTAAAGACTATACATGGACTGACCCTGGACTCTGACCTCATAGCAAGCAATGAATATCCTAGTAAGAGCACCAGTGGAAGGGAAGCCCTGGGTCCTGCTAAGACTGAACCCCAGTGAACTAGATTGTTGGGGGGGGGCAAGGGAGGGAGGATGGGGAGGGAACACCCATAAAGAAGGGGAGGGGGGAGGGGGATGTTTGCCCGGAAACCAGGAAAGGGAATAACACTCGAAATGTATATAAGAAATACTCAAGTTAATAAAAAAAAAAAAAAAAAAAAAAAAAAAAAGAAAAAAAAAAAAAAAAAAAAAAAAGAAAAAAAAAAAAAAAAAAAAAACAAAAAAAAAAAAAAAAAAAAAAAAAAAAAAAAAAAAAAAAAAAAAAAAAAAACAAAAAAAAAAAAAAAACAGACCAAAGGCTAATAGTGAATTGGTTCTAAATGATATCATAGATCAGCACCATCATTAGAGGGTCCTACTTCTGCAGTAGATAAGAACAATTGAAAAGACACACTACCAGACATTCTGCAGAGAGATAGACAGCTTGGAATACATAACTCTAAATGAGATGTCTCCATCACATCCCTCTCATCAGAGGTCAGAAAAAACTGAAGAAAAGGAAGGAGAAGCAGTTGGGGAGACAGCAGGGAAAGAGGACATCAGAACAAGGCTGTCTAAAACAACAGCAACAAACTCATTTGAAAGCTTAGAGACCAGAGAAACAAGCACAGAGCCATCATGTGTCTGCTTCTAGCCTTCAGTTTGTACTTTCATTAGACTCACGGATATGCAAATGAGTGTGTATTTGATTCTATGCCTTCTTTTGGGTCTCTTATTTAGCTGTTGGCTTGACTTGTCTGACTTCAATGTGGTCATTTTCATTTATTTCATATTTTTTGTTCATTAATAAATTAAAAATCCTAAAACAAAAGACAGAGAATAGCCATAGTCAAATGTTTTGGGTCTCTTAAAAATTTTGTCCTCTAATAGAAAATAAAAAATTTAAAATCTCCGTACAAAGATGTTTTTCCAATTACGTAAAGAATAGTTGTCTCAAGAGCTCTTTTGAAGACACCTAAAAGGTACACATTAAGATTTTAATTAACTAGGGTCACAAGAGAGTTTTCTCTTGGTAATTCTGCAAATAGGTGGATGATAGCAATAAAAATGCTTTGCCCATAAAACTGGGGAGGGGGGAGGTATTCTGCAAATTTAACCTTTGATCTTAAATAAAAACATTGCTTGCTTGGCACGGTAGTGCATACCCTATATCCCAGAAATTATAAGGCTGGTTGATACATGTTAGTTAGACAACAGCTTTGTGTATGCAGTTAATTCCTAGCAAGCTAGGCTACATAGTGAAACACTGTCTCAAAAGAAAATGAGGAAGAAGAGGAGGAGGAAGAGGAACAGGAGGAGGAAGAAGAGGAGGAGGAAGAGGAAGAGGAAGAGAAACAAGAAGAGGAGGAAGAGGAGGAAGAGAAGGAGGAAGAAGGAGAAGAGGAGAAATAGGGGAATATCATCTTAACATGATCTATCCACAGCATTGCAAAATGTTATAGGATAAATAGGACATATTTTAATAAGGTATGAAATTAGAAATTACTAATAATTTATTATAGATTTTAAAACCATGTCTCTGTGTGGTGAGGAATTATACATAAAATTCAAATATGAAAATCTCAATTATTTTCAGAAAAATTAATCACAACTCTTGCATGTAGGAGAGAAAATATAGTCACATTAGTCATTGAAAGGGCAAACAGCTAAAACAGGAGTCACATGATTATATAACCAAAAGCCACTCAAGGGATAGAGAAAATAAAAAAGCAGCTTAACATATGAAAGATGCTTACTCTGTGGAATCTGTGCTCTAATTACCAACATACCCTCCTGAGATGGATAAATGTCAGTGCAGAAACTGTGTGCTTTCATTACATTGTGCTGCTTGTAAAGATGGCCTCCCTTTGAGGCAAGGGATTTCTCCATTATTATTATGCTCTGCATTAACTCCCCTAACTTTCCACATTACATACCCTTCTAATTAAGTTATCAAATATTTCTGTCTTAAATGTTTTGGTTTGTAATACATACTTAGACATTTTAGTTTTAAGGTCAGACAATAAGAATTCGATGGATGTTTAATAATAATTAAACCATTGAAAGTTTTAGATGGTGATAACTTGAAGGGATTACGGGTTTTCTTATCGTTATGACTCAATGGAAAAACTTTTAAAATCACTAAATCACCCTCGTTAATAAAATTACAAGGAGTGAATATGTCAGTACAACCGACAGAAATGTTCATAAGAAATACTCAAGTTAATGAAGATGAAAAAAGTAAAATAAAAAGTACCTTAAGAAGAAAAAAAAAAAAGAAATGTTCATTAAATAAGAACAACACACGTAAATGTTTAAGTGTCCAGTTTAAAAATACTCATTTTTCTCTGATTCCTTCAACGGGGGTCCGATCTCAGTTAAGTGGATTGGAAGAGCTTGAAGGGGCTCGAGACCCCATAGGTACAACAATGCCAAGCAACCAGAGCTTCCAGGGACTAAGCCACTACCCAAAGACTACACATGGACTGACCTTGGACTCTGACCTCATAGGTAGCAATCAATAGCCTAGTAAGAGCACCAGTGGAAGGGGAAGCCCTTGGTCCTGCCAAGACTGAACCCCCAGTGAACGTGATTGTTGGAGGGAGGGTGATAATGGGGGGAGGATGGGGAGGGGAAGCCCATATAGAAGAGGAGGGGTTAGGGGGATGTTGTCCCGGAAACCGGAAAGGGGAATAATAATCAAAATGTAAATAAGAAATACACAAGTTAATAAAGATAAAAAAATACTCATTTTTGTAGCTATAGCAACAAATTGTAAACAAAAAGCCAATTCTGTCTTTCATGAACTTTCTATTTTCTGAAAACCCACGTTTTGCTAATTTTTCAGCATACAACATTAGACACTTCTGTTTCTCACTCAGGGATGCAGGAGGATGCCCAAAAATTAAAGTAGGTGCTGAGTTACTGCATCTATCATTTCTTAAATTGTATTTTAGTTTTACTCTTATTTTTTTTTTATTGGATAGTTTTCAAATGTTATTCCCTTTCCCGGTTTCCCAGCCATAACCCCCATCCCATCCTAGTTTTTCTATAAGGTATTCCTCCTCCCCAACATCCCCTTCCTGCCTATGTACCCTGATATTTCCCTACACTGTAGGGTCCAGTCTTGGCAATACCAAGGGCTTCTTGTCCCATTGGTACCCAACAAGGCCATCCTCTGCTACATATGCAGCTGGAGCTATGGGTCTGTCCATATGAAGTCTTTGGGTAGTGGTTTAGTCCCTGGAAGCTCTGGTTGGTTGGTATTGTAGTTCTTATGGGGTTGCAAGCCCCTTCAGCTCCTTTAATCCTTTCTCTAATTCCTCTAACAGGGACCCCATTCTCAGTTCAATGGTTTACTGCTAGCATTCCTCTCTGTATTTGTCATGCTCTGGCTTAGCCTCTCAGGAAACAGCTATATCAGGCTCCTGTCAACATGCACTTCTTGGATTCATCAATATTGACTAGGTGGCTGTATGTATATGGGCTAGTCCTAAGGTGGGAACGGTTCTGAATGGCCATTCCTTCAGTCTCTGCTCCAAACTTTGTGAACATATCCCCTCCTATGAATATTTTCGTTCCCCCTTTTAAGAAGGATTGAAACATCTGCACTTTGGTCGTCCTTCTTCTTGAGCTTCATGTGGTCTCTGGATTGTATATTGGGTAATTCAAGCTTTTGGGCTAATATCCACTTATCAGTGAGTGCATACCATGTGTATTATTTTGTGATTGGGTTATCTCACTCAGCATCGTATTTTGTAGTTCCATCCATATGCCTATGAATTTCATGAAGTCATTGTTAAATCTGGATAAAATGGACAGTTTTCTAGACAGATACCAGATCCCAAAGCTGAATCGGGATCAGATAAACCATCTAACCAGTGCCATAACTCCTAAAGAAATAGAAGAGATTCCAAAAGTCTCCCAAGCAAAAAAAGCCCAGGACCAGATGGGTTTATTGCAGAATTCTATCATACCTGCTTAGAAGACATCATACCAATACTGTCCAAACTATTTCAAAAAATAGAAACAGAAGGAGCACTATCCAATTCCTTCTATGAAGTTTTACTCTTAGACGTAGGAAATAGAAAGGCAATCATGAAAAAGGGATAGGTGTCATCAGATAAATAGATTCAAGCCAAGTCCAATTCTATGTATTTAAATTAATTAAATATCAATGAAAGTTAATTTTCTTAGGTTTACTTAAAAGAAAAACTAAGTATTTGCTAGCAAATATGGATACTGTTATCATAATACAAATATAGAATATTCTTTCCCATGTAGAAAAATGTATGGGACATTTTTCTGTAATCTGATATGATTGAATAGATTGTATTTATATTTTTAAAACATTTATATATTTATTTATATATTTTAGAAACATAATTTAATAATACTTCTCAAGGAAATATATAAAATGTTATAAAATAATTATATTTATGATATATGTATTATAGACATAATTACATTCATGTATATAAATGTAATAGAATTAGAATTAGAAATATTATATTACATATATACATATTTAACAAAATAGGCACCATGAATTTTTTTTCTAAATTTTATTTTTCTTGGTATTTTATATATTTACATTACAAATATTATCCCCTTTTCTCCCCCTCTCATATACCCCCCTTCCCAGTTCCTCCTATTTCTATGACAATGCTCCCACTCCCACAGACCCGTTCCAACTTCAGCACCCTGGCATTACTCTACATTGGGGAAACAAGCCTTTTCCTCCTATTGATGGTGGGCAATGCCATCTTTTGCTACATATGTGGTTCGAGTCATGGTTTCCTCCATGTGTACTCATTGGTTGGTAGTTTGGTCCCTGGGAGCTCTGGCGGGGTTTTGTTGGTTGGTATTGTTGTTCTTTCTATGGTGTCTCTAACCCCTTCAGCTCCTTCAATCTTTTCTCTAACTCCACCCCTGGAATCCCCTTGTTCACTCTAATGGTTAGCTGCAACCATCTTCATCCATATCAGCAAGGCAGACACCATATCTGGCTCCTGTCAGCGAGCACTTCTTCACATAAGCAATAGTGACTGAGTTTGGTGGTTGCATATGGGTTGCCCAGGTGGGGCAGTCTCTGGATGACCTTGTCTTCAGTCCATGCTCCACTCTCTGTCCTTGTATTTCTTCTCATGAGTATTTTGTTCTTTCTTCTAAGAAGGAATGAAGCAACCACATCCATGAAGTCTTCCTTCTTCTTGGACTTCATATGATCTGGGAATTTTTTTCCTTAGGTATACCAAGCTTTTGGGCTAATATCCACTTATCAGTGAATGGATATCATATGTTTTCTTTTGTGGGTTCGCCCCATCTATCCACCAAATTCCCACCTCACTGCCCTAGCATTCCCCTATTCTGTGGCATTGAGCCTTCCCTGGACCAAGGACTCACTTCTCACTGATGCTAGATAAGGCCATCCTCTGCCACATATGCAGCTGGAGTCATGGGTCCCTCTATGTGTACTCTTTGGTTGATGACATAGTCTTTGGGAGCTCTGGGGGTTCTGGTTGGTTGATATTGTTCTTCCTACAGGGTTGCAAATCCCTTCAGCTCCTTCAGTTCTTCCTGAACTCCTCCATTGTGGTCTCCATGCTCAGTCTAGTGGCTGGCTGCAAGCATCAGCATTTATATTGCATAATTGTTAGTACTTAGGTTTAATAGAGTTTTGTTCCTTAAAGATAGGATTGTTGATCAAAAATACTAAAAGTTCTATGTGCTTCTTTAGAAAAGGACCTAAAAAATGAAAAAAATGAATTAGAGAGTGTTGTTGATTCAAAAATTATTGTGGTACATTATTACCTAAAAACAGTTCAAGGTCAGAATAAATGGAAAGAATAGTAGGGAATACTAAATTTCATATTGGGGGTAAGATACTATTCATAGAAACAAGTACTATGTTCTGTCCATAGCCATGTATAACTTTGCTCCTTTCATAAGAAAATTGTAGTAACTTGAGTTAATAGGACACTTTGACTGTAAATAACTGTAATGACCTTCTGGCTCTTATTAAAATATAAAGTGCTGGCTTAAATAAATACGTAATTGCATCTAAAATCAGGACAGGTGGACTACTTGCTCTCTTATTTGAATTGATTTATCTCATATTCTAAGACTTTAAGATTTCTTACTACTGCTTGAATAATCATGGAATAGATGGACCCAGCTGCCTTCTTATTAATCTTAATGGAAATCTCTTTCGTTTTTCACCGCTTAATAGGTGTTGATACGATAGTTGTATGTAGCTTTTTTATATTGAGAAATGTGTACTCAATTCCTTCTCTCTAAGATTTTTTAAAATAATGATGTGTTTTAAGTCAGGGTTTTTATTCCTGCATAAACATCATGACCAAGAAGTAAGGGGTTTATTCAGCTTACTTCCACATTGCTGTTTCATCACCAATGAAAGTCAGGACTGGAACTCAAGCGGGACAGGAAGCAGAAGCTGATGCAGAGGCCATGGAGGGTTGTTTCTTACTGGCTTGCTCATCTTGCTTTCTTATAGAACCCAAGACCACCAGCCCAGGGATGCCACCACCCACAATGGGCTGAGTCCTCCCACCTTGACCACTAGTTGAGAAAATATTTTACAGCTGGGTCTCACAAAGGCATTTCCACAACTGAGGCTCCTATTCTGTGATAACTCCAGCTTGTGTCAAGTTGACATTCAAAACTAGCCAGTACAGATGGAATACTATATAAGGTTTTTCTGGATCTATACATCTGATATCTGTTCTTGAGTATATTTATGTTATATATTGTTTTGAGAATATTTTGAATCAATACAACAGTGAAATTTGCAACATGGATGAAGTCTTCTTTTTCTGAAGGTTGGTACTGAGCATCTGATGTTGTTTGATATCATTGTGTGTTGGGAGCGATGCCCTTAAAACCCTCTAATATTGATATTAATAGTATAGTTAGAGTTACTTGTGACTGGGTTCCTGGAAAATCCCCATCAAGCTGCAGAAGACTAATACAAATCTGGTGGTCAGGATGAATAATGATATGATAAAGTTGTGACCTTGCTGAGAAATACATCTGACGTCAGGATGCCAAATGATATGACTGGTAACCTTTCTGAAAAAACAACATCCTGCTGGCTAATAGATATGACAAACCTGTGACCTTTCTGACATACTGATGACATCAGCCAATTACCTGACTGCAAGAGCTGTGTCCTTGACCTGCATAAATGTTTCACACTTCTCCCCTCCCTCTGTTACCCCTGTTATGGTATAAATTCAGCCTTGGGAAAAAATAAAATTGTCACTTGATCAGATTCTTGTCTTGTCTTTGTGTCTCTCATCCCCCATTCTCTTCCAGGTACCCGCTGCACCCTCACTGACTGTCCTGCAGGACAGGACAACTGGCACAGACAACTGTGTGAAGAAGAACTTCTTTAAAAATTACAATCGATCCTTTCAAACACTATCATTACCTCATTCACTACATAAATGCAGTAATCTAAAGATTTGATTGTAATTTCAACAAGATTCCCGGCACTTTTCTGGAAATAGATGTTGTAGAAAAAAATGACTTTCTTCATTTTATACATATCCATGTATAAATATGCATAGACATGGAGAAATAACACATATATGCATATATATACATGCACATATATGCACATATACATAATATATGTGTACATGTATATACATGTATATATATTACATTGAATATATATTATATATGTTATACACACACACATATATACATATACATATATTCTTTTGTATATATGAGATAAAGATAGATAAAGGGTAGTGGACTATCTGGAAGGAAGAACTGGAAAGGGAAGAGGAATAGCAGAGCCACAGAGATAACTATGACCAAAATGTTATTGTGAAGTAATTGTATTGTTACTAACTTCACCTTTAAAAGAAAAGCAAGAAACTACTATCCTTACCATTTAGCATTTGATTTCTCTTTTAACTGTATCAATTATTCAACTGTTCCTACTCCTTAAGGTTTGAACCTACAAAACCATACATGGTGGGTAAAATCAAGCTCTGCCAAACTATCCTTATCATTGATCATCTGATATCTCATACATCTCAAATATATTCAATGATGCCTTAGATGGAAAATCCAAATTAATGTTAGGGCAGCAAGAAAACAGCTTTTCTCTAATTGTAAAACCCTTTCACAGCCATTGAATGTTCAACGCATTGTGAACAAACAGTGATTTTAAAAAAATCAATTTTGGAACTGTTCTCAGCAGTAGGCTTAAGTATACGATGCTTGGTATTGTATCTTGGTATTTGTAACTCAACAGTATGCTTGGTGTACAACACAATGGTCTCTCTTCCTCCATTCTTGCAGAACAGGCAGTTTAAGTTTGATGTAAGTCTTAAAAGCCTTTGGAATGTAATAATAACAGATAATTGATTTCAATGTTAGATCAGAGAAGTGCATCAAGGCAATCTGATTCCACTTTAAGATTAGGTATCAACTTTTCTGTAGCCATGACACAGCACTTTCCATTATAAGGGGCTGTATGTTTAAGTCAATCATGATTTAGTGTCACCATCTTTACTGGTGATCTTAGCTCCTTCTAGTCAGCTGTAGCAGGTTTTACTCTAACACTCTTCTTTTATGTTAAAACTCAACTCCTGTCCTTGATCCTCTACTAGCTTCAGAATTTACTTCTGCCGTTCTCATGCCTCTACACCTTTGGAGGAAATGAAGAGGCTTTGTGCCATAGCCTAGGTCAATTTTAGCTTCGGAACATCATGATCAATTTAACTATCTAGAATGATGAAGTGTGTTCGCTTCAATAACAATTATGTTACTTACTTGTTATCCATGTATTCCCTATACTAAGGAAATTCTCTTCAAGCACTTTTCTCTAGCATTAATGAATTCACTACCTTTCTGATCCTAGGGTCATAGCTGGCTGATGACCAAAGGTCTCTGAGTATTTGAATTTAAACAGGTGATTTTCAGAAAGTAGTGATTTCTGGCTTTGTCCATCTCTGTGTGTACATGCACATGTGTTTATTATGTCTTACTTTCTCTTTTAATTTGAACAAGTGACTTAACAATGGAATCCAAAGAGGCTGATGAGAAGACTCAGCAGTATAAAACACTAGCTGGGCTGCTCTTCAGAGGAACTAATTCCTAATATTCACAAGATGGCTCAATACTGTCTGTAACTTCACTGAGAACTAACACTTCCTTCTGACCTCTGTCAGCATCAAGAATGCAAGTGGTACACAGTCAAACATGCAGGCAAACAACTGTATACATAAAATAAAATAGTACTAAAATATAAAAGAAAGAGGTCTATGACCTCATATAAGTTATTATTTTTCCAAAGTTTTATTCATTTTCTAAGCATTTACTATTAACTTCCACTTTCAATATCATTTTATTAATTTGCCTTCTATCCTTTGCTCCCCTCTCCCAGTTCTTCGTCCCATTCATCTTCTTCCTTGCCTCTGAGAGGGTAATTCCCCCCCAACCCCTTCCCCTCACTCAACCAGGCCTTCCCTTCCCTAGGGCTTCAAGTCTGGAGGATTAAGCTCATCTTCTACTGAGGACAGAGCAGGGGTCTGGGGAAGAGAGGGACCAGACAAGCCCTGTGTGTTCCTGGTTGGTGGGTCACTCTCTGGGAGCTCCCTGGTGTTTTGGTTCGTTTAGAATGCTGATTTTTCTATACGGTCACCCTCATCTTCAGTTTCTTCAGTCCTTCCCCTAATTCAACCACAAAGTTTGAACCATTGAACTTCAGTTCAATGCTTGGGTGTAAGTATCTGTATCTGAATTAGTCAATTGCTGGTACGGATTCTCATAGGACACCCATTCCCCCTGGTGCAAAACCCCTTGCCCCAAACAGATGGATCCTAAGTTGTGCCAGTCATTGGAAGGCCTTTTCTTCAATCTCCTCTCAGTTTTGGTCCCTGCAGTTCTTTTTTTTTTTTTAATCTTTTTATTTATTTTTTTTTTTTTTATCTTTATTAACTTTGGTATTTCTTATTTACATTTCCATTGTTATTCCCCTTCCCGATTTCCTGGCCAACATCCCCATAACCCCTCCCCCTCCCCTTCTATAAGGGCTTCCCCTCCCCATCCTCCCCCCATTACCACCCTCCCCCCAACAATCACGTTCACTGGGGGATTAGTCTTGGCAGGACCAAGGGCTTCCCCTTCCACTGGTGCTCTTACTAGGCTATTCATTGCTACCTATGAGGTTGGAGCCCAGGGTCAGTCTCTAGAAGCTCTGGTTTGTTGGCATTGTTCTTCATATGGGGTCTCGAGCCCTTCAAGCTCTTCCAGTCCTTTCTCTGATTCCTTCAACGGGGGTCCGGTTCTCAGTTCAGTGGTTTGCTGCTGGCATTCATCTATGTATTCCTGCAGTTCTTTTAACCAGGAACAAGTCTCAGGAATTTGGACTGTGGATTAGTTACCTTGTCCCTTCACTTGAAGCCATGCTTATCTACTGGAGGTGGACTCTACAAGTTCCTTCTCCCCACGGTAGGGTAGTTCATCTAAGGTACCTCACTTTGAGTTCTGAGAGTCTCTTACATCCTGAGTGTCTGGTACATTCTAGAAGGTTCCCCCTCTCCCAGGCTCCTTATTTCCATTTCTCCTTTCCCTCTGGCTTCTCTCCTTTTCCATCCCCTATAACTGATCCTGTTCCCTTTTTCCTATCTACCTCCCCCCTCACACCGAGGTCCATCCCTCCTTCTTCCTCCTGTGATTATTTTCTTCCCCCTTCTAAGTGGCATTAAAACAACCTCACTTGGGCATTTCTGCTTGTTACACTTTTAAGTCTGTGGGTTGTATCATGGATATGTTGTACTTTTTGGTTAACTTCCACTTATCAGTGAGTACATACCATGTATGTCCTTCTGGGTCTGAGTTTCTTCACTCAGGATGATATTTTCTAGTTCCATCCATTTGCCTGAAAAACTCGTGATATTCTTGGTTTTAATGACTGAATATTAACATTGTGTAAATGAGCTATGTTTTTGGTATACATTTTTTTTGTTGAAGGACATCTGAGTTTTTTCCAGCTTCTGGCTATTACAAATAAGGCTGCTATGAACATAGTAGATCTTGTGTACTTGTGGTGTGGTGGGACATCTTTTGGGTAGATGCCCAAGAGTGATATAGCTGGGTCTTCAGGTAGAACTATTTCTAATTTCTTGAGGAACTGCCAGATTGATTTCCAGGGTCGTTGTACCAGTTTTCAATTCCACCAGAAATGGAGGAGTATCTTTCTTTCTCCACATCTTGTCAGCATGTGCTGTCATTTAAGTTTTTGAACTTAGCCATTCTGATTGGTGGAATCTCAGGGTCATTTTGATTTGCATTTCTCTGATGACTAAGCACCTTTTTATTTAAATGATTTTTAGTCATTCAAGATTCTTTTCTTGTGAATTCTCTGTTTAGTTCTGTATCCCATTTTGTAATTGGGTTATTTGGTTTTTTGGAGGCAAACTTCTTGAATTCTTCATATATTTTGCATATTAGTCCTATCTGATATGAGGTTAGTGAAGACTTATTTTCCCCCAATCTGCAGGATGCTTAAATGTCATTTGCTTTAGAGAAGATTTTCAATTTTGTGAGGTCATATTTATCAATTATTGATCTTAGAGCTTGAGCAATTGGTGTTCTATTCAGGAAGTTTCTCCCTATGACAATGAGTTCCAGGTTCTTTCCCACATTTGCTTCTATTAGATTCAATGGATCAAGTTAAGAGGAATATTCATAGCACTAAGTGCCTTCACAAAGTAATTGGAGAGATCATACACTAATAACTTAACAGCACACCTGAAAGCTCTAGAGCAGAAAGAAGCAAACACACCCTTGAAGAGTAGAAGGCAGGAAATTGTCAAACTCAGGCTGAAATCATTCATTTAGAGAGAGAGAGAGAGAGAGAGAGAGAGAGAACTATAAGAATTAACAAAACCAAGAACTGGTTATTTGAGAGAATCAACAAGATAGATAAACCCTTAGCCAGACTAACTAAAGGTCACAGAGACAGTATACAAAATAACAAAAAAATGAAATTAAAAGGGAGACATAAAAACAGAAACTGAGAAAATAAAATAATCATCAGAAACTACTTTAAAAGACGACTGTACTCCATAAAACAGAAAAATCCTGATGAAATGTGTGATTTTATATATAGAAACTACATACTAAATTTAAATCAAGAGCCGATAAATTATCTAAAGAGATTAATTATCTATTAAATCCTAAGAAAATAGAAATAATCATTAAAAACCCTTCAACAAGAAAAAGCCGAGAGCCAGATAGTTTTTGTGCAAATCTAACAGACCTTCAAAGATTATCTGTAATACAAAATAGAAACAACAAGAATACTACCTAATTCATTCTATGATGCCACAGTTACTTTATTCAAACTACTTGAAAATCTAACAATAAAGAGAATTTCATGCAATTTCACTTGTGAATATCGATGCAAAATTACTCAATAAAATTTTCACAAACCAAATCCAAGAACACATCAAAACCATCATTCACCATGTTCAAGTAGGCTTCATCCCCTGGATGCAAGGATGGTGCCTTGTACAAAAAAATCCATCAATGTAATACACTATGTAAATAAACTCGAAAAAGTCACATGATCACCTCATTAGATGCTGAAAAAGCCTTCTAGAAGAACTACACCCCTTCATCTTTAAAGTCTTGGAAAGATCAAAAAAAAAAAAAAAAAGGACCATACTTACCATAATAAGAGCAATATATAGCAAACCAGCAGCTAACTTCAAATTAAATGAATAAAGACTACAAATAATTACACTAAAATCAGGGACGGGACAAGACAAGGTTGCCCACTCTTTCCCTATCTATTCAGTATAGTACTTTAAGTTCTAGCTAGAACAATAGACAAAAATAGGAGAGATCAAGGTTATATAAATTGAAAAGGAAGAAGTCAAAGTATCACTCTTAGCAGGTGATACGATAGTACACATAAGCAACCCCCAAAATTCCACCAGAGAACTCCAACCTGATAAACAACTTCAGCAATGTGGCAGGATATGAAATGAATTCAAAGAAATTAGGGAAACAACACCCTTCACAATAGCCACAAATAGTATAACATATCTTGGTGTCAGTCTTACCAAGCAAGTGAAAGATAGGTATGACAGGAACTTCACATCCCTGATAAAAGAAATTGAAGAAGAGCTTAGAAATTGGAAAGGCCTCCCATGCTCATGGATTAGTAGAATAAACATAGTGAAAGTGGCCATCCTACAGAAAACAATCTACAGACTAAATGCAATCCCCATCAAAATTTCGATACAACTCTTAACAGACAAAAAAAAAAAAAAAAAAGGAATTCTTGATTTCATATGGAATGTCAACAAAACCCCCCAAAAAACAAAAAAAACCCAAAACAAACAAACAAACAAACAAAAACAAAAAACAAAACAAAATAAAAAAAACAAAAACAAAAACCAAAAAACGCAGAATAGTCAAAACAATTCTCAACAACAAAAAATTTTCTGGGGGAAATCACCATCCTTGACCTGAAGCTGTATGACAAAGCAATAGTGATTAAAACAAACAAACAAACAAACAAACAAACAGAAAACATGGTATTGCTACTGATACAGACAGGTCAATCGATGGAATAGACTAGAATACCCAGAAGTAAATCAACATACCCATGTCCACTTTATCTTTGACAAAGTATCCAAAACATACAGTGGACAAAAGAATGCATCTTTAATAGATGGTGCTGGTCTGACTGGTGTTCTGTGTGTAGGAGAATGAAAATGGATCATATCTATGACCTTACATGAACTTCAAGTCCAGGTGGATCAAGGGCCTCAAGATAAAACTGAATTCAATACCATTTTGTCTTCACGCATAGAGAAATGAAGACAATTCTGAATAGCACAAGAATCTGAGCATTATCCGTTGTGTTTGTTAGCTGAACATGAATATAGCTTTGACCTCCAAAGAAATACAGTGTAAACATCAAGTGTAAGTGAAAACATATCACTGTAACAGGTAAAACAAGAGCAATAATAACACATCTCTTCAAATATTCTGAGAATCGCTAGACATGGCTCCCGAGAGGAAGTGGGCAGTCTTAAAATTAGAGTAAATACCCTTACGTCATTCAATGTTGATATACAATCCATTTAATTAAAAATGTAGCATTCATATTGTACAATAAAAAGTGAACCTCAGGGTTGGGGATTTAGCTCAGTGGTAGGCGCTTGCCTAGGAAGCGAAGGCCCCTGAGTTGGGTCCCCAGCTCGAAAAAAAAAAAAAAAAGAAAAAAAAAAAAGTGAACCTCAATAATGTCGGTGTAGCTTTTTATTTTTCAAGGACAGTTTCATCTTGAATAGATTTCATTGACAATAATAATACCATGCAGAAATCAAGAGATATATAGCTGGACTCTTTGTTTTGATTTCATCCTTTGTGACTTGCTTTCCACACATATTTAAACAAATAACTTAAACTTTTTTAATCTTCATGTTTCAGTAACTTAAAAGAGATATAATAAAATTATATAACATAAATTATAATTATATTAACATTTATATGTTATGATTATTAAGCAGATACATTATCAAAAATAAGTAACAAATTAGTATTTGTCTGCATGTATATTAATGCTTACATAAGTGATTATCAAAACTTTAATGTATATTTAATTATATGTATGGATGTGTATAGTTGCCAGTGAAGGCCAGAAGAGGTCAGATGTGTTGGAGCCAAAGTTATAGACAACTTAGAGCTACCTGATGTGGGTCTCTTTCAAGAGGATTACGCTTAGCTAGTGACCTATCTCCCATTCCCTAATTAATAATTTTTGCCTACAGGATTGATTGGAATTTTTCTATTGACATATCTGAAAAACATTTACTACCAGAGTGTTCCCTATTCTGTCTATCTTTTATTTCATCCTATAAGCTAAGATAAAAAAGACATCTTTGTCTAAATAGCTTGAAATCTTTCCTTATCTTGAATGTGCCTTTATTTTCTTTTAAGAGTCTTCATTCAGATATATTGTATGGGTGTCATCTCACCTCTTGGCAAATCTTTCCAATTATTCTACTTTACATTACTACAAAGAATCAATAGTAATTATGCTATTTATTATAGCCAAGCAGTATATAAATTCTTCCTCTTGAAGGTAGTCAATTGGAAGTTCAGGGAATCAGAGCAAGGTTTGAACTCTCATAGAGCACACTGACAGTTTCTGGAGTAGACGCTGAAAATTTAGTGTCTTTACATTTGATTCTGGTCACTTCTGTGTATGAGAAGGCATGTACAAAATTTGTTCTAATATTAGTTTTTTATGATGCCTTGAATGAATAACTTGCCTGCCCCTTTGCTCTAGTCTCAGACATTTGATCATAAATCGATTGAGCTATCTTGGAAATTTTAAGAACTATGTATTTAGAAATTTTAATAATAAATGTGATAGATTGCAGATATAAATGATTGTTGAGTTGATATTCTTTATAGGTCAAAAGGAGAGTTTTTATGTGAATCATATTACTTAATATTGATATATGAGATAGATTGGTAGGTACATTAAATTACTAAGGACACAATTACTCTGTCCATGTTTTTGTCTTTAAAGTATTTCAAATATTGACTTATGTGAAAATACAAAAGTAAATTTATTAAAACATTTTTATTTATTCATATGGCTTGGTAATTATTAAGATTTAATTGTTCATTCTATACTGTGAAACTTCATATGAGAAAAATATTTCCAAGTTATGATATTTGTTTCATTTTAAATATACATTTTTCTGACAATTTCCCACTACAGAAAACTTCTCATATATTTGCAATGTTAATTTTTCACTGATCTATGAATGAGCAAGACTTATACATTGATTGTCAGTGAAATTTTTCTCAAACTAATAATTTTATAACAAGAGAAAAATCTCAGGATGGGAAATAACAGTAAATTATATAAGTGGATCAAAATATGACACAGTGAAAATCTGTGTTTTAGTGGAACATAATGGTAATATTTATATTAATTTACAACTCATATAGTGTATCAGATTTTATAATTCATTTTCAGTTAAATAACCACCAAAGCTTTCTTTTTTGTAAATCATCATTCATCATGAAAAACTAGAAACACTTTTCTTTACCTTATTTCAGGATTTGGCTTACAAAATGATAGAACATTCAACATGTTACCCAAAGACATTATATCATTTATAGATAAGCTTCAGGAGAATACTGAAGTCTAGTCTTCCTGGTGAGCCAGTGAAGTGTTTTGTTTTGTTTTGTTTTGTTTTTCTTTTTTTTCAGAGCTGGGGACCGAACCCAGGGCCTTGCACTTGCTAGGCAAGCGCTCTACCGCTGAGCTAAATCCCCAGCCCCCAGTGAAGTGTTTTAAGTGAAGTCACCCACCCAAGACTTTGTGGACTTTGGTCATATGAATGTGATTCCTACTGCTTGTCAGGATTAGTTCCTGAAAGGTATAGCAGCCAGGTTTTATACACAGGATAACATTAGTCTTGGAGATGAAGTGTTGTAGGATATTCTATTATAAAGGAGAGTAAATGTTCCACAATGCTCGATCTCCAGGGAATGTTGAACATACTTCACATTCTGTAGTTACTGCTAGTAATAAGTGAGAAATATTTGAGAGAATAGTGAGTTGAAGCAGTGCCACTCCAGACACTAATTCATACCACAAATGTTAGGACAAGATAGACTCCCTAAGATAAATGACAGGTGAAGCTGGGAACCACAAAATTAAAGTGGACTATCCCAATTTTCATCTTTACCATAATTTTTCTAATATGGAATGTGTTCTGATGATATTAGATATATCTAAACCAGAATTTACTGTTCCCAGGTCTTTGATCTCAGGAGGATCCCTGAGCCACCTGATATAGACCAAATGCAAAGTGGGTACAATTCTGGATATGCTGTGGCTTGAATGACAATGTCGCCCTATGCTCACTGATTTGAATTCTTGGTCACCACAGAGTGGTACTATTGAAAAGATTAGTAGGTGTGGCTTGTCGGAGGAAATGTGTCATCACAGGTGGGCTTTGGGCTTTCAAAAGGCTATCCAAACCTCTCTCTCTTTCTCTCTTTCTCTCTTTCTCTCTCTGTCTGTGTATTGGGATGTAGCTCTCAGCTACTGCTCCAGGATCACGTGTACTTCTATGCTCCCTGTAATGAGGAAAATGGACTAAGCCTCAGAAACTCTAAGTAACTCCTCAATTAAATGCTTGCCTTAGTCATGGTGTTTCTTCACAATATAAGAGTTGGCTAAGACAAGCTATAATTCATTGGTTATTGGTACATTGTAGCATGTTTTGTTACCAGGAAAAAAAAAACAAAAACAAAAACAAAAAAAACAACGAATCATTTTTTGAGAGGAAAAACGTTAATTTTTATTTAAGTCACTGGATGGTCAGTATGTTCAACAGTATGCATTATTATTTATAGTCACAACTGAAATAATGGAATTTAGAATCACTGGGAAGATACGCCTACAGCTATATCAGTGCAGATGTTTGCAGAGTGATTTACTAAGGAAGAAAGTCTCCTGGCTTAATGTGGGTGATACTCTTTCATTTGTTGTAGTCCTGGACTGAGTAAACAAGAAAGAAGGTAGACAATTGAGAGCCTGCATCTCTCTTCTGATGTATCTTCTGATATCCAGTTGTGGACACAATGTGACTATGGGCCATATGTCTCTATCACCCACCTTGAACCACTCATGTTGCCAAGCCTTCCTTTGCTACAATGAACCATATTCTCAAGTGTGATCCAAAATAAGATTTTTCTTCTTTGAGCTGATTCTGCCAATATTTTATCACAAGAAAAGTAACTAATGTATCAAGAATACACAGTAACAGTTGCTGCGACAGTTACAACCATCTGTGAAGCTAAAAGTGGGATCTTTGCCTCCATAATACCAATAATGCTATGAATCAATAGTTGCTAAGGAAAATGGCTACTTTTAAACTTCCTCTAAGCTTTCACATGTACCAAAGAACGGAAATGCTGATTCTTTGGTTAAACTTGATGTAAACTTCAAAATTGCTTTCTTTACACAGCTGAAAGTGTTGAGAGTAGAGCCATTCCCAATCTTTACAAGCTCTGGTTCAACTCAGCTATTCTGGTTCAAACTCCTCTCTCCAAGTTGACTGATTCAAATTGGCTTCCCTCAGCTTCTGACAAAGCTGCTCTGCTTCGAAAGACTGTATCTCAATTACAGCAAATGAGAGCAGTAATTGAGCTGAAAGGGTTTGCAACCCTTTAGTAATGAACCGCTCTAATTCAAATGCTGGGCTCAACTTCACTCAACTGAACTGTTCTAACCTGAATTCTCTAAACTGAACTGGACTGGACTGAACTGGACTGGAATGAAGTAAACTGAACCCCACTCTACTGACTCCCCTGAACACTGTTCTCTTTCCCTCACTGCTCTCTATTTTTATTTTTTCATTTGTTATTTTGTTTATTCACAATTCAAATGTTATCTCCCCTTCCGGTTTCCCCTGAAAACTCCCCACTCCAACCCTTCTCCCCCTGCTTCCACAAAGGTGTTCCACCACCCACTCACCTACTCTTCCACCACCACCCTATCATTCCCCTATGCTGGTGCATTGAGCCTTCACAGGACCAAGGGCTTCCTCTCCCACTGATGCCAGACAGCCATCCTTTGCCACATATACAACTGCAGCCATAGGTTCCTCCATGTGTACTCTTTGGATGATGGTTTATTACCTGGGAGCTCTGGGGGCGGGGGGGGGGTCTGGATGGTTGATAGTGTTGTTCCTCCCATGGGGTTGCAAACCCTTTCAGCTCCTTCAGTCCTTCCCCCAACTCCTCCATTGGGGTTGCCAGGCTCAGTCTGATGTTTTGCTGCAAGCATCCACGTCTGCATCAGTAAAGCTCTGACGGAGCTTTTCAGGATACATCCAAATCAGGTTCCTGTCAGCAAGCACTTGGCATCAGCAATAGTGACTGGGTTTGGTGGTCTCACTGCTCTTTATGTAGCCTCTTTTACCTGTCTGTGCTCATGAGAGTTGAATGTATTCTATCTCTGACTCGTTCTCTCATTTTTTTTTTCTGGCTCATCACCTTGTCTGTCTATCAGTTATACTTCATTGTTTTGGATCCAAGGTGTCCAAATGGCCTGTCTGTTTTCCAGCCAGTGGGATTAAAAGTGTCTATTCCAGCCACAATGATTGAAGGTTTGTGTGCCTGAGGTCGAAAGAGAAGGCGAGATGACCCTCCACTTCACCAGTTTTTGCATTGAGTGAGTAGCCAGGGAACACTAGAGAGCTTGCCCTGGTGGTCCAGATGTGGGAGAGATGACAGTCTGACTAATTAAGCTACCTCCCTGGCCCAAGTTCAGGATTTAGAATTAGCCCACCCCAACATCTACCCCATCTATGATCTGCTGCAACTCCTGAAACAGCCAGTCCTGCTAATCCAAAGCTGCAGGATCTCCATAATACATACATATAACATAACACATACATACATAACACATAACAACAACGAGATATCTGAGAGGAGTCCATGTAAGAATCCAATATTGATAGCTGCAGAAGACCTATGCCTCAAAACAGACCAATGACTTACTCATGGCAATAAACTTTTGAAAGTGAAGATGAAAAACAGTAGGGTATATTGTGTGACATATTGTGACACACTATAGCTTGCACAACGATATGTATTTTTTATTATTCTGTCTTATTTTATTTTATTTTTAGGAGGAAGGTTGCAAGATCAGAGGGAAGATATAATTGTATGTGGAAATGAGTAGCGTTGGGGTGCATGAAGGGAAATTCACAAAGAATCAATAAAAGTAAAAATAAAAAGGTCTTAGTATTGGCAGAAGAGATGGCTCAGTGGTTAGAAGCACTGTCTACTCTTCTTGAGGTCCTGAGTCCACTTCCTAGCAACCACATGGTGACTAACAACCATCAGCAATGGAGTCAGATGACAAGAACAACTTCCACATACCACACTGAAGATGGAGAAGTCAAGCTATAGTCTACTAGAACCTTCATCCTCATGTTCTAGTCTAGTTTGTATGCAAAAACATATGTACTCTGCAGACTACCAAAAGAAATGTACACACCAACACAGCCACAAAACCTTTGACCTATAATCTGTCCTGCCTGTCAAATCTGCTAGGGAAATAGTGGCATAGAAATTGTAGGATTATCTAACCAATGTCTGATTTGACTTAAGGCCCACTCCACCCATACCTGACACTGCTTGGGTAACCAAGACCCAGAAACTAGATAGGCCAGAGAACTATGGAAAATCCAAATTCAACCAAACAAAACTCAGAAAGAGAGAGAGAGAGAGAGAGAGAGAGAGAGAGAGAGACAGAGAGAGACAGAGAGAGATATCTATCTCAGAGGAAAAACTGATATTATACAGCACATGTTGGCTACTTGTTGCCTTCGTATATTCCTAAGCTCTCTGTAACCATCATCATAGAAATAAAAATGTAATTAATATCCCGAGTCAGTGTGCTCCTTCATCCAAATCAACGAAACTTATGTCTCAATAAGGGAGTGGGGGAGGGGGGAAGCCAGTATCACATGAAACTCTTTTCTAAATTCATGAAAGCAGAAGTACACAGCCACAGAGCAGTGCTTAATCTGGAATCACTAATGTGGAGTAATTCTTTCCCATCTATGGGGATTGCTGATGAAGGCAGTGTGATCAGATATCCCTTGATCGTTGATATGTCTGAGGAATTTGAACAGAACTTAAGAGAGATGAGAGATGTGGCATGAAGGATTGGGTATTCTAGCTAAACCCAATCTAAAACATTCTTGCCAAAATTTTGCTGATATGATGCAGATAGGAAACACCATTTGAATATGGAATATAATAATTGATTCTCCTGTAATTAAGAGAATAAGAAGTCCTTTAATAAAGAAGGCCAGGGATAGGTGCTTTGTCCATCTTGAGGCTTAGAGATCACTTCATGTAATATTTTTCTATGAACAATCTACTGCCTGAAAGGAAAATGTACTAAAATTTTATATGAACTTGTATGGCAAGCAAATAAACATTTGATTTTGAGTCTTAAATTAGTGCACAGTCACAGCCATGTTAAAATGTACAAAATTGGAAATTTGCATTTTGATTGTGCATAAAAATCGTCAGGTAAGTTCTTGAATATTTTATGTACTTACTGAATTTCTCAGTGAGGAAAAACTTCCTAGAAGTTAAAAATAACTGGAATGGAACTGGGAGAAAGAACCTTGCTACCCACGTTATGTCTGACTGCCTCCTCTTTGTGACACATCCATTCCATTTTTTCACACAGAAGTGATGTGGTATATCTCAAGAGAATATTTCCTGGGGAGGATCAAGCTAGTAGAAGACAGCTTGAATTCTGCTGCCAGCCCTTGAACACGAATAGGAAAGGATGGAATATTTCAATTTGAGTGAAGAAAAATAACTAAATATAATAATGCTCTAGCAAAGAAAGATGTTCTTAGAATACACAAAACACACGACATGATGCTGCACATTTTAGGAGTCCCCTGTCAGGCTTACTGAAAAGCATTATGTTGTTTAAGGGAACAGATGTTAAAACAACAAAAAACTGAATAAAGCAGTTCCTGATAAAATTATCTTTTGCAATTACTATAATGTGAAGTTTCTGAAGCCACCCTAAATAGCTCTAAGCTGAGTGCTTGAGCATAGAGTGTTAGAAGTTCGCATTATACTCCATTACTTACAATGTGATAAAAGTAACATAGAGTTCCTAAACAATAATGCTATACCCCTAAGGACAGATAATTATTACTCTGAAATTTTGTTAGTGTCATGAGACAGTGTTACAGGAATTAATTTGCAAAATATGTTCCATAAATATTAATTCATACTTGTTCATACTTTAATCTTCAATGATATCTGATTTGGGAATTTTCTAACCATTTTTCCTATGTTAATCTAAGTTGTGCCATATTATCTAAAGATGTGCCTTTATAATAAGTAGAAAAATGAGGTATGATGTATAAAAATAGTGATCACAGTATCCTTGGCCTTGTTCCAACTTATTTTCTCTGTTTTAATTTACTTTTTTCTTTCTTTCTCTCTCTCATGCCCTTCCTTCCTTCCTTCCTTCCTTCCTTCCTTCCTTCCTTCCTTCCTTCTTTTCCTTACTTATTTTTACTGCTGCTCAAAATTCTCCAAGGTTTTGGTTTACTAAGCAATTAGATCCCAAGAGCCATCCAGCCTGTCACAGAGAACTCTATTCTCTATAAAAAAAAACAAACAAAAAAAAAAAAAACAAAAAAAAAACAGGAAAAAATAGGTTTTGAAAAAACTCAACTTGCAAGTGGGCAGGCTGGAGGCACTGTGGAGGATAAGAAGGAAAAATTGCAATGTCACAGTCAATCTGAGCTACACAATGCATTTTAGATCAAATTGTACTATCTGCAGAAGCCTTTTCTTTTAGCAAAAATAATGCACAAGTAACTGAATACTGTGAAAGTTTCATAAAAGTAATAGAAAAATTAAAAACCTAAATAATATGAATTTTAAATCCAAAGAAGAAAATATGATTTAAGATCTTTGAGTTGATTCTTTAAACAATATTCAGAACTCTCTCTCTCTCTCTCTCTCACACACACACACACACACACACACACACACATGCACACACAAAACACACATGCACACACACACACACACATGCACACACACAGACACACAACAACCACAACAACCAGAGCAACAACATTTTCCCAATAATCATAAGCATTAATTTTTAAAGAATAAACTAGATAGCAATATAGACAGTGACATCCCATTGTTAATTTTCAGACTGCTGTGCTCTAAATGTTAATCTCACTGTGAAAACATAATTTGAGAACTCCCTGCTCCCTGAAGCAATTGACAGGATAGTCATCTTGTTTTCAGCAGGTGAAATGTGTGTTTGGATCTTACCTACATCGAAGGCGTAAAGCTGGCGTAGAATGGAGCTATGACCCCTTCACAAACAGAAACGCATTATTGACTCTGCTGTGTAATTTTCAGTGAATTGCTAGTGACCTTGACATATGTACTATACCACATTCATGCAGTGAAAACTCACAGGTGATATTCAAAGAAACCTACAAAGAAAGTGAGGTGGTCCAATGGCTACTCACAGTTTAAAATCAGATAAATTTGTGATAAAAGGTTACAGCCATATAGCACTGAAGGAAAGTTTAAGAAATACAATCCCAACATCATAACAAGTCTGTCTATCACTTATGGAAGTCTGGAAATTACAGTTAAAGGAATGAGTTTTCATATTGTAAAATAGCACTTCTTTACATGGAAAATAGCTTCCCAAAGGTCACAAAGTAGCTGTTGTAAAACAAACTGTATTATTGTGCTATGAGCCATGTAAAGAACAAGCTACTGAGTACCTGAAGGCTTTTCGCATTATATTGAAAAAATATGATTAAACTAAAATATACATATAAGAAAGGGGAAATATACTAAAAAAGAAAAAGAAAACAAATTTAATGTGGCACTTACTTTATAAAAGAAGTTATCCCAATGGCTGGCCAGCACATGAAGATGTGTCTGAGCTTCATCAAAGTATAGCTAAAGAAAAAAAGCTCATTAAATTAAAAACAGGACTCATTAATGTGTAATGACGAGACTGTCACTACAAAGCTGGTCAAAAAGATGTCATATGTTCAAGTGGGAAAAGTATTAGATATTTCCTGCCACCCCTACACTGACACAGTATAAAGCTACCTCCTAAAGAGTTTAAGCTTTTATTGGCACACACATTTTCTCTCCAGTCTTGATCACGAAAGCTTTTTTTTTTGCCATGGTGAGTGCGGAGGCTTGTGGCTCCTCAAGAATATAGGAATAAGGGACTGGAGTGCTTAGCCGTACATAGAAATGATAGTCGGGATGGAAGAGCAGAGACGGCAGCAGCAGGACATCTTGGAACCACGAGCAGAAGGTAGCAAGGGTGCATTGGAAATCAGGAAGTCTTCTGAAACATCTATGCTCTCCCTCAGAGACACACCCTCCTCCAAAACACCATACCTCCTGAACTTCCCCACCGCTGCCAAAAGAGGACCAGTTTTCAAATGCCTAAGACTTTATTCAAAGCACACAATCACTTCAGAAATGAAGCTACTGAATGGATAAGTATAGATAGACACGTGCAGTTAGATTATGATTCCGTTTAAATAAAACTTAAAAACAAATATCCCAAAATCCTCTAGTACTGCAGAGCAGGGCAGGGTCTGTCACTGGGGAGGAACTATAACACGGGTTTACAGGAGGAAGACATTACAAATTCTGTGACGTGATTTTATAGCATAGAAAGAGCTTTTTTTTTTTTTTTTTGTAAATGAAAGGTATAAAAGAAAGCTTTAACTTATAACACAGTGTACTTCATGTGGGAATATTCAACATTTGGAGTTAAGACGCAAAGTGATGTGGAAAAGAAAGACCATTTGAAAAAATATTAGCGAAATGTAGACATATTATCCATAAATGCTATTTCCAGGTAAGAATTCAAACGTTTTCTTTTTTTTTCACTTTTATTAGTTATTTTATTCACTTACATCTCAATGTTATCCTTCTTCCCAGTTTTCCCTCCACAAGCTCCCTGTCCCCTCCCCCTCCCCCTGCCTCTATGAGGGTGCTCCCCCACCTGCCCACTCACTTGGGCCTCAGTGCCCCAGCATTCCCCTACCCTGGGTCATTGAGCCTCCACAGGACCAAGGGACTCCCCTCCCAGTGATGCCCTATAAGGCCATCATCCTCTGCTACATATCCAGCTGGAACCATGCCCCCCGACCCCACCATGTGTGTACTCTTTGATTGGTGGTTTAGTCCCTGGGAGTTTGGGATCTGTTTGGTGGATTTTTATTGTTCTGCCTATGGGATTGCAAACCCCTTCAGCACCTACATTGCTCATCCTAACTTCTCCATTGCGGTACCCGTGCTCAGTCAGATGTTTGGATGAGTTCATCCACATCTGTATTGGTCAGGCTCTGGCAGAGCCTCTCAGGGAAGAGCTATACCAGGTTTCTGTCAGTAAGCATTTATAGGCATGGCCCTGGGTTAAGGGGCAGGACCACCCACCCACCTCAAAATATTAATCCCGAATTTCTCCTGTCAAAAGGTAATGCAGGGACAAAGAGTGGAGCAGATACTGAAGGGAAGGCTAGAGACTGCCCCACCTAGGGATCCATCCCATCTGCAGATACCAAACCCAGACATACACTTTTTCAACATCTAGAATGAAAACACAACACTGTCATGGGAAAAGATAAATAGAGAAATTTAAACTTTAATAACATATATAGTGATGTTTGAAGATTAGCTCTACCACTATGTAAAAAGTTTGAAAAGACTTTCAGTAATTATAAAAAAAAAAAGGAACATATACATAAAAAAGAAAAGCTAAAAAGGAAGCAAAAAGGCAAACTTTAACTTCTGAAATAAAACATTTGCTGGCTTGGCAAAGGGCAGAATAGAGTGGAAAGGAGGGAAGAATTACTAAACATCTTAAGACACGAATAAAAATTTGGAAACAAAAGCTTCTAAAGAAATAACGGAGTGACCCGTATTGTTATTCAGGCACACTAGTGTTCAAATTCATGCATTTGTACACAGACAAACGCCATATTACAGGTAGCAAAGCGTCTATACAGAACCTACACAGAAGACAGGAGAGGGTGAAAAAAAATTAAAGCAAGTGGTAAAGGAAATCAAAGCCGTGCTAATACAGAATATTCTGTCCACCTGAGATGCAGTGTTTCCATGTATGAGATCCTCAAAAAGAAATAAGAAAAACCTAATTAAACCATTTTCAAATGAAAGAAACAATAAATTTACTGCCATCTTGCATGAAAAGAAATACTTGAGATTCTTTTAATCAGAAGGATGAATATCGGGATATGATTATATTCCTGAATAATTATGTTAAGAATGATGACTTTTTTGCACTTTTTTTAGAAAATTAGCTGGAATTCTAGTGTATGATGACTTATTCAGCTCTGGCTGGTTAAGTTTCTTATTGGAGCCATCTCAAATCATCTATGTCTCACTGAAAATTAATTTTATCTGAAAGAAAGGAATATTTTTAATTTTCTTTCTGGTTTTCTAGACTATTGCATATATTCTGCTACACACTTTGGGTTTACTTTTTAAACTTTTTGCATGATTTTTCCCTAATAATATTACAAAACAAAATGTGTACAAATGAACTTGTACTAAAAATTTAACGGCTGCACATTCTGGGAGCACATGCATGTGTACAAACATTTATGGAAGTGAGTAGTGACAGTTTCTTCACAGGGTTTGTCACGCAGAATTTGTCCATATTAAATGTTTTATTTTACCTATCAACCGACTCTTTCTAAATTGTTTCCTCATATCCTTTTTCAGTTGAATTTTTCTTATTAAACAATGAGTTGTATCCTAAATAGAAGTCTAAATTAAGTTTCTTATTATGACCAGTATTCTATATAGAATATCTAAGTGTCATTTCATTGTTGGTCCATCTTGTGGTAACTTCAATTTTAATCTGTGTTTCTGTTGCAAATTCAGGTTCACATTCCATAAAAATAGGAAAACCAACAGCTCTAATTCACCGGCCTTTATCAACAGCTAACACCTGTTTCACAGATTAAAATGTATTCATGAATAACACAGAAGCCACAGAAATCTCTACCTCTACTAAAAGACAAGTTTGAAGGCCATCTGATGCTTTACAGTACTCACCTGTGCAACCCCAGAATACTGACATGATTCAGTAATGTGAATATTATCACTTGTCAATGCCAGGAGACCTATCTGAATCCAGAAAACTTAACAGGAACAGGACAGTGATGTGTGATTTACAGTTAATAGCTACTTTGTCTCATTCTATTTAATCTAAATTAAACTGTCAGTGTGTCTTTCCTTCCAGTGAATGTGTTCGCTCATCAAGGAAGCAGCAGTGCACACATTGTATCCTGTACAGATGAACGACCCTTGTGTTATCCTGTTTTCTTTACCTGACAAAACAAAACAAACAAGTCAGACAATAATAAGTTAAAAATGACCTCTCGTTTATGATTGCTTTCAATTGTCCATTCTGTCTTTTAAAAACATTTGCAATGAAGAATAAAGCTAAAAACATTTATTGCAGAAAATGCAACGGCAATACCCCATTTAAAAATTATCAATTTGTTTAGGACACGAAACAATAGTTATGCTATTATTTTCTGAACAATCAGTTGTCCCAGTGACTACCTTTCCATTTCTATTCTACTATAGTAGTAGACAAAACTAAAATAAAACAAATCATTTTATTCTTATTCCCTGTCCACAAAAATTATAGTTATAGTTACTGCCATTCCCAAATTCAGAGATAAAAATGTATATTATACACACATATGGACAAATGTATAACACAAATAATTAAATACCAACCTATTTTAGGAATAATTAGCAGCAGGACACTATCATCAGTATATGTATTAAAATAAACTATATTTTGGGATAGAAATACATGTAGAAATACATGTAGAATTGTAGCAGGCATGAACTGTGTTAATAAACTTTTTTTCCCCTGTGATCTGTGCACAATCGCTATGTGGTATTTATTTCATAACTTTGTGATAGAGAAAATATAGTCCTTGTGTGTAATGAATAGAAAATATTTTCAGAGAGTTATAGGAGGGCATCTGGTATCTAAAAATGAAAAGTCTCTTTTTCATATTTCATATGACTTTATTTTGACAGCCACAGTAACAAATTCAAAGTTCCCATCACGGAGGTGTGGGATGCATCCTCGACACATGCACAGTTTCCACTTCCCAGAGGATTTAATGTCATTTCAATCAGAACAGTGCCTCTAGACAAAGGCAGTAATAAATTGGAGGCATCATCTTCACCCTGAGAAACCCAGAAAATGAGAATATAGAAATTATAGCAAGGTGGGCGACATTAAATCGTCTACCTAGTGAAGAGCTTACACTGTACTCCATCTGAGAACCATGCAATGAACAAAGAGTAGCATTTTTAAAACAAAAGATTAATTATGTATAGTAATATATTATATGTTAATAGATAGATGGGAGAATAGGTTGCTATTGTTACCAAAACGTGGCTTATGTTGAGGAGACATATGTAGCTAATTACCCTTATTTGGTCATAATGTGATGTTAACATGAATCAAAACATCACAGTATCCTACATAAATCAGTGTGACTATTGTGTAAATCAAAACTGTATAAAGCTTACATAGTGCACATATGACAACCATACCCTGGACATATTCAATGCTATGCTTATTAAACATATTATAAGTATAGATATATTAGATTATATGTAGCAATAAAAACTGTCTCACTGGGGGATCAATCCTGTTTGCAAACACCAAACCCCAATACTGGGCACTGTTGCCATTACTACAAGTCGCTTGCTAACAGGAACATAGTATGACTGTTCCTTGGGAATCTTCCAGGAACTGGCCTATGCAGATGTGGATGAGTGGAGCCAACCATCAGATTGAGCTTGGGTACCCAGATCCAGGAGCTGATTGAAGGAGGAACACAGGATTGCAAGAGCAACATTGTGTGGCCAGACCACCCAGTGCTCCCAGGGACTAGATCACCAACCAACATGTGTATGGTGAGGGATTCATGGCTCTAGATACATATGTAGCAGAGGAGGGCATTGTCTGATATCAGTGGGAAGGGAGCTCCTTGGTCCTGTGAATGTTTGATGCCCCAGCATAGGCAGATGCTGGAACAGTGGACCAAGAGTCGGTGGGTGGGTGGGCGAGCACCCTCATAGAAGCAAAGAGATGGGAGAGAAAGGGTTTGATGGGGGATTTGTGGAGGAGTAACTGGGAAAGGAATACACTTGAGATGTAAAATAATGTAATGATTAATAAAACGAAAAAATAGTGATATCAAGTTTTTCCACAGAGGATCTTCGTATACAAGCCAACTCTAAAAGGGATGTGATGTGATCTTTTAATAACAAACTCAACAGGGTCATTTCAATAGCTGAAAGGAAATTTGCTTGTGAAGAAAAAACAACCTTGTTAGAAAGTATTCGGTGCCTGGGAAACAACACAACTATCATGTTCATATGACAGGCTATTTCTTCAAAAATATTTTGTCTGATACATATTATGAACAGTTCTTTGCTACCAGTGATCCTAAAATACTTGATGTGGTAGTTCAGGATAAATGGCATGAAACAAAATTACAGAAAAATTACTGGTTTGTATTTTTGTGTAGAATATCATAATATTCTTTAAAAGAGCAACACACACAAATTTTTCTTGATTGAATGTTATTACTAAAAACAATGTTGTCTAATAATATGTTTTTATTTTATATTATTTATTTACATGGCTAATTTCATTTTAATTACTTTTTCTTTTATTGAAAATAATGGTTTTCATGAAATATGTCCTGATTAAGATTTTCCCTTTCTTTGGTCCCTTTTCTTTCTTTTTTTTCCCTTCCTTTTTTTTATTGGACTTTTTTATTTACATTTTGAATGTTATCCCCTTTCTGGTTTCCCGGGAGTCCATAAATCCCTTATCCCCTCCCTCTCCCCCTTCTTCTATGTGGGTGTTCCCCCAACAACCCACCCCTTCCCGCCTCCCCGCCCTGACATTCCTCTACACTTGGGGGTCCAGCTTTGGCAGGACCAAGGGTTTCCCCTCCTATTGGTGCCCAACAACGCCATCCTCTGCTACATGTGCAGCTGGAGCCATGGATCTGTCTTTGGGTAGTGGATTAGTCCCTGGGAGCTCTGGTTGGTTGGCATTGTTTTTCTTATGGAGTTGCAACCCCCTTCAGCTTCTTCAATCCTCTCCCTTTGTCTGTCTCTCATTAGAAAACAAACCGGCTTCTAAGGAACAATAAAAAAATGTAACAATGTAAAACAAACAAACAAACAAAAAAGGCCCAACACTTCTAAATAGGAAGAAAATAAATGAACAGAAATAAAATAACTCAAAAAAGGGCAAAAGTGACTCAAGAAATAAACACAGTGACTCATGTGTTCACACAATCTGGAATCACATTAAAACCCAAATCCAGAAACCAGGAAGATTACACACACACACACACACACACACACACACACACACACACACACACACATATATATATATATATATATATATATATATATATATATATGCAAAAAACGTGTAGGGAGAAGAATAAAGAAAAAGAAGAACAAAAAGAAGAGCTAAAATTAAAATAGAGAATATTTATAGATAACAGCCCACCTTGTGATACCAAGTTGCAGTAGGCTACACAAGTCAGTGTACTTATGGGAAAGGGATGGAAATTCAGGCAACAGATTTAGATACACTGTCTTCTTCTGCTGATAGAAGTCCCACGTGAAGACCTAGCTGCACATTTGTGTGTACTTATGTGCAGAAGACCTAAATCCCATGCCTGCTCTCTGCTTGGCAGTTTAATTTTTGAGAGCCCCTATGGACCTACTTTAGTTGATTCTATAGGTTTTCTTGTGGAATCTTTGACCTTTCTGGCTCCTTCAAACTTTCTTTCCCCTCTTCCACAGGATCCTGGAGCTCTGCCTAATGTTTGGCTGTGGGTCGCTGCATCTGTTGCTGGGGGACGCTGCTCAGATGACAGTTGTACTTGGTTCCCGCCTGTAAGTATAGCGGTGTGGCACTGGCCTGGAGATGAGAAGGGCTCCCTAAATCTCGAGATTTTCTCATCCTGAGAGCAACAGTTTGGGTGTTCCCCTGTCTTGGCCAACATGTTATTCTCCCTGAGGTATAAATATCCCCTTCCCCCTTACAATAAACTAGCTGTACTCTGATACAGTCTCCTGTGTGCTGTTTCCTGTCACGTTCATTACTACTCAGGATCCTTTTCTAGTCATGACAACCCTTGGCTCCACATTTTCCCTGGTATCAGGATAGTGTAATATAGCCGATCATACCAGGACAGAGCAGGATTTAGGCATGGCACATCAGATTATCATTAATAGTGTCAGGATTGGGCATGCGCCTTGAGTTAGGTCAGTCATTGGTCCGCCATTCCCTCAATTTGTGTTTCATCTTTATCCCTCTACATCTTGTACACAAGACAAATTAGGAGGGAGGGGAAGCCATAATTAAGGAATTAATTAATTAATTAAAAGATAAAGATTTAAGGAAAAATAAAGAAAAACTCTCAGAGCTTCCAGGGACTAAGCCACTACCCAAAGAATATACATGGACTGACCCTGGGCTCCAACCTCATAGGTAGCAATGAATAGCCTAGTAAGGGCACCAGTGGAAGGGGAAGACCTTGGTCCTGCCAAGACTGAATCCCCAGTGAACTTGATTTTGGGGGGAGGGCGGTAATGGGAGGAGGATGAGGAGGGGAACACCCGTAGAGAAGGGGATGGGGAGGGGTTAGGCTGATGTTGGCCTGGAAACCAGGAAAGGAAATAACAATTGAAATGTAAATAAGAAATACCCAATTTAATAAAGATGGAGAAAAAAATAAAGAAAAACTCTGACATGATTTTAAGAGACAGTGACCCTCCAAAGGTGCCATGTATTCTCTATTAAACATCTACTGCTAGACATGCAGCCTACTGTTAAGATTAGTTTATTTACCTAGTGAGACACCCTTGAAGGAAATAGGTGGATAGGAATTGTAGATAGCTTCTGGGATAAATATGGAGGCATATGTCCATTTTCCCTTTTACATCTAGGCCTCATGTGGTGCAGACTCATGCAGGTCCTCTGTATTCTGCCTTCGTGCCTGGGTCATAAATTCATCAGTCTGATTTTCAGAGTTCTTTTCTTGATGTCCTCATTCTTTCTGCTGCGTAGACTCCATCTACAACTCCTGCAGGGTTCTCTGCTATCTGAAGGGAGGAATTTGATGGTGAGATTCCTGTTAACGTTTAATGCTCTAATGTCACTCACTCTCTTCATAATATCTTGCTGTGGGGATCTGCATTTTTCCCATCTTCTGCAGGAGGAAGCTTCTCTGATGGTGTCTGAGGTAGGCACTGGTCTATGAGTATAACAGAATGCTATTAAGAGACATTTAATTGCTCTCTTTCTTCTTAAGTCAGAACAATTGATGTCTGTGTAGATTCACCTGCTGGGTAGAGTGGCCTCATAGGTTTTTGTAGAAACAGTTTTTCTAAGAAATGCTGATTAAAGTTTATATTTATGAATTAAAATGTTGCCATGTCTGTAAGTAATTTATGATGTGCTTGGAGATCATTTATAACTAAATGTTGAAACTGCCTATATTCTGTGTTTTAACCGCTTCAGAATTAACAGACATCTCAGAAAAAGAAAACATAGTCAATATGACTATACATGGACCTTCAAATATATTTACATGCTACAACCTCAACTAAATGCACAGCCTTGATCATATCATATTCCCTATTTTCCCTTTTCCATTTTTGATTCATTCCTCTCCATGACCCAGAAAAAAGTGTGTGTGTGTGTGTGTGTGTGTGTGTGTGTGTGCACCTGTGTATGTGTGTGTGTGTGTGATGATGACAAGGCCTCAGAGTATTTATTAGAAACAGAAAATTTTTGAAAGTAGCAGCCTCTCATCTCCAAATAACTAAGAAGCAACAATTGAATATACAGTGCTAATATCTGATTGGGTCTTTTTTGGGCCAATGTGAGACAGTAAGGCTTGAAAAATATTCCTTTTTTGTGAGACTCCTATAAGTGATCAATTGAGAAAAACGTTTCTTACTACCTGTTCTTATCAAATTTGCTAAACTATAGAATACTTAAAGAGATAATGTTCGGTTTTTCAATTAGACCACTTCTTTATGAATTAGGCTTTCGTAAATTAATTTTCTTTTAGATAAGAAGAGAGGAAACTGAAACTCTTCTGAGTAAAGCACACCAACTCTTAGTAGACAGTACTAGGAATTCGTCTTTCTCCTGTTATGTGGCATTGCCACAAGGTTTGGAGGCCATTTTGTAAGTTGGTCTTTCTGTGCCAATCAAAATCCATAGCCTATATCCCTTTGAGAAGCAACATAAAGATGGGACTAGACACTGCCAATTATTCCCTGAGCAACTGTTAGGTTCACAGTCACTTATACATTCCTGACTTCTACATATCTCTCACATACATGCACACATGCACATGATAATGCTCACACTAATATCAACAGTCAAACAGACATGGATTTTTCTACACTTTCAGGACAGTAGAATATATTACTGGATCATGTCGTAATTATTTTACGACATTGTGTTTGGAACCATGTGACTAGTCTTTCTCTAAGGTTGTGTTCTATAATAGTTCCTCCTTCTTGGACCCTGGCAACACTAATATTCCTTTTACCCATGAATGTATCACACTATCCTGCCACTTAATAACAGTACTAGATTATTTTATATACACACACATATACATATGCATATATATGAATGTTAGTTTATTTAAATGCTATAATTATGATTTAAGTACTTATTTGAATTGGGTATTCATTATTATGATGAAGATATGATGTTAAAGCAAGGATGTTTTATTTTATATTCTCTTCAGTACTGTGAAAATTTGCATTTGTTATGAGTACAATATTTTATGTAAAGTCCTTAAGAGAAATAAATTTAAAAGCTCTATGGAGTGAGAAAATTAAAATGGAAAATTTGTCTTTTATTATCTACATGGAAATAACATTTGGTTTTCCAAATGTTCTATTAAATCTTTTAAAGATATCTTCTTCTAGTAAAGTATGCACTATTAGCGTTATAGCCGGTCTAGTGCCTGATGTACCTTAAAATGTGTGATAGATGGATTGATCACACCTCATTCAATTATTATCCCCCTAAGGCTTATATATTTTCTGTGATGAAGGGGGGTGTTGGAGATTAGATCACTTAAGGTTCTTGATGTAATGGGCTTGTCTAGATATAGCCATGATATGTACTTTGGGGAAGAAGCCAAGAGAAAAGGCAGGAGCAGAGAAGTAATGGAAAGGTCCATGTTCCTGGCTATAAAGATGATCCTGGCTATGGACCATGAACTAAGGAGGCAGTTCTCGAAGTGGAAGTGTAAGGAAATTGTTCTATATGTGTTCTCTCAGAGGATCCTTGTTCCAGAAGAGAGAAATGTCATCAAGGAGTCATCACAAATTCAAGGTAGTATTAAGGAATATCCAGGGAAATGGCTCAGTAATTCATAATATTTATTGCCCTTATAGAGCGCCTATTTTCAATTTGGAGCAAACATATAGTGGTTCACAATCATCCCTAACTCCACTTATTACATACCTTTTCATATTCTGCAAGGACCAGGCACATATGTGGTGGAGGTAATAAGTGGAGTTAGGGATATATATATATATATATATATATATATATATATATATATGAAATAATAATTAGTAAACAAAGAGACTAACATTTTGAAGCAGATTTAGCCGGGGATATGGATGGGGAGGACTTAGATGTAGGAAAGGGAATAGAAAAAAATGCAGTAATTAAATAGTATCAGAAAAAAATGAACAATACCAACAAAACGATGCTTACTACCCTTGTAGTAGACCACAGCTTTTTTTCTAGCACCCACATTAAGCAGTTCACAGTCCAGCACTAATTGTAATTATAGTGCTAGAGGATCTGTGGCCTCTGGGCCCTTTAGGTACCTGCCCTGATGAGAATATACCCAGGTGCATATGGACATATACACATATACTTTATTAAAAATAATAAGCGCTGAAAATCTTTTAAAAATCTATCAGTTTAAAGCTTTAAATCTTTTAAAATTGCACCAGTTTAACGTGAACAAAGACGGTGATTTATATTTTTCTCATGGCTATTAAGAATTAAATGTCTAGGGGATTTAGCTCAGTGGTTAGAGTGCTTGCCTAGGAAGCGCAAGGCCCTGGGTTCGATCCCCAGCTCTGAAAAAAAAAAGAACCAAAAAAAAAAAAAAAAGAATTAAATGTCTATCACATGTTTTCTGACATGCCATCTTCTACTTTACTCATTTAATATTGTAGCCTTGGCCACTTAGTTCAACAAACTGAAACCAGTTCCTTTTAGTTTTGTTGTTTATGGATAAGTGTACTTATTTATATTATACATTAAAAAAATTTGTGATTTGAAATTAGTTCACAAGTAAAAGCAGGAACTATATCTTGTGTATTTAATTGTTCACTATCGGCCATGAAGGTGAAAAAAGAGCATAATTAAACATACACATTTTTTCCTTTACAGAATCATGAGAGTTGTCCATCGTAAACACACGAAACACTAAACTAAAAAAAATGAGCATCAAAATAACCACAAGGACCATGGTAGATACTTGCAGAGGGAATAGCTCCATCAGGTGACTGTCGCTCTTGAATTTTCTAAGAATTAAAAAAAAATAAGCATTATCTCTATACATGAATAACTGTTCTATGTCACAAAATTCTTCTAAGCATCTTTCTAGGTTTATATATTTTATCCATGGCAAATCTGTATCAAGGGCTAAGGGGACAGATTTACACCATCCTGTCATTTTGAAACACTGCTGGTCTGTTTCACTGGCCCTCACCTTTTAAAACTCAATGAGTTTCCAGTCTGTTAGCCTCACTTCTCTCTCGGTTCATAGGAATCCACTGAACTCTGAACAGCTGCAGATTGTATAAGATGAAGGAAAGTACTGCCATTTTCAGCTGGTAAGAAATTCTACATTGTTGTAATAAGCCGAGATAGTTTTTAGAAAGGATTAGTTTTCAACTTATAAAATATATGGAGATTTTGGGCTATTAGGAATTTATGGCATTTTATTTGAAAGGCATATATATTATATATATTTACATAAACAAATATATTTCTCTTAATTTACTTTTGAAGTACATTTAAATAGTCATTCTCAAACTTGCTAATACTACTAACACATGTTAATACAATTTCTTAGGTTGTAGTGAGCCCCCAAATAAAATTATTTTGTTGCTACTAAATAACTGGAATTTTGTTACTGTTCTGAATATTGTTAAGGATATCAGATATGTGGCATGGAAAGACGTGGTGGCCTACAGCTAGAGGACCACTGTTCTGAGTCCTACATCCAAATATTAGGCAGAGTCCTGCAGTGGTGAGGAAGGAAGGATTGGAAGAGCCAAAGTGACGAAAGACAGGACGAGAACACGGCCCGCAGAGTCAACTGATATGGACGCAAAAGGACTCATTGAGATTCGGGACCCTAGGTCTGACCTAATTCCTATGCAAATATGTTATGGTTGTGTCGTTCAGTGGGGGATTTGTAACAGTGGGAGCATTTGGAACCTTTTCCTTCTTTGCCTCAAGCCTTGATGTGGGAACATGTGCCTGGCCTTTTTATATTGGATATTGTATTTATTTACATTTCAAATGTAATCCCCTTTCCTGGCTACCCTCTGGAAACCCCATATTCTATCCTCCCTCCAATTGCTTCTATGAGGTTGTTCCCCCACCCACCCACCAACTCCCTCCCTGCCCTGCATTTCCCTACACTGGGGCATCGATCCTTCTGAGGACCAAGGGCCTCTCCTTCCATTGATGTCCAACAAGGCCATCCTCTGCTAAATATGTGGCTGGAGCCATGAGGCCCTCTATGTGTACTCTTTGGATGGTGGTTTAGTACCTGGGAGCTCTGAGGGGTCTGATTGGTTGATGTTGTTGTTCTTCCTGTGGGATTGCAAACCTATTCAGCTCCTTCAGTCCTTAACTCTAACTCCTATTCCTCCGTTTGGGGACTTCGTGCTTAGTCCAATAGTTGGCTGGAAGCATTCACCCCCGTATTTGTCGACTCTGGCAGAGTCTTTCATGAGATAGCTATATCAGATTCCTGTCAGCAAGTATTTCTTGCCATCTGCCACAGTGTTTGGGTTGGGTGACTGTTTATGGGATGGATCCCCAGGTGGGGCAGTCACTGGATGACGTTTCCTTTAGTCTCTGCTACATACTTTGTCTCCATATTTCATCCCTTGAGTATTTTGTTCCCCTTTTAAGAAGGACTGAAGCATCCACACTTTGGTCATCCTTCTTGAGCTTCATGTGGTCTGTGGATAGTATCTTGGGTAATTCGAGCTTTTGGGATAATTCCACTTATTAGTGAGAGCATACCATGTATGTTCTTATGTGATTGGGTTACCTCATTCAGGATGATATTTTCTAGTTCAATTCATTTGTCTAAGAATTCCATTTAGTCATTATTTTTAAGAGCCGAGTAGTTCTCCACTGTGTAAATGTACCCCATTTTCTGTATTTATTCCTCTGTTGAAGGATATCGGGGTTCTTTTCAGCTTATGCTTATTATAAATAAGGCTGCTATGAACATAGTGAAGTATTTGTCCTTGTTATATGTTGGAGCATCTATAGGTGTATGTCCAGGAATGTTATAGCTGGGTTCTCAGTATTTGGTTGATATTTTCCAAGTGAAGGTGAATGAAGGTGTGCAGGAGAAATAGGAGATGATCGTGGAGTAGCGATTGGGGGTGGAAGAGATTGGGGGAAGGAAGCAGGGGAAACTGCTGTTGGGACTTACATAAGAGAGAATAAATACAAAGAAAAAATTCACTCTACTCTTTTATTTGCCAACAATTTTTCAGTTAATAAATTAGCAACAATTTTATAATTATGTGGCTGTATATGAAAATGATTTGATTTTACTGACAACTTCAGTATTATATGAAAATCTTGAAACCCATTTTGTAAGTTTCTTTCCTTTCCAGCTTCCACAGTTAACATTTCAGAAATGTACGCCATTAGCACTGTGCATCATCTGATCTTATGTGGTGTCAATTAAGAAATTACGTACAGAAGCACATAGCAAAACTAAATTCTGGCCAGTCCTATTTCAACATATTGTAGTATAGAGTAACATATCTATGTATGTATTTAATTAAATAAATAAGTAAATTAATTAGAGCTTGGTCTAGTATAGTCTAAATGCTAAATGGGTAGTTTAGACAGTGTTCACTGGCTCTCATAAGTAATGTTGTTAAGTTCAAGTTGTTGCAACTTTCCGGTATTTCTGTTGGGAAATTTCACCAAGAATTTGCCTTTAGAATGACAACATTTAAACCTGTCTGTATCATTTATTGACCTTTATACTTTGTTTGCATATTTCTTTCCTTCTAAGACTATTCCCATAAAATGGGAATAATGGAACTTAATTAAGGCATTTTTGTAAAACATACTTGTTCCAGGAATCTCACGTACAACAATTACTGATGCTTCCTTGAAAACAAATCTATACTTGTGTTACTGATTGTGAAAATATCACTATTAATGTATATTTGATGATGTCACTCACATTCATAAGTTAAAATTTCAATTATCAAATTCACTTCACACCTTATGATGACCTAGAAATTCTAGTTGTTCTACTTTTACTTCCTACATGTAATTACAGGCATGTACACACCCCTCTTTTATATGTATCAGTAAGGGTCAAACACTTACGCAGAGGCAGGCAACACTTCCAACAATGCCTGCATTCCGTCTGTTAGAGGACACGTGTGAAAACCAAGCTGTACATCTGTTCTGTATGCACAGGTAGTTTGGGTCCAGCCTGTGCTTGCTCACTGTTTGCTTAGTGGTTCAGTTTCTAGAAGCCTTTAAGGATCCAGTTTATCTGACTCTTTCGGTCTTCCTGTGAAATCCTCACCTCTTCAGCTCCCTCAATCCTTCCCATAACTCTTGCGTATGACTCCTGAGCTCCATTTAATGTTTGGCTGTGAGTTTCTCCATCTCAGAGGAGTTATGCTAGGCTCCTGTATCCAAGCATAACAGAGTATCACTAATAGCATCGGAAACTGATCCTTGCCCATGGAAAGGGTCTCGATTTGTGCAAGTCATTGGTTGGCCACTTCCTCAGTCTCTATTCTATCTTTTTCTACATCATGTAGGTAGGAACACTTGGGGTCAAAGGTTTTGTGAGTGGGTTGCTGCTCTTATCCCTCCACTGGGAGTCCTGTCTGGCTACATGACATGGCCAATTCAAGCTCCATATTCCCCACTGGTAGGAGTCTCAGCACTCCTAGAGTCATTCACTTAGACAGCCTGGGGCCTACTGCGTCTCAGATCTCAGGCACATCCTAGAGATTGCCCCTCCCACTGTTAATTTTTGTTTACTCTTCCCTAATTTCCCTACATGTGATCACACACTTATCTTGCACTTCTCACCATCCCTTATCCCACCTAGTTTCTTCATTCTATCCACCTCAGATAACTATTTATTTCCCTGAGAAAGAAGATTTAGCCAGACTCCTTTGGGCCTTTTTTGTCTCCTTGTTATTTGTCTTTGGTTCTATAGATTATAGAATCTTGGAATCTGATACTTTATGGCTGATATTCACTCAAAAGTAAGTACATACCATGCATGTCCTTTTGTGTCTGGGTTACCTCACTCAGGATGATATTTTTTAGTTCCATCCGTTTGCCTGTAAATTTCATGATCTCCTTGTTTTTAATAGCTAAGTAGTAGTTCATTTTGTGAGTGAACCACATGTCTTTATTTTTTCTTTAGTTGAGGGACATCTAGGTTGTTTCCAGTTTCTGGCTATTATAATTAAGCCACTATGAACATCATTGAACAAGTGTCCCTGTGCCATATAGTACAACATATTTTGGGTATGGTACACCTGGGTCTTGAGATAGGACTATTCCCAGTTTTCTAAGAAACCACCAAATGGATTTCCAAATTGGTTGTACAAGTTTGCACTCCCATCAGCAGTGGAGGAGGGCTTTCCTTGTTCCACATTCTTGCCAGCATCTGCTGTCACTTGAGTTTTTGATCTTAGCCATTCTTTATGAGTGTAAGGTAGAAAGAATCTCAGAGTCACTTTTGATTTGCATTTTCTTAGTGACTAACGATCTTGAATATTTTTTTAGTAACTTCTTGGCCATTAAAGACTACTTTGTTCAGAATTCTCTATTTAGCTGTGTACCCTATTTTTAATATTTTTTTGTGCTGTTAATGTTTAACTTTCTATGTTCTTTATATATTTTGGATATTAGCTCTTTGTCAGATGTATGCTTGGTGAGGATATTTTCCCAATCTTTAGGCTGCCAGTTCTGTCCTATTCACTATGTCCATGACTTATAGAAACCTTATTACCTTCATAAGGTCCCACGTATTAATTGTCAATCTTAGTGTCTTAGGCATTGATTGGTGCTGTGTTCAAGAAGTTGTTTCCTGTACCAATGAGTTTAAGGCTATTTCCTACTTTTGGTTGTATAAGCTTTAGTTTTATCTAGTTTTGAGTTTTAGTCTTTGATCTACATAGACTTTAGTTTCATGCAGGGATATAAATATGGGTCTATTTGCATTCCTCTACATCCAGACATCCAGTTAGACCAACACCATTTGTTGAAGATTAGCATGTTTTCCAACTTGAGTTATTTCTTTGCAAATATGTATTCTGAAATCTGTGACAGTCTATATGACAGATTTTCTGCTCATTTTTTTCCCTCACAAACATCTTCATGATTACAAATGTCCTCCAATTATCAGGAGATATTTCCACTTTGCCATCCAGGTCTCATCTCTATCCTGCTATGTAAAGCATAATAATCCTCCTCTGTATACAGAGGTGTTGCTCTTATTCTTACTGTTATTTTGTTGTTAATTATAATTTCAAATTCAAGGGGAAAGATACACAAAGACAAAAAGTGCCAAACTTGGATCAGTGATGTGTAAATGAAAGGGTTTTCTGAATTATAAAAATCAACCCGCACATACAGCTAGGGAGATTTTTTTAAAAGCTTCAAGTTATTTTTTCATTCCATCCTTGCTCTGACACTTCACATCCAATCCATCAACAAAACCCATGGGTTTTGAAATGTATCCAGGGGCAGTTGAAATTGCTCTAGATATCTGCAGCTCCACGACTCAACTCTGAGCATGTGTCTGTTTCAATATGGGCTTCTTCATGATGTTTACCTGACGAATGGACATAAAAGCAACTTGTGTCTCATCCCTGAGGCCTCAGCTGAAATAACGGGCAATAACGACTCTCCATTGAGAATGAAAGATTACATTCTAAGCAGTGTAAATTAAGATTAAAATGAGCCAGCAGGACGATGCTTTGATTTTTATCACTCTTCTTGCTGGGAAAATGAAAAGAAGCTGTTATGGTGATAAGATAGCAATCCTTCTACCCTGATGGGAGGCAGTATAACTGTTGCTAATGAGAATTTATTTGTCGATGTATCTACAAAGAATAGTACATGGAGACAAGGGCCCATATACATGTACCTGACAGAAACCATTAGATACACAACACTAAATTTCTTGCAAGACCTATTCAAATTTGAAGATGGTTGTTGCTGTTGTTGTTGTTGTTGTTGTTAACATTTACTTTGATTATTCTCCATGAGTTATACACTTGAACCTTTTTGTCTGTGTTTACCTTCAGAGATGTGGTACATTTTTCTGGCTGTATTTTTAGAGAGGAAACAACATATGCACATGCATGCACATATACACACATATACAATATGCACATTTTACTCATGGATGAAAAATACAAATTAGCATTTTTGAGGTCTAATGGGTCTGACATTGCAAAAAATGTACACAACAGCATCATTTTTGTATGCTTTGGTAGTTCAAAAAATAATCAAAGAAACTGTCTCATTATGTACTATTATATAAGTGAGATGACAATTGATTTGACTAATGTGATCTAAGAAGACCAATCCAGAGTTCTAGAACATGATCACACAACTACTGTTCCTCTTGAGAAATTAAAGGCAGTAGGAATAATGAATGACCTTCTAAATACAATACACCTGCCTGGATGAGGAAAACCATCCAGTACCAGTGAACTGTAGCACTATCAAACCAAAAACATCTTCTTTATTTTATTTTTGAATTATTTTATTTATTTACATTCCAAATGTTGCTCTCCCCTTTACAGTCTCCTTTCATGGTCCTCCCTTTCAGAGTTCTTTACCCCACCCCATGCAACTGAGAAAAAAGAAAAAGCTGGTGGCTCCTTTAGAGACGTGACTGCTATACGTTTACTTAAGTTTTATGGTTTACCCTTATTGTAAGTTTACATATAATAGCTGATAGGAACTACCATAGTAAAATTATTCAACCTAGCAGCTTGCTAAGGCATGAACTGGGTTGTTCTTGTCACTAGTATGAATTAAAAGTTTCTTTCATTTCTCCAGTTAATTTGGTTATTGGTAGGATGACATCATTTTTCTGATTCTTGAATTTATGCCCTCACACAGCCTGACTGCTCAGCTGCGTTAAAGACGACTCAACAACAGAGTCAAGCAGCCTGCCTTGAAAAATCGAAGCTGCTGAGTAGACAGCTTTCTGAACTATTCTGTAGATGAACAAAGGCTAACTCTCTGATGACACTCGAAGAAATCGAGGAGCTTAGCTGTCAAGCATGAAACACGGAGACATATTTGTCACTACAAATGTTGTGTGAACTTTTCAGCCACTCCATATGCCTGCATTTATCCCAGACTATATAACAAATCACCACAGATGAAAAACTGTTTCTCATTCCTTATTCATTTGTTCATAGTTGTATAGGTCATACGCCAGGTTTGACATGATCCGGTTCTCTCTCAGAATAGTACAATACCAAAGTAAGTGGTTTCACAAGGTGAGTTCATTTTTTATACTCTAATCACACACTTCTTCATAAATCAGTGCGTTGGGTGAAATGGTCTTGTTTCATTTGTTTATTCTCAGCAACTATAGGAAAGTAATATTACTTGATTCATGGATTCCATATTGAAGCCAGCAAGTCTTTCTTTTCTACTTCAAAATTATGATGTCATATTTTGATTCTATTAAAAATAAAATTGTCTAATTTAGTTCAAGATGGCAAAAAAGAAACCATTGGCTGATAGTGAACCTTCCTCCTGTCTGTTGAAGTCAGCTACGTTTTTACAATTTTTCATGAATATTAAAAACACACTGAAATTACTATTGATTCCAGGAACCCATATGTTAACTCTACTCCCAGGCAGGTCTGATATCCTCTGATAGATTCTGTGTATACCAGGAACACTTGTGAGGCAAAGGAACATATTCAGGCAGAATACTCCTATAGGTAAAACAAACATTTTATTAAAAGACAGTTGGAATGCATTATATTCATATCCAAAATTATCAAAAGTATAAACTAAAAAATTGAAATGTAGCAAAAAAAATCCCACTCAAATCTAGAGGAACTGTTTACTTTAACTCTGAAGGGAAAACATAAAGTTTTTTCATTATATAAGTACATTAGTATAGTATATGTTTAAGATTATAAGGGATTGATATAGAAATAAATAAAAAAATCAATGTTTAAATTAAGAAGGTGAGTTCCCAGTTCTGAAAAAAAAGTGAGGGTTTGATGCCATTCCTCTACCTGTGCACTTTGAATGAACTACATGAATCCTGTTAGGTAAACTTTAACTCATCACAACTCTTACGTTTATCTACTGTGGTAAAAAGAACAGATTCATACCACAGTCCATAGTTCCTAATGCACAATTTTAGAACTTGTTTGCATCATATAAAATTCTCAATTACTTTTTTACACACTCAAATTCTAATTGGCCCTATCTAGATACAGCTCAGCCTTATGCTATATATGTTTACAAGCCATTCTGTTATGGTCTATGAAGTAGATTTACGTTATTTTTATGTGACCGTGACCAAATTACTTTCTGGTATATTGGATAAATCACTACCAACGTAGTACAGACTCAAGACAAAGAGAAAAATCTTTCCTTGAGAGGGAGAGAATGAGTGTTTGGGAAGACTAGCAACTGTGGTTTCGTCCTCCTAGGTGGTGTGGCAAAAGACTGCTAGTATACAGTAGTCTGCCAATATAACCCTTTCCCCTGCCTCATGACTACTGAGCACATTAAGGTTCCAAGTCATTGTGAGAGCAGAAGATAACCATAGGTGATGCCATATTTACCACTGTGCATGTATATGTGTGTCTATATTTACTTCCTTTTCTTCCTTACCCTTGCTAGGGTTCCAGAACCTAATTTGGCACAAGGGCCAAAGTAATGAGTATAGTATTTGAACTCAAATGTTCAGTCCATCATAATAGGTAAAGCATGGAGCCAAAAACCAGTTTATATCATGGTGAACCAAGAAGTGAAATGGGGACTCTGGTACTGCAATGGCTGGTACTTATTTCTGCCTTTACAGTATTTGGTTCTAGCACACAGTATAGTGCAACACACATTCACGGTGGGTGTCCCTTCATTAATCCTCTTTGGATACATTTTCACAAAAATATTCTCAAGGTTATACTTAACCAGACTTTGTAGCATGAGCGGATTCATGAACACTTAATAAAGCCATAAGACTATCATGGAAGCAGAAACGATGTGTTAACGAACTTCTCTAGGCTATGTCTCATTCACAATCTTTGTCATACTAGTACAAGGATCTCATATATGTTCTTTCATGATAGTCTATACTTAGCTGTAGTAAAAACTTTGTATTGGTTTATTTTTAGCTTTTTATCTAACTTTATTGCAATGTAAATGTTGAACTAAATATTGTATTCATTTTCAATTTTGTATTAAATGTCCCTTTCTATTGAAGTTCAATACTATGTGTTAAGAAGTAGCAGATAATTTTCCAGCTCTTACCTTGAGAAAAACAGACAGTTCATTTGCTACAAAATGTAAAGCAAGATGGTGAGCTGAATAATTACATACACTATGAAATGCATTTTCACTGAAAAACTTTTGATGCTCAACCTTCATTTTCAATCTCTTTTATTATCTATTGTTTCACACTGTTTAGCATTTTCTACAGGCTAACATGCAGCCAAAGATTATTGAATTTTCTGACACATAGTTTGAGAGTTGTTTTATTAGTCAAGGTTTTTCTAGAGGAAAGGAATTAGTATAGAGAGACTTGGGGAAGAGAGATTGGACTAGAGACAGACAGGGACCCACAGGGGATTTGTTGACTTAGATTGGGTTATGAAGTCTGGATAGCCTAACAATATCTGAAATTATCTACCCACTGAAGAAGAAAATTCCTTTAACCTCTCAATCAAAGGAGGTAAAGTTGCAGCAGTCACAATCTGGTGATGAAGTCCTTGGACCCAGTAAAACTACCGGAGTTAAGTTCACTTGGCAAATCAAAGAAGTTGGAGTTTGATGACAATGAAAGTTGTTAGCAACAGAGATACACAGTTCTCTCAGAATAAAATACAAGGAAGAGAAGCCTATGCTGACTTTGGTGGTGGTGGTGGTGGTGGTCTGTTTTGGTTTGGTTTTTGTCTCCCTTTTTTATGTACACATTTCTTTTGTTGTAACGTGTGCCCACAATGAGGCTCTCCCACATATTAATCCTATCTGGAAGAACCCATCATACACAGGGGCATTTCAGTTTTCTTAAATATTTCTTAGTTCTAGCAAGTTGACCAACAAGAACGACCTTTATAGTTGTAATCTTCTTTACTGCTATATTTTATTACACCATAACTTACATATCAACTGGTGGGTATTGTAAGATTTTGTTTCTTGTACAAAAGTATTCTGACCTTTCATTTTCCATTATCTTCTGGCTTCAGAGGCTTTATTCCATAAAGACTTCAATAGATTAGTCTTTATTCATGATGATTGTTTCGAGATATAATAATCCTTTATTTTCTGATTACTATTCTCATTGAATATGCAACCTACAATGTCTACCTTTCAGGAAGTTTGTATCTGAGTACATGGTCTCTGCTTTATAGCTCCTGTCAGAAGTCTTCCCTTCCCCACCCTACCCATAGAAAGCTATCAGAAAATACCTATGCTAAGAACAAATCCAAAATGTTAGCCTATCGTTCCCTTCAGAAAGTGAAATTCCTTCTCATAGACAACATAGAAGTTGAGTAAAGTGTGTGAGTTGTACTAAAGGCCTTCCGCACTTCTTCGATTATGAAGTAATCTGAATGAGTCTCATTGTTTTCAGATCCACAAGGCATGTGATTGATTCTACAAATATATATTCAAACTTATGAGGCAGATGCTCATGAGTGAAGTAGAATGCTCTTTCTTGGGGTGTTGTTCACTTAAGGTTTGTCAGAATCTAGAAGGAAAACTTTGATAATACTCTTTATTTCTTAGGTATCTCTTATATCTCCCCCTTACACTAGTTTCCATATAATTTATGAATGTTTATAAAAATTTTTACTCATGAACTTGGGAGATTTCTACTTTAATTTATATGGCTGAAGTGTTTGTAATTGTGAATTGTTTATGTAGTTGAAAGTTGATTTTGTCCATTGTAATCTATAGACTCAGAAAATTGATTTGATGCTAAAGTTGAATATTTACTTTGTTTTAATTTTAAAGGTGTTTCATGATAAAAGTCTCCTTTTTGGGACATGAAAGGAAATCATCTTCACTTCAAATCCCATGATTATAGAAAGCTCCAGTTAAAAAAAGGAAAAAAAAAAGAAAGAAAAAAAAGTCTGACTGCATTTTTAGTAATAAAAAGGATAACAATTATGGGAAGGCATTTACATTTATTGCCTTTAATTAAATGTGTTTGCTCTAGACTGATTTAGAATGTGTTGTAATTAAAACAGAATACATAAAAAATTATGTATTTGGGCCTGGTTTGCCTGTCCACACAAGAATATTCACAGTCTATTGAAAAAAAAAAGTCTTATACTCAGAAACTGTAAAACCCCTAACAATACTACTTCAAAAATTCAAGTCAAATATTTAAAACAATATTTATGTAAAAAAGTATAATAATACTTTCATTCTTCTTACCTTTCATTTTCAAAACTAAAACTCACCTATATGCTTTAAAAATTAAATGAGTTTATAGAACTGAATATTTACTTCTAACTTTTTCTGATAATTTATTTCACAATGATCAGAGTGTCCTTAAGTAATAACTATTTATGATATATAATATTATATTTTAGAATATAATGAGATTATTTCTAATAAACTAAAATAAATAAGCCCAACACATTAGGAAATAATAGAATTTTTCGTGTAGTCTTCACCCCATACAGAAAAGTTTATTTCTGAGATGAAGAGAGATAGAAGTGTCCTTTGTCCTTTAGATGATTTAGCCTAATAATCAAATCAGTTTTGTGCATGCATGTATAATATATTTTATATATTGATTCTTTTCATAGTGACATTTTTGTATCAACTTTTTTTCTCCTAAATGCTCAATTTCTACAATCTAGGAAGAGGTCTTACTGGATAAGGATGCTTCTCAGAAAGCCTAAGGAGCTAAGTCTGAAGATCCAGGATTCTTTTTAAAAGGCCAGCTGGTCTGGGTGTTACTCATCCCAGTAATCCTCACTCCACTGGAGTGGCGAGAGGTGGATCTCAGGACTTCACTGGCTAGACAGCCTAACCTATAATGAGATTTGGTTCAGTGAGAGACACAGTCTCAAGAGAATAAAGCAAAGATAAGTGGAGGAAGTTATGTATTAGACATCTTGCACTGACCTCCGCATACATGCAATCAGGTGCATTTATCACAAATACACACATGCCCTTCACTTATGCACAGACCACATATTGCAACACAATAAGAAATTTTGTGATATTCTACTACCCTAAGTAAACCTTTTATTTCCCCCATTTAAATTGTGTGATAGATCAATTCATGCTTCACTCATGCAAAGAAAGTGCTTTAAAATGAAGCAGCATAGTCTATTCATTTCATGATACCTTAAACGTCATTGGGGAAACTTCTATTCCAGGTTTTCTTCTCCCGGTCAGACTTGCACTCCGAAAAAAATCATAAGACCACTATGTTTATTTATAAAATAATGTTAATGGGTGAAAGATATTTTCCAACTATATTTTATGATTGTTTTTCATTGTGTTTGCTACATTCACTGTTTATTCCATGTCTATTTGTCTTTCAGAAGAACATTTTCTGACAGTTCAAAATCATTTACATATGGAATGAAATCATGCCTACTCTTTCTATTTAGAACATCAGCTTCATTATTCAAATAATTTTATGGTGGAATATAATGGTCTTTAGACACACGGTTTAGCTATTTATCTGTGCTACACGCTCTATTCCTGGAAAATTACATCAGGAAAAATATAAAAGTGGTTGAGACTTTTATTGATTTTTCATTGTCTTTTGACTCTGTGGGCAGAAACTAGTTACAACCTAATCTATACTAACTCAGTGTAAAATGCCAGCTAATAAACCATGGCGGGGCTAGAATTTTAATAACACATTGAAATTCATAGAAGATGGAATAAGTGTTCTTCAACTTTGATCTCCCTAAATCCTCAGATATGTCAATGGTGTGACAAAGAGGCCACTCACCACTGCTATTTACCTACATCTACGTGACATTTACAATCACATGACCTTATATGTGGTTTAGAATAGAATCATCAAAACTTAAATTGTGTGAGTTACTATAGTATACTATATTATAGTAAATAGAACTATGGGGCCATTGTCTGTAATAAAATAAACAAAAATATAGATAGTACACAGTCATTCAGATATAATCACAACATGTAACAATACTTTAATCAATGTGAATTGTGTAATAGCACTAAATCTTACAGATACATTTTAAGTCGAGTACAGTTTACTCAGGTATTCTATTCATTAAAACTTCCGTTATAAAAAAATTGACCTATTGAGAATATTTTATGATAAAAGAAGAGAGATAAAAATAAATTCCATGAGAAAAAATTCAACTCTCTTGATTCCTAGACTGTCATGTCCAAGATTAAGTGTGCTTCCATTTGTGTGAAAATGAATTGTGCATTTTTATTTAATTAAAAGTCATTTTTAGATTCTTTCTATTTATATGAACAAAGGCTTGTTTCTGAATTTGTTCATATGAGAAAGAATGGAAATTAACAATCTACTAGGATCTTAGTAAGACACTAAAATTAAGAAGACAAAATCACATGTATTCATAAATACATTGCATTATAAATATTTCTAAATGTTTCATACTCATAACCTATGATAAAAATAATACCATATTTAAAATATTTTGAGGGTTATATGTTAAACTATCTGCTAAGGAATTATTTTCTAAAATCTACTGAGATATAAAGTGTTTTGGAGGAATAAGAAAAAGTTAAGCACCAAGTCCACAGTTACACATTTACACATTTACAATTAATTATTTCATTAAAATAACTTAGATTATATCAGAATTTAGAGCTACACTGTCACATTTAAGGAGCAGTTCTATGATGTGTATGAGAATCACTTTTGCAAACGTGACATGGGAAAAATTATGCAGCTCCTATTATTTTCACACTATTAGTGTAATAGTATAGGTATAGAATTAGTAAAATATAAGGACAGAAACAGAATATCTAATAACTTAATGTGTCATGTGATTTGAAAAATATGTAGTAATGAAGTTCATAGCACTGAATATTTACTAAATATTTAGATATTTAAATATGTGAACATAATTTGTTAAATTTATAGTTCTTACACGCAATCTGTGGACTAGACATTCTTACATGTGAAAACTAAATTTTAAATGGAAAATTATAAAATTTGACTTTTTCTGTATACATTTTAAAATTAGAAGGACTTTAAAAAAAACTGACCTTGATTTCAATAGAAAGAAATTAAACTGAATTATACAAATAAGAAAACCTTATAACCAATATGATTTACTACAATTATGGTTTTTATATTATATGATAAACATTATTTCTAACATTGCCATATTTATGGACATTTTAATTTTTACCTACAGAGGGAAATCTGTTCAACTAGCCAATAGTCATACAGAAATTCAGTTTTAGAGTTAGCAATTAACCACACTGCTACTTGAATTCTTCATCTTAGCTGTTACCACAATTCCACTGCTATTTTTCTTTGTATTTTATTCATCCTAAATGTATATTCTCATTATTGATATAACGTTTTTTATGAGCTATTTAAATTTTCTACATATATTTTCATCATATTTGATTAATATCTATCTAAAAATCATCTCATATAATGTTGAAGTATAGCTGACAGAGAAAAAGACGTATAGATGTTAAAATATGCAAATGCTCATAAAATAACTTCGTTCTCACATCCACTTCTATCATAATGTTGTACGGCCAGGGCATATGGGTGAAGTAACCATGGATTTAACTCTCCGAGAGTTAAAACCGAAATCAGTTCTTATCTTTTATTGCTTATGTGAGTTGATAAATTCTCCAAATTCACTTTTGCATCCATCAAAATGTTATATATAAACGTATTTGTTAAATTTGCTTTGATAATTTCATATATGCATAAAATGTAATCTGATTGGATTAGTCTTACTGCTGCCCATCATTATCTCTTTCTTACTCTTGTCAATGTCCCTTTCGTCCCTATATTTCCTTCCCCATGTTCATGTCATCCTAGTGTTTTATGAACCACTGGGTTTTACCAGGATTGTCTAAGTGATCATGGGTACAGTGCAGCAAGCAATTATTAAAAATAACCCACGCTAATGTTGCCTACTCAGCAATGTGGTCTCCCCGCCCTCATGGCTATCCCCAAGTGGTGGTTTGCCCAACTTCCCACAATTCACAGCTGCCAAACTGCATGGAGCTTCCTAGGCTCGGCCTTCTCCTAGCCCCTGAAGACCACCGGCTCGAAATCCCTACCTCTGTTAAACCAAGACTCTAGAGGTGTGAAATTTATCAGTCAAATTTTTAACAATAAATTATCAATCCCCAAAATGCCCACCCAAAGAACTCAAAACTCAATTGATATTGATACAAGCTGCCAACCTATACTGAACAAGTTGCCCTATATTATTCTATTGCTCCTCTATGATATCTGTAGCTACCTGTAGTTATTTCTAACCATGAGGATCAGTTTCATTTTCTCTTTCCATCTCTCTCTCTCTCTGTCCTTCTCCTCTGTCTGTCCCCTGTGACCCTCTCTCTAAAACTTTTAGCCCCGCCTTCTTTTTCCATTGCGCAATCACAGGCTAAAGCCTTATATTTCACCTGACCTCACCTGCATACATACAACAATCTACAGTATAGGACTGGTACAGACAGCAATCTACAGTATAAGACTGGTGTCATCTCTATTTCTGGTTGACAACTTGACTATATCTGAAATGAACTATAGTCCAGAATTGAAAGGCTCACCTGTGATCTGGATCTTAAGTCTGGGAGACACAGTTTCTGACCTGGATCTTGGCAGGGAGATCTTGAGGCATAGAGGTTATGAATCCCGGAAGACTAAGTCAAGGAGATCTCTAAGTTCAAGGTCAACCTGGGACAAAACAAGTCCTAGATCCAGGCGCGGTAGTACATACCTCTAATCTGGGCCATACATTCTGCTGGAGACCTATATAATGACATTGGAAGAAGGAAGATGCGCTCTTTTTCACCTGCTTTCATTTACTTTTGAGCACAGCTGTTGGACTCTACTAACTAGCTTTGTGGGACTGAGCAACTATTAATAGCTGATCATTATTGGAGAGTTCGACCACAGACTGTAAGTCATCATAACAAATTCCCTTACTAAATGAGACTATCCATAAATTCTGTGACTATAGAGAACACAGATGAATACAACTGTCTATTGGAACATCATGGGTTCACCAGTAAGTATACATCTTAAGATAGTGATTTTCACTCTTAAAGGATCCGCCAATAGTTCCACAAAGAGAGGTAAAGACCTGTGGACCTCTTCCCCATCAGTGACTAATTGTTGACAGTTAGAGTCTTGTACATGCCCAGTGCAGGTAATTCCAATCACAGGTTCTGAGAAATCATGACGGAAAGGCTTTGTCATGACTAGAAGACAGTATTTTGTAGTCTTAACTCTATTTTTTCACTCATATTCTTTCTGCTCCGTCTTCCATGATAATCACTGAATCCAGGTGCGGTGATACACATATATGATCTAGATAGGCAGTCTATTGTCTCTAGTTTTCAACAAAACTTTTAAGTGGCACCGAGTTTAAAGGGGATAAGAATGGAGACTTTCCAAAGAAATCATCAGAGAGAGCTCTAACAAGTTGAGATCAATTTAAGTGTAGTCATTTCTAAAATTAAGGAACTTATGCTGCAGACCTTAGGAGAGTTAAAAGTAGTAGTTAATTATAGATAATGGAATTTTCTCTTAAAGAAGACTTACTTATCTATTTGCCTTAGTGACTTAGATTTTAGGTTCTGATTCAGCTTAAAGTTCTTCATAATCCAGGATCAACAGATAACAGATAAGTAGCTAAGCACTCCTCATATTCTTCCACAAAATCCACTCTCCCCTCCCATAGTAGACTTTTTTGAGCAGATGTTCTTGAGGATAATAATAGGAAGAAATTAAGTTTAAGATGTAAAATGGCTAGAATTTAGAAAGCAGTGACTTAATAGCATCTGGCTAGAGCATTACGATGACACCATATTTTAACTTTTCATAGTGTAAAATTCAAATAGTGTTGGTTATACCACAAAAAGGTGGCACTGGCTGTTATTTAAGTTCATATCTCTATCTAGTGTTGTTATTTTCATTCCCAGCAACTAATAGTAATTTACATTACTGAAATATTTGTAATATTTAATGAGGTCATCAATATTAAGAACAGTAGTATTTACTCATCATTACTCCAACTGAAGTAAAAAATATAGATGATTAGTAAGGAGAAAAATGTGACTATCCTCTTGAAGAATTTGGGTAACTGAAAACACTTGTGCTCTTTGAAAAAACATTACATATATATCACGTGCAGTCCTTTATCATAAACTATAAGGCTAATCGAGCATGAGATTTTCTTAACTTCTTCAAAACTTCTTTGTGGAAATTTTTATGCTAAATATTCTATATTGAGAGCAATGGGCTTTGGTAGGTGAATGGGTGAGTAGGAATGTCTTTATTTAGGAGGCTTTAGAAGAAAGTCTTGCACTTTCCCTATGTAAGGATACAGTCAAAAGCATTGGCTATAAGGAAGACATATGCACTCACCATTTTCCAAATCTGCTAATATTTTGAACTTACACTCCCAGAATAGTGGGAAGAAAATCAGCAAGTTTTGTTTGTGTTTCTTAATACCCAATTTATGGCACTTTATATAGTCTTCTGAACAGACAGAAAGATTTTAATTTTATTTATAATAAACTACTCAATACAAACAAAACATGAAACATTTATAAGAGTAAAACATAGAGATGACAATTATTTTTCTTTCTTATCAAATTAGTGAGCAGATCCACACATTTATGATTTATAAGTAATAGTCTTTATTTACTTTGTTTTGAAATAGAGTATAATAATTTAAGAGTGCTTGCACAATGATATTTAGTACATAATTTATTTAGGAGATTTAATGTATTTTATTTCTCTATTCTCCATGAATATCTCTATTGTTTGCAATAATGGCCTCAAGATAGATACTATAAATTATACATATACATGTTGTAGCATATCTTATTTATATAATGTTTTTAATTAACAGAAAATATCATCAGTTAATCATGAAAACATCAATGTAGTCCATACAATGTATATATATATATATATATGTATATGCATGTATATGTGATCATTTCCTAAGCCTATTGTGATTAATATGTTATGAGAAGACATTAAAAGACTGCTAAAATAACATTAAAAATATATTGAACTCAAATATATTTATTTCTACTTACATTGTCATGCCAAATATCCAACTTTCAGCTTTGAAAATGCTAAGTAAACACTCTAACATTGAACTACATCTCCACCTGTCAAAATTCTTTCTAATTAATTAATTAATTTAATTACTTAATATCAGTACCACCACTTCCCTTGCTACTCTCCTTCCAGTACTTCTCCCCACCTCCCCTCTTCCTGATCCACTCCTCCATTCTTTCTCTTCAGAGAGGTCTTCAAGGGAAATCAACCCTCTCAGCATATAAAATTTCAGTAAGATTAGGTTTATCTTCTTCTATTGAGGCTTGAAGAGGTAGTCCATTTTGGGGACCAGGTCTGAAAAGAAGGCAACAGAATCAGAGACAATGTTAAGAGTCCCACATGAAGACCAAGCTGTATAACTGTTGTGTATTTGCAGAGTGTGTAGATCAATCCCATTAGAGGCCCAGATGAGTTGATTCTGTAGGTTTCCTTGTGGTGTACTGGATCCCTCTGGTTTCTACAATCCATCCTCTTCTACAGGAATCTTCGAGATCTGCCTAATATTTGATTGTGCGTTTCTGCACGTGTTTCCACTAGGTGCTGGATGTAGCATCTTTGATGACAGTTATGTTAGGCTCCTATCTGCAAGTGTCACATAATATCTTTAACAGTGTCAGGATAGGATCCCTCCATTGGAATTTGTGCATGGTTACAGGAAATGGTAGATTCAGGCTCCATAGACCCCATTGTTAGGAGTCTTGATATGGTTATTCTCATGTATTCCTGTTGAGTTTCCACTGCCCAGGTTTCTAGATTGTCTCAGAGATGCATGCCCCCATTTCAGAAACATTTTCATTTTCATAGAAACAAATCGATTTCCATTGTAGCTGTACAATTTGCACTCCACCATCAGTGGAGGAACATTCCTCTTGCTCACCATCCTCACCTGTTCAGCTGCTTCTTCAGTTTTTTACTTTAGCTGTACTGACTAGTGTAATGTGGAATCTCAGAGTACTTTTGTTTTGTATTTACTTAGGCACATCCTATCCCATTGATTTAATATAAGACAGCCCTGTTGGGGAACAGATTCCACAGACAGGCATTATTTCCTTCTCCAGTTGGGGGACACACATGGAAACTGACCTGAACATCTGATATACATGTGCTTGAGGCCTAGGTTCAACTCCTGTATGGTCTCTGGTTACTGGTTCAGTCTCTGAGTGCTCTTAAAGGTCCAGGATAATTGACTCTGTTGGTCTTCCTGTGGAGTTCTTATCCCTTTAGAGGTCACAATCCTTCCTCCTGTTCTTCCATAAGGATTCATAAGCTCCAAACACTGTTTGACTAGATACCTGCATCTCTCTGTGTCAGCTACTGGGTAGAATCTCTCAGAGAAAACCCATGCTAGACCCCAGTTTGCAAGCATAACACAGTATTATTAATGGTACCAGGGATTGGAACTTGCTCATGGGATGGGTCTCAAGCTGGGCCAGTTATTGGTTGGCCATTCCATCATTTCTACTCCATCTTTGTTCCTGCATCTCTCTAGACAGGAAATATTTCGAGTCATATATTTTGTGGGTGGGTTGGTGTCATTATCCCCCCACTGGTACACCTTCCTGGATACAGGAGGTTACATGCTCCATATCCCCACTGTTAATGCCTTTCTGCTAAGATCATCGCCATTGAATTCTGTGAACCTCACACATCCCAGATCTCTGGCATTTCCTAGAGATACCCCCCATACCCTAACCACAGCTGCTGCAAATTCCCATTCATTCTCTTGGCCCGCTGGCCACACCTGATCCTGTACCATCATCACCACTCATACTAAGTTCCCTCCCTTTGTCTGCCTCCCATGGCTATTTTATCCCTTCTTCTAAGTGAGATTCAAGCATTCTTACTTGGGCCTTTTGTCTTATTTAACTTCTTTGGATCTATGAGATGTATGAAAGATATGCTATACTTTATAGCTAATATCCACTTATCAATGAGGATATACAATGCATGTCCTTTGGGTCTGGGTTATTTTACACAGGATATTTTCAAGTTCCATCCATTTGCTTGTTAAATTCCTGATGCCATGATGTAATGGTATGCCATTTTGTAAATGAACCACATTTTCTGTATCCATTCTTCAGTTGATTACAGTTTCTATTGGATATCTGTTATAAATGGAGCTACTATAAACATAATGTAGCACATGTCTTTGGAGTATGGTGAAATGTATTTGGGTATATGCCCAGGAGAGATATAGCTGGGTCTTCAAGTAGAACTATTTCCAACTTTTAGAGAAATCACCAGATTGATTTCCAGAGCAATTATACAAGTTTGCAACCTCACCAGCAATGGAGAAGTTTTCTGCATATCCAGATCCTCACTAGCATGACTTTATGCTTTTGACCTTAGCCATTCTAATCAATGTAAGATTGAACCACAGAGTTGTTTTGATTTGCATTTACCTGATGGCTATGCACATTGAACAGAATGCTTCTTAGCTATTCAAGATTCCTCTATACAGAGTTCTCTTTTTAGCACTGTACCCATTTTTTAATTGTGCTATTTGGTTACTTAAATCCTAACTTCTTGAGTCCTTCATATATTTTGACTATTAGCCTTCTGTCCTATGTAGGGTTAGTGAAGATCGTTTTCTAATTTGTAGGGCCATTTGTCCTTATTAACAGTGTCCTTGGCCTTGTGGAGGCTTTTCAATTTCATGAGGTCCTATTTATCAATTGTTGATCTTAGAGTCTGGCCCATTGATGTTCTGCTAAGGTTTGTTTTTATCTACCAGGTTTTTCATCAATAAGACACTATACATTATGATCATAAATACATTATGATCACAGTATATATGCATATATACACATATTAGGCTTTCCTCTAGATATTATGTTTAAAATGACTAAATCTGAAAAAGGTATGCTTTTTTACCAACTATTATATTTCAAGCTCTTATTAAGGAAGATGGTATTATCAAAAATTTTATTTAATTGTTGAATAATCTCTCCAGCCCTTTAGAAAACCAGGAAAGCAGTTCAGTTAGCTTCAGATCTTCATCTCTCTTGCAGCTCCATAAAACCCAGTCTCCCATTCTAATATCCATCCCTGCAATAGGTCATATGTTGCAGCATCTCTTCCAAATCTGTTTTCCAGTGGATCACACAGATCTTTCACTCCTATCAACTCCCTATTCATTGCTTTATCCCAACACCCACATTCAGCAAGCACTCCTTAGCAGCTTACAAGCCATACAAGCCAGGGAACCAGGAGGCTAAATGTAGATTCCCAACTATTTGTACTCTCCTCCAAAATGAATACCTAGATCTCTTCCCTGGCACTATAGCAGGTGATCTACTGGGGCCCCTCTATATGCCCTGTCCATTCCAATTGGTCTCAACACATCATTATAGAACACTCTGGTTTTCTCCCACGTGTGGATACATTCAGCCACACTGAACCCATCCACAGTCATCAATATTAGCTCCCAATGCATACAAACACATTTTAGTAGCAGGAATCCCCAGTGGGCACAACTTCCTGGAATCCAGAAGAATGGAATTTCTGCCAGGCCACATGCAGTATCATGCTCTTCTAAGAACCAGAAAGGAAACAGAAAACAAAGGGAAAAAGAATGACCCAACAAAGACAAGGCCAGACACAAGCTCTTAGAATTGCAATCTGTCCAAAGCCAGAGACTCTAGGTGTACAATGAAATCACTAACAAGAGGAAAATACATAACAAAAATAATGCAGCAACCCTACCACAGCAGACCCTGAGTGTTACATCAGAGCTGAAGAATAGGAAAAGCTTAAAGAGGAAATTAATGTACATCTTAAATATATATATCTGCAAAAGAAGACAAAGTCAAAGAAAATGAATAACAAAATTAAAGACCGGAAAGAGGAAATAGAATTAAAATGAAGAAAATCAAACAATAACCTCTAAGAAAAATCTTTCCAACCAAGCATGAGAAATGAGAAAAATAATCTCAGTCATTAAAGACCCAATAGAAGAAATGAATATGTTGGACATAGAAAATGTTAAACAATACTGAAAAAAAAAGAAAGAAAGAAAGGAAGGAAGGAAGGAAGGAAGGAAGGAAGGAAGGAAGAAAGAAAGAAAGAAAGAAAGAAAGAAAGAAAGAAAGAAAGAAAGAAAGAAAGAAAATACCACCACGAACAACACCAAACACTTCTGGCACAAAACTTGAAGGAAATATGCTGCACTATGAAAAGACCATATCTAAAAATAATAGAAATGAAGAAAAGAGAAGGCTTATAAATGGAAATGAAACAAATACATTACCAAATAGACTGGACCACAAAAGGAAGGTGCTTCTTCCCAGAACAGTGAAGACAGTAAACATACAGAAAAATTCTTAAAAGAAAGAATATTAAAAGCTTTAATGAAATCGAACCAACTAACATATAAAGCAGACCTATGAAAATAATACCTAACCTTTCAATGGAGACTCTACAAGACAGAAGGGCCTGAACAGATGCAGAGCAGACTCTAAAAGACCATAAATGCCATCCCTGGGCTGCTAGGCTAAGCAAAGCTTTCAGTCAATTTAGATGAAGAAAATAAGATATTATCTAGAAACCCAGGCCTATAGAAGGTGCTAGATGATAAATTCCAACTAATGAACCAACATCCAAGAAAGCCAGGACATAAATAATTCCAAACCAGCAAATCTAAAAACAACAACAACAACAATAACAACAACAGAGAGAGAGGGGGGGAGAGAGAGAGAGAGAGAGAGAGAGAGAGAGAGAGAGAGAGAGAATCACACACTACTTTCCCAATAGTCTCAGATAATATAAACTCTCTTGGAATAACTCTAAAGAAACAAGTGAATGATGCCAAAACTTTAAGACATTGAGAAAAAAATTGAAGCGGAAATCAGAAGATGGCTTATGGAATGGGTAGGATTAATATGGTAACACTGCCCATCATCCACAAAGAAATGTACTCTTTCAATGAAATTCCCATCAAAATTCTTGCACAATTCTTCACAGATCTTGAAAGGAAAAACTTCAGCTTCATAAGGAAAAACAGCAATAACAACAAAACATTGTACAACTATATGGAATAATAAATGAACTGTGGAATGAATCACAATACCTGGTGACCACACAGCTACTGAAATAAAAACAGGGTGGAATTGGCACAAAAATGGATATGTAGATTACTCAAAATGAGTACACACATATTTAATATCTAATATTTAATGAAGAATCCAGAAATGCACATGGGAAAAAGAGAATCTCCCACAAATGGTGCAAACCAAATACATGCTTGCACATATAAGTATCCAAGTAGATTCATATTCAGTATACCCTATAAAACTCAAGTTCAAGTGTATACCTCAACACTAGCTAAGATTCCTAGCAATGGAGAAAATTGAGACTGAACCAGACAGTGGAGGAATTGGGACACCAACCTAGCCACAAAAACTTACATCCAAGATTTGTCCTACCTACACAATGTACAGGGTTAAAACATGGAGCAGAATTTGAGGGAAAGACCAACCAATGATTGACCCAGGGTAAGACCCATACCATCCAGGAGAGGCAGCCTGTCCTGACACTATTAATGATATTCTGCTTGCCCATGGTAAGCAATATGTGTGACAGAAGCTCCAAGAAAAAAGGAAGAGGATGTGAATTCTGTTTAATAGATTGCTTTTACATGGGATTTCATGCTTACAGTGTTAAACATTTACATAATCTATAAGCAATAACAACAAAAATCAAGCAAATAAACAAAACCAAAATACATTTATAAAATAATCTTATACACGTTGGATGTCAGAACATAGCTATAGAAGCCAATCTGCTCAATGTACTCTGAAGATGGGTATGGCCTTCAGCCTTGCTTTTGTGCTTTCCTAAATATAACCTATAGTATGTGCCATACATACTATATCCTTGCATAACTGTCATCCAAAAGGCTTCTAATGAACCTCTAGCAACTGGTGAAAACTGATGCAGGGACCCACTGTCAACCATTAAATGGAACTTAGGGAATGTTGTGGAAAAGGGAATGAAGAATTGAAACCTCTAGGGTGGTCAAGGATACCATAAAAACCCAGAGAATCAAGTAACCTGGGCCCATAGAGGATCATAGAGATTTAACTACCAACCACAGAGCATTCCTGGGACTGACATAGGTCCTCTGCACATATGCAAGAGTTATACAACCGGGTCTTCATGCAGAACTCTTAAAGAAGCAGCAGGGGTTGTCTCTGAGTCTGTTTCCTGCCTTTGGATCCTTTCCCCCTAAATAGGCTGCCTGGTCTATCTTCAAGAGAAGATGAACCTAGTCTTACTGCAACTCCATATGCCAGGGCTGGTTGATATCCATGGGAGGGCTCCAATTTTTTTTATGATGAAAGGAGGGGAGGGAGGGAGAGACTGGGAGGAGAGAAGGGTTGAGAAGCTGTAATCAGAATTTAAGGAAAATAAATGAAGTAATCTATAAACAATAACAACAAAAATCAAGCAAACAAAACCAAAACACTTGTCAAAAGAATGACATATAGTGAGCAATGCCTGTGACAGAGGCTCCAGGATAAAAGGCAATGGACGTTTTGCCTCAGGTGAATTCTGTCTACTGGATTTCAGTAAACAGCTTTGCCTTTGTGTTTTCCTAGATACAATTTATAGAATGTGCCAGAAATTGTGCTTAAATTGGTCTTTCCTGAGAAAGTTCTGAGAAAGAACTGCTCTGTTAGTACTTAATATGTGCTTTGTGACATTTATTTACATGTTTTTTTTTTCTGATCATAATTTCCTGAACTCAAACAACCTTACTTGGAATACTGCTTTCTTTGTTACATCCATGTATTAAAGTACATGAAGTAAGTTTGTCTCCAGCATCAAAATGCAGTCTAGCCCATTCTTTCAGGTCCTCTGATCCTAGGTCTTGCAGACAGATCATCATAGGTTGGTGAAAGTGGACAACACTGAACCTAATAGCGTAGCAAGTGAGGAATAGCCTCGAGCACCTTGACACAGGAGATGACTTTCAAAACAGAACACTGATAGTGCAGGCCCAAAGATCAACAATTAGTAAATGAGATCTCCTGACACTGAAAATCTTCTGTAAGGAAAATGACCCCATCTTTCAGAGAAAGTGGCAACCTAGAGAATGGGAAAAGCTTTTCACCAACTACACATCTGACAGTGATCCAAAATACGGAAAGACCTCGAAAAATAGGTATCCGAAAAACAATTAACTTAATTAAAAATGGGGAACGGATATAAATGGAGAAATCTCAAAAGTGAGAACTTAACTGACTGAAAAACACTTAAATATTTGACATTTATTATTCAGTCGTTCATCAGAGAAATGCAAAGCTATTTTGAGATTTCATATAATGCCCATCATAGTGACTAAGATGAGTAAAATAATTGACAGCTAATGCTGGGGAAGATGTGGATTAAAGGGAACAAATTCTATTTTTGGTGGGAGTGAAGACTCATACAGCGACTATGGAAATCAGTGTGGTGGTTCCTCAGGAAGATGGGCTTGATCTACCTCAAGATAAAGCTGTACTACTCTTAGATACATATCCAAAGGACACTTCATTCTACCACAGAGACACTGCCCCAACTACGTTAGTTGCTACTGTATTCATAATTGCTTAAAATTATAAACAGTCTAGATGTCCATTAATATACCAATGAATAAAGAAAATTCTATATATTACTCTGATGTTGACAAAAATGAAATCATGAAACTCACAGGGCAATGTTGTAACTAGAAAAAAAAATTATTTGAGGCAATCTCGACCTAGAAAGATAGGGATGTCATTTATTTGCTTATATGTGGCTATTATCTGTTAGGTAAATGACAAGCAAGCTACATTTCCTAGAAAACCATTGGTTAGGTATAGATAATAGGTTGGAGGAGGGACCAGATAGACCTTGCTAGGAAACAGAAAAGATGAGACAGTTATAGATAAAATGGCAGGGGGGGGGTGAAACAAGAGGATCAAATGGGGAGGGGTGGGGAGACAGAGACAATGAGGAAATATGAGGAGCAACCATTAAAATTAAGACCCACTTGAGGGATACTATGGAAGTGATATAATGAGAGAGAATAAAACCAATTTTCAATGAAGAATTATCTTTTATTTTCTATTTGATGGGAATTCATGTTTAAGCTTAAAAAATATGGTTTTAAATTGTTTGTTCTATTGACACATCATTTTTCTTGAAATACAAACTATAATGTTTTCATTTAAATCTACGTCTCCTTAGATAGGGTAAAATTAAACCAATGCTTTATGGAATCACTGATAGGCAGAGTAGAGAAATTTACATTCATTATATTTATGAGTTTTGAATTTAAATAAAGTCTTATGCCAAATCCTGAGCTCAGGGTTGTTTAAAATAACTGATTTTCTATTACAAACATTTACTTCCCAGACATTTTGTGACACTACTCATCCAAGAAGTCATATACCTTAAAATTTATTCATGCATCTCTACAACTCTACAGTTTACTGAGGCGAGATGCTAAATTATGCTATTTCCATCCTAAGTGTTGCTCTATGAAATGAATATGGTGCATAATTATGGAAATGACATTGGTAATTAGTTCAGTGTAGTGGCGCAGCCTACATAAGTTTATTTTTAATACATAATTCAATTGAGTGCATGTATTTTTTTTTACCAAACTTGATATTTATTTCCATATTTTTGATATTTAAGTGTATAACATATACTTCCTAATTTTCATCCTTATAGTTGATAAAAAGATAAATATTTTCTGAAATATTGCATCTTTTAGACAAGTATTCAAAGCATACTTATATTCTTAATTGGCTTTATTAAGTAGTACATGTTTGGTGATTAACATAATTCAGATAAAATTGAATGCAAGCAAATGTTATCAAAATATCATAATCTAATAATTCATTCCTTTCTCTAAGGGCACTTATTTTTAAACAAGGGTCTAGTTTTCTTTTGTTCTTTCCTATTTTAACTCCTATCACACTAAAATTTATTTGCTAATTAAAACAAACATTGTATAATTAGTGTAATCATATATATCATTGCAAAGGACACTGTTTTATCCTGAGCTTATCATTACTCTAAGAATAATTCATTAAAAAGCATTTCAAGGTTACTCACTGTATTATAATGTTCATATTTCTCTGTATACTACATACATCACATTAAGAAAACCGATTATGATTATAAATGCCCACATTATATTAGCACATTATTATATTGTATATTATAAAGTATAATATATTTAGTATATATAAAATAACAGACCATTAATAATTATCTCTAGCTAGATCTGATGGAGTCAAGGATTAGTTGTAAAACTTTAGTGTGAAATACCCAAATAGGTATTTTTAGAACAAGTCTGTGTTATAGTGATTATCAGAAAAGTTTATTTCCAGTAAATGTAAGGGAAAATTATATTTTATTTTATTGTGTGCTTATATGTATTGTGTGCATAAGTATGCCAAAGCACATCACATAATTCATAGAATAACTTGCAGAAATTATTTCTTACTTTTCCCTATTTAGGTCCTGGGCATAGAATTCAGAATACCTGATTCCAAAACAGGTGATTTTACCCTATATTACTGGATGAATATTATGTGTGTAGAATGCTACATCTCAATCTAAATGAAAATAAAGAAAAATGTTTATTTATGCAACATCTTTTGGTCATCTACTCTATTTCCAATTATAGCAATGCTCAAAATAAATACAAATAATCTTGATTTGAAAATGTAACTGACGAAGCTATTCACACTTTTTGTCCTTTTACATCATGAAGAACTCATTGTAATTTTTCATCCTGTTGGAAGGAAGAAAAAACAGAAATGATTAATAACACTGATTTCTCATACTATTACTTATGAACATTATAACATGCTGCGATTGTTTGATTCTTGTTATTTGGATAAAAAACAACTGACAAAGCATAACTTAGGAGAGGAGGTGCTCACTTCAAGTGGCAGTTCCAGGTTCCCATTTATGATTGTGGGGAAGTTAAGAAAGACGCTTCAGCAGCTAGTCACATCCTATGCACAATGGGGGTCTCCTGAGAGGCTCTGCCAGAGCCTTATTTATACAGATGAGAATGATGGCAGGTAACCGTTGGACTAAACAGGGGGATCCCAGTGGAGGAGCTGAGAAAAGAATTGTTGACTGTTCAGAATTGTTCAATGGGCAATGGTTCTAATCAAATGGCAGTGTGTTTATACATCAATTTACTTAATTAAGACAACCCCTTCTTCTATATATTTACACAAGCTGGACAATATAGAAAATTCCTTGGTATGTCTCTCTTCCCAAAGGAGTATAGGTTTTACACAGCTGAAAATGAAACTAACTATCACACTCTGCCCCATTTCCAACTGCCACGTAGCACATTGTTTTTTTTTTTTTTAACCACAACATTCCACCCCTTGATTCCACAAGACTCACATTTTAAATGTAAATGACACAATATTAAAATGTTAATTTTTTTAAATCCAACTGGATGTCAGCATGTAGAAGAATGCAAATCCATCCATTCTTATTGCCCTGTACAAAATTTAAGTCCAAGTGGATCAAGGACCTCCACATCAAACCAGATACACTCAAACTAATAGAAGAAAAAGTGAGGAAGCATCTCGAACACATGGGCACTGGAGAAAATTTCCTGAACAAAACACCAACAGCTTATGCTATAAGATCAAGAATTCACAAATGGGATCTCATAAAACTACAAAGCTTCTGTAAGGCAAAGGACACTGTCATTAGAACAAAATGGCAAATAACAGATTGGGAGAAGATCTTTACCAATCCGACATCTGATAGAGAGTTAATATCCAAAATATACAAAGAACTCAAGAAGTTAGACTCTGGAGAGCCAAATAATCCTATTAAAAATGGGGTACAGAGCTAAATAAAGAATCCTCAGCTGAGAAATATGGAATGGCTGAGAAGCACCTAAAGAAATGTTCAACATCGTTAGTCATCAGGGAAATGCAAACCAAAACGACCCTGAGATTCCACCTCACACCAATCAGAATGGCTAAGATAAAAAACTCAGGTGACAAAAGATGCTGGCAAGGATGTGGAGAAAAAGGAACACTCCTCCATTGTTGCTGGGATTGCAAGCTGTTCCTACCACTCTGGAAATCAGTCTGCAGGTTCCTCAGAAAATTGGATATTCCACTACCTGAGGACCTAGCTATACCTCTCCTGGGCAGATAGCCAAAAGATGCTCCAACCTACAACAAAGACGCATCCTCCACTATATTCATAGCAGCCTTATTTTTAATAGCCAGAAGCTGGAAAGAACCCAGATGCTCTTTAACAGAGAATGGATACAGAAAATATTCTACATTTACACAATGGAGTACTACTCAGCTATCAAAAACAATGACTTCATGAAATTCATAGGCAAATGGATTGAACTAGAAAATATCATCCTGAGTGAGGTAACCCAATCACAGAACAGCAAAAATGGTGTGCACTCACTGATAAGTGGATATTAGCCCTAAAATTCTAATTACCCAAGATGCAATTCACAAACCACATGAAGCTCAAGAAGAAGGATGACCAAAATGAGGATGCTTCACTCCTTCTTAAAGGGGGGGGACGATATCCATAGAAGGGTATATGTAGGCAAAGTTTAGAGCAAAGGCATGAAAATTCAAAGCCCAAATAGATACAGTCACCAAAATTAGATAAGATTGATGAAGCTTAGAAGTGCATGCTGACAGGAACTGGATATAGATCTCTCCTGAGAGACACAGCCAGAACATGTCAAATACAGAGGCAAATGCTAGCAGCAAACCACTGAACTGAGAATGGGAATCCTGTTATACGAATTAGAGAAAGGATTGAAAGAGCTGAAGGGGCTTGCAACCCCATAAGAACAACAATATCAAACAACCAGAGCTTCCGGGGACTAAACCACTACTCAAAGACTATACATGGACTGAAGCATGGCTCCAACTGCATATGTAGCAGAGGATGGCCTTGTTGGGCACCAGTGGAAGGAGAAGCCCTTGGTCCTGCCAAGGTTGGACCCTCAGTGTAAGGGAATGTCGGGGGGTCGTAAGAGGGTGAATGGCACGGGGCACGCCCTTATAAAAGAAGGGGAGGAGGAGGAGGGGATACGGGGCTCATGGACAGGAAACCGGGAATGGGAATAACATTTTAAATGTAAATAAAGAAATCTCCAATTAAAAAATATAAAAGTCAATAGTCTCTTAACCATGCCCTCTTATAAAATAAAACTAATTTTGGCAACTTATAGAAGCAGAGAACAACGTTATTCCGAAGGTGAAGAATCAATACCATCAAAAAATTTGGGGACTGGAGAGATGGCTCAGTGGTTAAGAGCACCGACTGCACACAGTGGTTCTCCTGGTCTGCTCATCTGCTCACTCCTGCCTCTAAGCATTTTCCACACCTAATGTTCAACCTCTTCTATTGCCACAAAAAGGTCAAGATTTCACAAACTACTTGAAAAATAAAATGCACTTCCAAAAGAAAAAAAAAAGAGCACCGACTGCTCTTCCAGAGGTCCTGAGTTCAAATCCCAGCAACCACATGGTGGCTCACAACCATCCGTAATGGGATCTGATGTCCCCTTCTGGTGTGTCTGAAGACAGCTACAGTGTACTCATATACAAAAAAAAATGGGATCAAAATAAAATCAAACGTCAAGCGCTGCAGCTCAAAGATCAGCATCTGGTGCTCATCTGGTATCTCAGGAGCTTGTACAGCTGAAGATCACAGAGATTCTCCACCTGCAGCTCACCCTGGCAGATATCTTGTAGTCTGGGTATTTCCAGTATCCCACGGTATCTGTTGCAACTGAAGTTTCACCTTTACAGTTCCATGAAAGTGTCCTGAAGCCTCTCCACATGGCCTCTGAACATCCCACATAATGGTAGCCATACCCTACCTATGAAAATCACCAATGTGGCATTTTTCACGACTTTAAAACCAGCACCAGATAGGTAGTACTTACATTTCCAGGTCCTGCTGCCAGCTCAATAGGTAGCCTGGCCTTTGGATTTCAGCAGTATTGGCATTTCTGTACTGCCTCCAAGAAGCACTTTTCTATCGTCCTAAGGAATCACATTAGCTGTCACTTTAGAGGTGATGTAGTTTTACAATATCCCAGCTGCTTCTTAAGCATTAGCGGGATCAACACAGACTCAGTCACAATATCAAATGAACAGCCCTATGCCTGCAACTCAGAGACTTCGGTCTTCTATCAAGTCCTGTGTCCTACACCACAACCATCTTAATGTATTTTTAGCTAAGTATTTGAATGTCATTCACACACTCACACACACACACACACACACACACACACACACACACACACACACACACACACAATCAAAAGCCACAAAGCCTTATTTATGAAAGAGATAACTGACTTCCTCAGTATTAATTTCTGTTCTGGTTGCACTGATTTCACTGTGACAAAACACCCTGAGAAAAAGAAACAAGAGACACGCTGGGCGTTAGACTTCAGCTTTTACTTCTGGGTTCTAGTCTATCATTGTGGGGAAGTCAAGTCAGGACTCTCAAACAGCTCTTCAAAGTCAAACATGATGAGTGCTTCTATGTCCTTTTGCTTCCCTGCTTCTTCTTAGTCCAGACCTTGTATTTCATGCACATCAGGACCTCTTATTTGAAAATGGCTCCATGATCCTTGTTTTTGTCTTTTATGAAGTTAATTAAAACAATTGCCTGAGAACACTGTATCCAATCTCTTATTGAGACTCTAGGTGGTTCTTGGTTATGCCATGTTGACAACTGAAGCTATCGAACACACATGACTCGTTAGTTAAATAGAATAACAGCACGACTCTCAGTAAGGCACATCAATATTAGCTTACATATCAGAGGCTTTCTTACGAATCCCGGAAGCTCTGTTGTTTTCGGTTCTGTATTTAGGAGAGACATCCAGCATAGCATAAGGATAACTAGTTCAATGTAAACACTCCAAAGATAATCAAAGTAGTTTTAGTCACTATTAAATATTATAACCAAGATTCAATTCTTGAATTCAACCAACATTATTTCATTAGCTGTAAATACACAAGGACCTCAATTATACATATTCTAAATACTTTACTTTTGCTGAAATAGTCCATAATTTTATTTTATGTTTCTCTCAATGATCTCTCTAAAGGTTATATTTCTACTAGTGTAGCTTTTAAACATAGGTATCTTAAAATGAAAAAAAAAATTCTTAGACCACAGATACCAACTCTGTGCTCTATTTCTGGACACACACAAACAAGACTTTTATTTGGGTACATAATGTATATTTATAAAAAATACCAAGAGACTAGCGAAATGTCTTAGCAATTAAGGACACTCCCTGCTCATACTGAGAATTTCAGTTCTGAATCCCTACATCAGATGATGTAACACTGCCTGTCAACTTTGCTTCGGGAAATCCAATACCCTCTTCTTCTGGCATCAACAAATAGTTTCTCTCTCTCTCTCTCTCTCTCTCTCTCTCTCTCTCTCTCTCTCCCTCTGTTCATGTGTATGTGTATGTGCATGTGTTTGTCTGTTTGTCTAAAACATGCTCAGCAAATATAAAGCGCACATCAAAATAAGTGAGTATAAATATTATTATAAATTAAATATACTAGCTTAAGTGAGTAAAACAAGATCACTTTGTCCTGAAGCAGTAGATATGATTGGTATTAGGCTAAAATATGGCCTGAAAGCCAGAGGAATACTGGAGTATTTTCTGTCTTGAAGTTTGGAAGTCTGTTCTCCAGAACTATGTGAACAAATAGCCGTTGTTTAGAGCTGGTCTGTTTGTGATCTTTGCTTAGAGCATTGTTTGAATTTGTTTATGAAAAGTTTTAGCTCTAAAGAAGCTATTTCTAATACATTTTAATTCTTTCATGTAATGCTCAGTGACAGCCAAGTAAAGATCTTAATATAATGGTAGCATAATTAAAGGTGTTACACTCTAATAATGGTACTTGCATATATATATATATATATAAATATATATTTCTTATAAAGATTAAAATAGCATTTGTAGGTATATATATGCATAGTATAATAAATACATGTATATCTCTGGTTTTCCAATTTATATTAAATTGTTTACATAAATTCATGTAACAGTTTACAGGATATATATTCAGAAGAGAGGTCTATGTAATGACAGAGTGAAAATAGAGTTAGGAAAATATGTCATTCAGATTTGCAAATGAATCACTAGCATTTCTGAGGGTGCACAGTTTTACATTCTCAACAACTGGTATTTTTAATATAGAAAGGGAAAATATTGTTAATCATATCACTGGTCCTAAACAATTGGACAAGTCCCAAGATATCATTTATTCATCAAAATATAATAGCATCATTATTCTGTGAAACTCTTTAAACTGACCTATTATGCTATGTTTCAACTTAAATATTTTAGCAAGTTTACACCATACAAGACTAGATAAGGAAGAATTCAACATAAATACTGATATTTCACTCATTGATAATTATAACAAATTTGTTGTGTGGTTGCTCAGTTTATGTTTGAACTATTAAAATAATTTATGGCATATAGAATAACAATTCAAATGCAAAAACAATGGTTTTAGAGATATTTTTAGTCTATCTGAAGCTCTCCTTAAAAAATGTGTTTCTATATCATTTTATTTTAGACAATTTTTAATACAGATTTAGTTATAGCCTAAATAAAGCAAAAGAATCGCATCAGTTGTTTAGTCTATAGGCTCAAGTTTGCAAAGCTATTTCAGAAATATCAGGTTCGTGCAGAGCATAGTATTCTACTAGTTTGTTGTTGTGGTCAGAGATATGATAAAGTAAGGCCCATAAAACTCATAAGCCCCTCCCAAAGAGGGGCTTTATCATGTGTAGCCTAATGACCTGCCTGACACCTTGACTAGTCCTGTGACTTTAATATTTGGCAAAAAACACTTTTAAAAAAGTCTTTAAGACAGGCTTTTAATAATTCACAAACCTCTGTTACTGCATTTGAACCCATTGCTTGTGCCAGTGCTTGAATCTGTCTGCTTCATAATGAACTACCTGTGGGAATTAATATTTTATTTCCAGACAATGACCACACTTGGGCTGGAGATCCTGTTACAATGAAGTCTTAGATGTTCTATTCACTCTCAGCAGACACCTGAACAAATCAATCATGTGATCTGAAATTGGACAAGTCCAATATATGACAGAGTATAACAGAATTATTGCATTGATCTATTATTACTTAGGAGCTGGAACATGAAACTCTCAGAGTCTATCCCCTTAAAGAAATCTGAATCCTTTCCCACATGTACCTCAAGTGGAAACTGTCAATTATGGAGAACTAAGCTCTATTCACTATCTTTATCACAATTTCTGCATCCAAAACTCAAGAATCCTTGTAGAAGAGAGATGGAAAGATAGTAAAAAGTCAGAAAAACAAAGAGTTTGCTGTGAGATTGGGCCTGTTAGGAATGGCTGAGGCTTCACCCAATAAAGTCTCACTAGTATGACTGACCAACACAAGCTGAACAAAGACAATATCAATAGAATTCAACTCAGTCACATCTTTGTACTGACAATCCATCACAAAACCTAGACACTACGCGGATGCCAAGAAGTGCATACTGTTAGGAGCTTGATATATCTGTCTTCCAAGAAGCTCTGCCAGAGCCTAACAAATACAGAGGTGGATGCTCCCAGCCAACCATTGGATTGAGAACAGAATCCACAATGGAAGAGTTGGAGAAAGGTCTGAAATAGCTGAAAGCGTTTTCAACCCCATAAGAAGAACAATAATATCAACTAACTCAATATTCCAGATCTCCAGGGACCATACCACCAACCAAAGCATACAGAGGGAGCAACCCATGGGTCCAGTTGCATGTGTTGCAGAGGATGGCCATGTTGGGGAACTAATGGGAGAAGAAATTCTTGGTCCTGCCAAGGCTCAATCTCCCAGAGTAGGGAAATGCCAAGGCAGGGAGGCAGAAGGGAGTAGGTGAGTGGTTGGGTGGGGCACCCTAATAGAACTAGGGGGAGTAGGGTTGGGGTGGGGGTTTCAGGAGTTGAAACCGGTAAATGGGATAACATTTGACATGCAAAAAAAGAAAACATCAACTAAAAAAGCAAAACACACACACACACACACACACACAACTTTATAATATCAAGAGGAGATAGCTTTATTGGTTTTAATAAAGAGCTTGTTACACCCCACCCCAAAAAATAAGAAAGAAATAGTTTGCTGTAGTAAATTTATTTTGGTATCTCTCAGACAGGTATAGAAAAAAGAAAAAACAACAACAAAAAAAATACAGCACGGATTCTTATTGGCACATACTGACCATGACCTATACTATCATCTAGAATGAAGGACACTGTAGGCATACGTGTTTCTAAAAGAGTAATAATTAAATGTTATGAAGGACTAAACAGAATTATATTTTAAAGACAAGTTAATGAAGCTAAAATTAAAAAGTATGCAATCAGTTATAGATTAGTGTTGGGCCTTAAGACACAGAGAGTTCCTCTAAGCAATGAAGAAAAGTAACAAATACTGAAGCATGTATATAACATACTCAAGCTAAAATTGTAGAGTATTAAAACATTGTAAATTTAAATAATGGTGGTTTATAAAAACTGGAGTGAATATCGTGCAAAAGACAGAATAGTCATACACATTCTAAGTTATTACTTAAGAGATCACTCAAATGTACACTTCAGAAGAATATAATCTACAAATTAATATCTGTATTTAAGCCTGGAGTGATGATGTATGTCTGTAACTCATAGGCTAAGGAAGGAAGATGATAAACTAATGGTGTTTTCAATTCAAAATTCAATCCAGTTAGGGCTGATAATCTTAAAAGAAATTGTTGAATTTGTAAATTATATGACATTCAAAATTAAAGCTAAAAATAAACACAATTTATACAAGATTAAAGTTATACCCAAATGTCTCACTACAAGGAAAAATCTAGGAGCACATGGATTCACTCCTGAATTATCTCAAGCCCAGAAGGTCAAGCTAATATTTGTCCTCCTTAATTTGTCCCACAAAATACAATAGCAATTCATCCTGTGATGCTAGTATTACACAACTTGAAAAAGACAGAATAAAATAATACTGCTAAAAAATTTCAATGAAGAACATAGATGCAAACATTCTAAACAAAGACACTTGTTTGATACTTGCAAACCTAAATATAAAAGACTTTAAAGTGATTATATATCAGGTTCAAGTAGGTTTCATACTGGAACTTCAAGGTTGGTTTATCATAAATAAATCAATATTCATTACTGGTAGGCTTGCAAATCCATGCAGCCATTTTCAAATTAATCTGGAAGTTCCTTAAAAAGTTAAAAATAAATCCACCATATGACCCATATAGATCACTGCTGGAAATAAATCTAAAATATTGCATATATTTTCACATAAATATTTGTACATCTATATTAATTATAGTTTTATTTACCAGAAGGTGAAAAAGGAATCAGTATACATACCCATCAAGAAATGAACGGATAAAAAAGTGTGATATACAACCTAGAATGCTATTCAGCAATAATGACAACTGATATTGGTGCGTTAGTAATGCTTCTGCATGTAAGAGCGGATGCTCTTCTTGGAGGACACTAGTGTGATTGAGATCCCCTGAACTCACCTGGCATTTCAAAACCATCATTAACTACAATAACTCAATCCCCTGATAAAAAAGAATAACAGAATGGATTTCTTGTTTAAAAACAGTGATAAATATTCTGCTATTTTCCTTTGCTTTTACTTTTTTCATGGTTGATAAGTGAATTCAATTTCATGAGTCAACAAAGCAATGTAAAAATGTCTATTTCCTTATTTAGTAATGATGTGTTCATAGGTGTGTTTCATTGGCAATGAATAGAGCTTTACTGTCATACTCAGAAAAGGAGACACACCAATTTTCCATTTAAAGATCACAAGCTTTTTTCTTAAATATGAGAATTTGATAAATGAAGACTGTGTCTACATCTTGCTTACACTCACCTCTTTCCATCAATTCCTCCTTTGTCCTGCCCTCTCAAATGCCTGTCTCACTTATAGGATTATTTTAAATTACAGATATACTACATTCTTTTTGATACAATTCAATAAATCAGTGTCATGCTTTTTAGTTTAATTCATTCATGTTTAGCATATTTCTTTTATTAAATACAGAATATCAAAAAGGGAGATGAATCAATATTTAAAAACATTCCTCAAGGAAATAAAACATATCTTATAGAAAGCATGTATATAACCTATCTGCATCTTTCCCTGACAATTATCTACAGTCCTGACATATCCAACATTCTAGGACCTTCACTGTAATGTATGCATGTAATGTATTACATGCATGTAATGTGTAAAGAAAACATCTAATGAAAATGTAATGTAATGATCACATGTTACCATTAATAGAAGAAAAAGTGGGGAAGAGCCTCAAACACATGGGCACTGGGAAAATTTTTCTGAACAGAAAACCAATGGCTTATGCTCTAAGATCAAGAGTCGACAAATGTGAATTCATAAAATTGCAAAGCATCTGTAAGGCAAAAGACACTGTCATTAGGACAAAATTGAAACCAACAGATTGGGAAAACAATCTTTACCAATCATACATCCAATAGAGGGCTAATATTCAATATATACAAAGAACTCAGGAAGTCAGATTCCAGAGAGTCAAATGGCCCTATTAAAAATGGGGTACAGAGCTAAACAAAGAATTCTCAGCTGAGGAATATTAAATGACTGAGAAGTACCTAAAGAAATGTTCAACATCCTTCGTCATCAGGGAAATGCAAATCAGAATGGCTAAGATCAAAAACTCAGGTGACGGCAGATGCTGTTGGGGATGTTGAAAAAGAGGAAAACTCCTCCACTGTTGGTGGAATTGCAAGCTGGTACAACCACTCTGGAAATCAGACTGGAGGTTCCTCAGAAAATTGAACATAGTATTTACTATCTGAGGACCCAGCTATACCACTCCTGGACATATATGCAAACGATACTCCACTATGTTCATAACAGCCTTATTTATAATAGCCAGAAGCTAAAAAGAACCCAGGTGTCCTTCAACAGAGGAGTGGAATCAGAAAATGTGGTACAGCTACACAATACAGTACAACTCAGCTATTAAAAACAATGACTTCATGAAATTCATAAGCAAATGAATGGAACTAGAAAATATCATTGTGAGTGATGTAACCCAATCACAAAAAGAAACCACACATGATATGCACTCACTGATAAGTAGATATTAGACCCAAAGTTTGAATTACCCAAGATACAATTTACAGACCACATGAAGCTCAAGAAGAAGGATAACCAAAGTGTGTGTGCTTCAGTCTTTCTTAAAAGGGAGAACAAAAATATTCATAGGAGGAGATATAGAGACAAAGTTTGGAGCACAGACTGAAGGAATGACCATTCAGAGCCTGCCACACCTGGGGATCCAGCCCATACACATACAGGCATCAAACCTAGACAGTATTGCTAATGCCAAGAAGTGCATGCTGAGAGGAACCTGAAATAGCTGTCTCCTTAGAGTGTAGGCCAGACCATGACAAATACAGAGACAAATGCTCACAGCCAACCATTGAACTGAGAAAAGGGTCCCCATTGGAGGAATTAAAGAAAGCACTGAAGGAGTTGAAGGGGTTTGCAACCCAATAAGAACAACAATACCAACCAACCAGAGCTCCCAGGGACTAAACCACCATCCCAAGAGTACACATGAACAAACCAATAGCTCCAGCTTCAGGTGTAGCAAAAGATGGTCTTGTTGGGCACTAAAGGGAGGAGAAGCCCGTGGTCCTGCCAAGGCTAGACCCCCAAGTGAAGTGGTGAGTAGTTGGATGGGGGAAGGGGATAATATTTGTAATATAAAATTAAAAATGTACAATAAAATGAAGTTCACACACAAAATCAAATCAAAAATTAAAATAGATGTTTATCACAGATAATGTTTGCTTGTATATCCATTAGAATTTATTATCTGGATAAACATCCATCACCTGTCACAGTTCCACAGTTTCATTGTAAGTTGAAAACTATAACTAAGTTGTTAGTGAAGTTTTATTTAGATAGACCCAGTCACTCTTTTTTTTTTTTTTTTTCGAGCAAGTAGCTAGGGACTGGAGTTCTTTGACATAATAAGCAGTGATACCTGGGCCATATGGAAGATCTAGGTTTAATTTTTTTTTATTAACTTGAGTATTTCTTATTTACATTTCGAGTGTTATTCCCTTTCCCGGTTTCCAGGCAAACATCCCCCTAATCCCTCCCCCTCCCCTTCTTTATGGGTGTTCCCCTCCCCATCCTCCCCCCATTGCCGCCCTCCCCCCAACAATCTAGTTCACGGGGTTCAGTCTTAGCAGGAACCAGGGCTTCCCCCTTCCACTGGTGCTCTTACTAGGATATTCATTGCTACCTATGAGGTCAGAGTCCAGGGTCAGTCCATGTATAGTCTTTAGGTAGTGGCTTAGTCCTGGAAGCTCTGGTTGTTGGCATTGTTGTTCATAAGGGTCTTGAGCCCTTCGAGCTCTTCCAGTTCTTTCTCTGATTCCTTCAACGGGGGTCCTATTCTCAGTTCAGTTGTTTGCTGCTGGCATTCACCTCTGTATTTGCTGTATTCTGGCTGTGTCTCTCAGGAGATATCTACATCCGGTTCCTGTCAGCCTGCCCTTCTTTGCTTCATCCATCTTGTCTAATTGGATGGCTGTATATGTATGGGCCACATGTGGGGCAGGCTCTGAATGGGTGTTCCTTCTGTGTCTGTTTTAATCTTTTCCTCTCTATTCCTTCTTTTAACTCTGTCCTAGCACGTATAATTAATAATTGGTTCCCTTTTTATGGACCTTTGGTTAATTGTTTTACAATCTCTTAGAATGTGCCCTGAGTAGGGGAGAGTCTGTTACTATCTAGAAGCAATTAACTGGTGACACATGGGAGACTGACAGAGTTCTCATTGCAGTTTTGACTACCTGAAAAGGACCTAATAGCAGTCCCACTATAAAAGTGCTTAGTAATCACTGATATAAGTTTAGGAATTCTTAAAAGATCATAATTAAGACTTAAGTCATCTCTTTGTCTATATAGCATCACTACAAGACAGGACATCTTTGTAGATCTGCAGAGGTCTGCTCAAAAGCGGTGGACTAAGTGATTGCTACATATGTTTAATAATAACAACAGGAAAAAAATTATTGAAAGCAGGAATCTTCCCTAAAATAAATTCTCTTAGACCTTGTCCTATAAGAGGGAATCTTTTGCATATTATATTATAATCTGAAGCAGATCCTCTCAGGAATGTCACCTGCTAATTATTAGCTTGTCCTATTATGGATCCTGAAATGCTGTCACACTGAATACCTGGGTAACACTAAGACCAATATCTATGGTATAGCCTGGATGCTGCACGATCTCACATTTTCCTATGCCAAACTAATTACTCTTTTTAAATAATTTTCTTCATTCTGATTTTCATGCAGAAAGGAGGTAGTTTTTTGCTTGTTTGTTTTGTTTTGTTTTGTTTTTGTTTTTCATGCTTTTTGTTTGTTTGTTTTTGTTAGAATGTAGTATGAATGATTGCTGGATCAGCTTCCAATCTTTGTGTTTCTTTTACCATACCATAATGACTCATTCACTCTACTTGTACCATTAATTCTGTGACCTCTCTAGCCTACACCTTCATATTCTTTGCCCAAACAACTTCCAAAAGTCTAAAGAGAGCATGTTTGATTTCATCACAGCACTGTTCTTATGGCTTACAGACAACATGGTTGGCTTAATTAACCACAGCAACAATTACTAACACCTACAGCCAACATGGATGACTTAACAACAGCAAGATTCCACAAAATCATTCAGTTGACCCAATCACAGTACTATTCCTAAGGCCTACAGACAACATGGTTGACTTAAACAGACACTGGTTGCCAATTTTCTATGTTTGTTAATGGAAACATCTTCTAAGGAAGGTAGTGCTTGTTTGGTCTTACAGTTTCAGAGTATAATCGTTCATGGTGAGAAAGGATTGGAAGAAACTACTCAAGCTGTAGCTGTGGGAAAATGATGTAACTGATCACATGTCATCCACAGTCAGGTAGCAGGAAGAGATGAGTCCTGCAGCTGGGCTCATGGATTCTGTTTAGCTTGGTCCTGTCTTAGACTCCAGTGGTCTTTCTTCATAGACTCATCATCTCTGGAAAGATGTTGTAAAACATTCTAGAAGTGTCTCCTTGATATTTCAATATAGTCAAAATTATAATTAAGATTCAATTACAGACTACTTGCACATAATGAAAAAAGTGTTAAAGTTAAGTTCAACGTGTGTATAAAATAACTACTTAAAGTTCCAGGATAGCCAGGGTTACAAAGGCAAACCCTATCTTGAAAAAAAATGCAAGGTTATAGATGAAGTTGAATATATGTATAAACAGAATTTATATTTGCATATATTAAGTCATAAAAATAAAAATATTGACATAGAGCACTTTATATGACACATTACTTCTGTGGACTTGGTTTATTGCTTATATTATTTTAATTGGTTTCTTAAAAAATTACAAGAGAATCATGCAGGTCCTTACCCCCAGTTGGTACTAATTGGTAAATAAAGTTGCCTGCAGCCAATGGCTTAGCAAGGAGCCAGAGGCCCAATTTTAATTTTCTTCTGGCATGGGAACCAGGAGAAGAAGAAGAAGAAGGAGGGAGGAGGAGGAGGAGGAGGAGGAGGAGGAGGAAGAGGAGGAGGAGGAGGAGGAGGAGGAGGAGGAGGAGGAGGAGGAGGAGGAGGAGGAGGAGGAGGAGGATGATGATTGAGTACTATCATGCCAGGAAAGCAAAAGGATCAGACGTGAGAGTTGCAGAAAACAGAGCATACAATTATGTAAGACCTAAAGAAGAGTAGCTTCAAGACCCTCCCCGATTCCCTTAATTTTTTTCTAGGCTGGCAGAGATTGGGTACAGAGTTTAATAAGTAATAATTCAGGAGTTTTGGGGGTTGGGGGGGAGATGTTATCAACATGGAAATTTTGGAATGGCCCAGAGATTGATCTGTTTAATGTATATTAAATATAAGGCTTGTTTGTGTGTGTGTGTGTGTGTGTGTGTGTGTGTGTGTGTGTGTGTGTTTCATTCAAGATGCAGAGCATTGGGGTGGGTGGTAAGGAACTAGCACTGCTCCACCACCAGGGAGATTAGAGTTGATCAACGACAGCAGCACATTACAGAGCCTTCGTATCACGTGGAAACAGACTGTTTCGGAGTGCTTTCATTCCTTTCCACTTCCTGAAAAAGGTTGTCAAGAACATTATTACTTCAAACTTTGTTGTGTCTAATTCAGAAGTCATTAAGTCAGAATCTTTATTGTGTAAAAAATTGAAATCAGCAGTTTGATTTCCTGTTACAGACAACAAGATTTTCTATATTTTCTATAACTGGCAATGATAATTTGTGTTCCTTGCCTTGAAAAGTATCACAAAATTATGTTTTTTTTTAGAATAAACTATTTAGAACGAGATAGGGATTTATGAGGCTGAATTCATTAAAATCATTGAGTGTACCTGAGCATATTGTCTGTATGTGGCATTCATTGTTTTAAATGCAGATGAAAGGTATGAGGTTTTAAGTCATTTTGCAGGTGTATAGGTATGGTGGTTTAAATATGCATGGCCCCCAGAGTCTCATGTGTTTGAATTCTTGGTCCATAGAAAGTGACATTACTAGGAGATGGGGCCTCGTTGGAGTAGGTGTGGCATTATTGGTGGAAGTGTGTCACTGTGTGGGCAGGTATTGAAGTCACATACATTCTCAAGCTTTGCCCTGTAAGTTTCATAGTCTACTCCCTGTGGATCAAGATGTAAAAACTCTCAGCTCCTTCCCCTACCTGTGGCCGCATTTCCTGCCATGATGATAATGGACTAAACCTCTGAACTGTAAGCCAGCTCAATTAAATATTTTCTTTTATAATAAAAAGTACATTTAATAATTGATAAAGAACTTTAATGGCAGTTTTTACTGGTTTAAGTGGAAAATTAAGAAAAAAAATCTGTTTCCTAAGTTTTCTGGGTTGCTAAACAATAAACAATGGTTTCAAAGATAGTCTGTGTCATGCTGATAAGAGGAAAAGTAAACATATTTAAGATGCAAATAAGTACACTAAGAATGGACATCAATAATTTAAATGCATAAATAAGTGAATGCAATAATCAAAATGCCTATGAAATATGTTCGTTTCGGTGTTTTCGAAGGTGAAGAGAGCCTTGTGCAGATGATATGATGTGTTTTGTTGTAAATAAGTACGTGTAAGCACTGAAGCCTTATACAAGTGAGGACAAAAGCTAATGATGTGTCCGGCTTGCAGGTTCCTCACACTGCTACTGAAAAGGAAAACACATCAAACAAAATTGGGTCCACAGACAAATATAATTGGATGCCGCAAGAATATTTGAGGAAATGTGACATGTCTGGGAAAAATAATTGAGGTCATGTTTATATTAATTTGAGCAGCTGAAAGCCAAACTACAAATTTTATGAAAATGCATTTAAACCTCTAATTACAGACGAAAGAAAGCACAACTTGCAGGGAAAAAAATAGGAAGCCTGAAAGCTGAAAGCTAGTAAGCAGAAGGGACACACAGGATCTGTGTACCTTATATACAACTATGGCAATGTCATAGAATTTATAGTACTAAGAATTCAAGCGATGAAGAAATTATGAGTGAGGAAAAACAAAAAGGAACAAGGGTCATGAATCGAGTACATTGTCTAAGCATTAATAAAAAAAAATTCTAGTTTTCAAAAGCTGCTCACGTCATTATCACCTTTTTTTACTGGTATTTATTACTGACAGAATTTTAAAGTGAGAATTTCATAAATTCATTACTAACAGAGACTGTCCTAGTACAAATTAAGAAGAGGGTGTGTTCATACTGCGACATCCATACAGAATGTCCAGGTAGCAGTGGTCTGAATCACAACCAAGTAAACTCAAACCTGTTGCATACTAAATAAAGTCCCTAAATAAATAGCTTGGGGTCATTAATATCTTTTCATTGTTATTTTTTTTTAAAAAAAAGACAAACTACAATTCAGAGAGTTGTAGAAAAGTTAAGGGAGGATATTCTACTGTGTTTAGAATTGAAAAAAAGATAGGCTGTAAAAATCACTTGCATAAGCACTAAGGTGTAGCTAATACTTTTACACTGTTACTTAAGCCCTCATTCATCAACCTTGATAAATGTTCAGATTAGTGCCAAAATAAGTACAAAAGTCTTATGATACTTTGAGTAAGCTTATCTTTTGATTTCTGTCAAGTTCATAGTCCTCAGGGAAAGTAGCATACATGTGTCATTTATTAAAGATTGAACAAAGCCTATTGGGATAATGCTTCTCATTAGTTATCATGAATCTCAAAAATGAAAAACCTGGAATTTTTTTTAACAACTGTTAAGGTGAACCAAAGATTCTGTCAAAAGGAACTTTAGAGATCACTACATAGGTAATGAACCATGTGCATGCAGATGCACATCCTAGAACCAATCATCATTTTCTGTTTAAATGGTTTTAAATAAGATGGTGTGATATAATTTTATTTATTATATAATAAAACTTTCAATTACCTTTACATAGTAAAGTGGTATGATTGACTGCAAATTCTCTAAATTAATACAGAAACATTTGCTTGGACTACTGAAGATATTGACTAAAACCTATATGTTACCAACAATAGTAAATTAAAATGTAGTCACATGATTTCTTATATTTGAAATGTCTATTGTATTTGTATAATACAAGAAATGATAAGACTGATGAATGGATGTCTTTTGTTGTTTATTTCTAAATTAAATTTTAACAAGTTTTTATAAGTAAAGATTTTAATAATGATAGAATATTCATGAACTAAGCTATGGTCAATGAGCTACATAAATTAATTTACCTAATGAGCATGATTATTTTTGTTCAATATAGTTCATATTTTCACGAATTTAATGCATGTGTACCTTGTGTATTCATCACCTCCTCCAGTCAATGCACCTCTCAGCATGTCCCTTTCAATCATCAAGATGTCTTTTTAAAAATAGCTCCTTCAGTTATTCAGGTGTGTGCATGAATACAGAGTCTTCCTCAGGAGTTCGGGTATCCCAGTAGGGGCCAATTTTCTGAATAAAAATGATTTTTCCTCACCCACAGCCAACAACTGTTAATAGTTCCACAGCCAGCAGGTTACTTCATGGGTCCTTATCCTATCTGTTGTAAATGTCTCTTGCATTCAACATTCTGTCTAGTCTACAGTAATACAGAAACTTGATATTTCTCTTGCATAGGCCCTAGAAGCTGATGGCAAAGTCTGCTGTTGAAGTCAATGCACAAGTTTGTAAGACGATATGGAGCAATCAAAACAGGACAAACATGGAGCTTTCTTCCAAATGAGTAGATTTCACAGTGCTTGAGAGTGCTGCACATGCTTCTAGTAGAGAAAAGTCACCAAGTCTTTTCTACTTATGAACCTAGTGCCATCATAATGATTGGCTTTACTGGAATTCCCCTTGGTGAAATAGTGGTCTGGATATTATGGGAAACGATGCATCTTTCCAACGTATCTAAGATGTACTTCACAGGAATTAACTCATATCTGGTACTTTAAATGGGTTCAAGAACCTCTAGTCTCCTAAGAGAGAACTGACTACTATTAGTTTTCTAGATGGGTATAGGATGATGTCATTATGCAGCAAGGCAGGTCCAGGATAAGGTAAAGCCTATCATTGGATGAGAAGGAAGGGCAGGCTTAGAAAAGTCTAGGAAGGAGAAAGGAGGAAGAGGAAGGGCCAGGAGGAAGATGGAGACAGAGGAGGAGGATTCTGGTCCAAGTCGTCTAGTTCAATTTTATCTTGTCTAGGTGAGTGGTTTTAATCTTTATTACTTGGCAGTGAATTTACTCTTTGGAAGAATTGTAGATTGAGAATTTAATGTATAAATCTAATTGTTAGACTACAAGTTTCTAGAGTTTTGATCGTACAGGGCTACGGGGGATATGAGCAAAGTTCCCAGGGAGAGAGCCTGAGCACCTTGCTCCAGTGGATGTGCAGAGTGGGAAATCACGGGAACTAGTTATGCTACAGTTTTAATTTTTACTGCAGCAGATAAGCATGGTATCAAGCTACATTCTGAAATGTATCTTTTTATCAATTAAATTAGGAGGGAAACCAGATTCCATCTAAGCAAGGAATGCCTATTTCTTCAGAATTGTACCTTTAAATAGTGATACATATGAAATACTATAGCATTATCTATTAGTTGTAAAATTATGGGACAATATCTGTATAATCAAATGCTGGCAATAATAATAATAATAATAATAATAATAATAATAATAATAATAATTCTTAACTTTTGAGAATGTTGAGTGACTATTTAAAATGATCAGCTGTCTACAGACATAATTTTAAATGTATATAGATCATGTTTCTATTTTCAGAATTAAATGACCTTGTTCAAAGGTTTTAATAAACAAAATTTATTTTGTAATAGATATGACATACTATAAGAAGCCAAGACCTAAGTAACTTAAATGTTGCTAAGTAACTGATCTGAAGAAGCAAGCTGGAGTAGCAATTCTAATATCGAATAAAATCGATTTCCAACCAAAAGTCATCAACAAATATAAGGAAGGACACATCATATTCATCAAAGGAAAAATCCAACAAGACGAACTCTCAATCCTAAATACAAGGGCACCTACATACATAAAAGAAACCTTACTAAAACTCAAAGCACACATTGAGCCTCACACAATAATTGTAGGAGATTTCAACACCCCACTCTCATCAATGTACAGATCATGGAAACAGAAATTAAACAGACATGTAGACAGAATAACAGAAGTTATGAACTAATGGACTTAACAGATATTTATAGAACATTCTATCCTAAAGCAAAAGGATATACCTTCTTCTCAGCTCCTCATAGTACTTTCTCCAAAATTGACCATATAATCAGGCACAAAACAGGCCTCAACAGACACAGAAAGATAGAAATAATCCCATGCGTCCTATCAGACCACCACAGGCTAAAGCTGGTCTTCAATGACAATAAGGGAAGAATTCCCACATATACATGGGAGTTGAACAGTGCTCTACTCAATGATAAGCTGGTCAAGGAAGAAATAAAGAAAGAAATTAAAGACTTCTTAGAATTTAATGAAAATGAAGGTACAACATACCCAAACTTATGGGACACAATGAAAGCTGTGCTCAGAGGAAAACTCATAGCTCTGAGTGCCTGCAGAAAGAAACAGGAGAGAGCATATATCAGCAGCTTAACAGCACACCTAAAAGCTCTAGAACAAACAGAAGCAAATAGACCCAGGAGGAGTAGAAGGCAAGAAATAATCAAAGTCAAGGCTGAAATCAACCAAGTAGAAACAAAAAGGACCATAGAAAGAATTAACAGAAACAAAAGTTGTTTCTTTGAGAAAATCAACAAGATAGATAAACCCTTAGCCAGACTAACCAGATGGCAGAGAGAAAGTATCCAAATTAACAAAATCGGAAGTGAAAAGGGAAACATAACAACAGAAATGAAGAGAATTCAAAAAAATCAGATCCTACTACAAAAGCCTATATTCAAAAAAAATTGAAAATCTGGAGGTAATGGACAATTTCCTAGACAGATATCAGATACCAAAGTTAAATCAGGAACAGATAAATTATTTAAACAACCCCAAAGAATTCACAGCTGAGGAATGTAGAATGGCTGAGAAGCACCTAAAGAAATGTTCAACATCTTTAGTCATAAGGGAAATGCAAATCAAAACAACCCTGAGATTTCACGTCACACCTGTGAGAATGGCTAAGATCAAAAACTCAGGTGACAACAGATGCTGGCGAGGATGTGGAGAAAGAGGAACACTCCTCCCTTGTTGGTGGAATTGCAGATTGGTACAACCATTCTGGAAATCAGTCTGGAGGTTCCTCAGAAAATTGTACATTGAACTACCTGAGGACCCAGCTATACCTCTCTTGGGCATATACCGAAAAGATTCTCCAACATATAAAAAAAAAGACACATGCTCCACTATGTTCATAGCAGACTTATTTATAATAGCTAGAAGGTGGAAAAAACCCAGATGCCCTTCAACAGAGGAATGAATACAGAAAATGTATATATATAATAGAATACTACTCAGCTATCAAAAACAATGCTTTTATGAAATTGATAGGCAAATGGAGGGAACTGGAAAATATCATCCTGAGTGAAGTAAACCAATCACAGAAATACACAATGGTATGCACTCATTGATAAGTGGATATTAGCCCAAATGTTTGAATTACCCAAGATTCACAGAACACATGAAACTCAAGAAGATGACCAAAATGCAGATGATTCACTCATTCTTTAAAAGCAGAACAAGAATAACTTTAGGATGGGATAGGGAGGCAAAGTTTAGAACAGAGATTGAAGGAACACCCATTCAGAGCCTGCCCACATGTGGCCCATACATATACAGCCACCAAACTAGATATGATGGATGAAGCAAAGAAGTACAGGGTGACAGGAACTGGATGTATATCTCTCCTGAGAGACACAGCCAGAATACAGCAAATACATCGGTGAATACCAGCAACAAACCATTGAACTGAGAACGGGATCCCCGTTGAAGGAATCAGAGATAGGACTGAAAGAGCTGAAGGGGCTTGAGACCCCATGTGAACAACAATGCCAACCAACCAGAGCTTCCAGGGACTAAGCCCCTACCCAAAGAATATACATGGACTGACCCTGGGCTCCAACAATGAATAGCCTAGTAAGAGCACCAGTGGAAGGGGAAGCCCTGGGTCCTGCTAAGACTGAACCCCCAGTGAAAGGGATTCTTGTGGGAAGGGCGGTAATGGGGGGAGGATGTGGAGGGGAACACCCATATAGAAGGGGAGGGGAACGAGTTAGGGGGATGTTGGCCTGAAAACCGGGAAAGGGAATAACATTTGAAATGTAATTAAGAAATACCCAAGTTAATAAAGATGGAGAAAAAAGAAAATAGAAATATATTTCTTGAGTAAATAGAAAAGGCCGAACTCATCAAATAATGAATGCTGCCATTAAATATTCCAATAAAAAATGTAATTCAGAATGCCAAGTACGTACTCGAGTTCTTCTGCTTTAAATGTCAGGGTTGCTCACCTGTATCAAGCCTGGTAGATGAAGACGTTGCAGGAGATAGAAAGCAAAAATAAAATCAAACATGGCATTCAGAACAGCGAAAGAGAATGCTGTGAAAAAAACCGTCCTTTCTTCGGAAAAAAAAAAAACTGCTGGAATTCATTTCTAAAAATAGTTCAACTTGTTTCTAAATTTGTATTCATATCACACAAAATGGAAATAATCAATTATATTCCTATATGGATATAATTTAAAGCTATAAAACAGAATAATTTTCTCAATGTGTAGTTAGAAGCTACAGCTCCCTCTTTTCAAGAAGGGACTATGCAATAAAATATTTTTAGTCGTAAACTACAATTTAATTTCTCCTCTTTTTCTTCCTTGAACATAAAACATTTTACTAATTTATATCAAGGTATAAAAAGAACCCTTGTCCCCATAGTAGTGAGCCTCATATTGTCTACATCCAGCAGGGAGTATAGTCACATTGTGTATCATCCATTCAAATAGGTGCATGTATGAAGTTATATAAAATTATTTTGGCTCAGTTAATTTTAGATATTGTCATAGTTAGGCTTTCTATTGTTGCACCGAAGCACCATGACCAAAAAGCAAATCGTGAAGAAAAGGGTTCATTTCAGTTTGCACTTTCATAATAATTGTTCATCATTGAACAGCAAAAGTGAGGAACTCAAGGACCACAGGAACCTGGAGACAGGAGCTGATGCAGAAACCATAAAGAAGTACTGTTTGTTGGCTTGCCCCATCATTGCTTGATGTAAGGAAGCCCAGAATGGATTACTCAGAGTGGGTTACTCCCCATCGATCACTAATTAGGAAAATGCCTTACGGCTAAATGATGTGCAGGCATTTTTTCAAAGTTCCCTCTTTTTAGATAACTCTAGTTTTATGTGTTTAGTTGACAAAAAAACTAGGCAGCATATTTATAAACTATATTTTGAGTGTTTAAAGGGGTGATAGGTGGCTTATATTAAATATTCTGTTTCGGTTGCAATGAAAGTATAATAGAAAAAATAACTTAAGTTAAAAAAAGATAATGGTTCTAGGGATATGGCTCAGCAGTTAAAAGTGGGTCCTTTGCAGGGAATCTGAGCTTGGATCCCAGCATCCTCTTGGGGAGCTCACAACTATTCTTACTTCAGCTCTCAGAAATATATATCCTCTTCTGGACTTATAATGCACTTGCACATATACATGTTTATATCCATATATTCATATGTAATTAAAATAAATTTATAAAGAAAGGAAAATCATATAAAAATGCATTATGGTCTACTATAAGAGCATTTGTATACCTCCCTTCCTCTGCCTCCCATGATTATTTTGTTCTCCCTTCTAAGTGTTGGTATGGCATCTTTATTTTGGCCTTCATTCTTTTTAAACTTCTATGGTCTATGGGTAATATCATGGGTGTTCTCTACTTTTTGGCTAATATCCACTTATCAATGCATGTCCTATTGGTTTACCTCACCCAGATGATACTTCCTAGTTTCACTCTTTTCCCTACAAAATTCATGATCTCCTCATTTTTAACAGCTGAATAATATCCCATTATATAAATAAAATACATATTCTGTATGTAGTCCTTGGTTGAGGGGCATCTGGATTGTTTCCAGCTTCTGGCTTCTAATAATAAGGCCGTTTTTAACGTAGTGAAGAATTTGTCCTTGTCGTATGGAGGAGCATCTTTTGGATATATGGACAGAAGATGTAAGTGTGTCTTTAGGTAGAACTATATCCCATTTTCTGAGGAAACTCCAGACTGATTTCCAAAGTGGTTGTACCAGTTTGCAATCCCATCAGCAACGGAGGAGTGTTCCTCTTTCTCCAAATCCTTGCCAACATGTGCTGTCACTTGAGTTTTTGATATAAGCTATTCTGATTGATATAAGGTGGAATCTCAGGGTCATTTTGGTTTTGCTTGCCCTGATCATGAAGAATGTTGAACATATCTTTAACAGCCTCTTGGCCATTTGAGATTCTTCTGGAAGCAAGGGCAAAAGGAAAAGGGGCAGGATCGGGTATTGGAGGAGACAAGAGAGGAGCCCAGAGGTCCAGAATTATGCATGAAAATATGCAACTGCCAGCGGCGAAGGATGGGCAGGACTTTAGAACGTCTCAGAGAACTGAGATATGAGAGACTCCTACAGCTCAGTGGGGGTCACTTTAGCTAAAATGCCCAACAATGGGGAGAGGGAACCTAAAGAGACTTCCTCCAGCATATAGGGCCCTCAGTGGACGGATGGGTTTACAAACTCACCACCAATTTTTTTGACCCAGAATTATTCCTGTCTGAAAGAAATCCAGGGACATAAATGGAGCACAGACTGAATGAAAGGCCAGCTAGTGACAGTCCAATCTAGGATCCATCCTATGGCCAGGTACCAAACTCTGATACTACTACTGATCCTGTGGTGTACTTGCAGACAGGAGCCTAGCATGGCTGTCCTCTGAGAGGTTCTACCAGCAGCTGGCTAAGCCGGAAGCAGACTTATAGCCAACTGTTGCACTGAAGTTGGAAACCTCTAGAAGAGTTAGGGGAAGGAGAGAAGGAACTGAAGTTGATGGCAACCCCATAGCAAGACCAACAGTATCAACTAACCCAGACACCTGGGAACTCCCGAAGTCTAACCCACCAAACAGAGAGCACACATGGGCTCATCCATGGACCCCACTACACATAGAGGACTACCTGTCTGGTCTCAGTGGGAGAGGATGCACCTCTGCGAATAGAGACTTGATGCCCCAGGGAAGGGGGATGTCCAGAACAGGGCAAGTGGAAAGCACCCTCTCAGAGGGGGATGTTCAGGAGAGGGGAAACATGCTATAAAGTCTGGGACATATGTGCCAATCAGAATAAAATTGAGAACTCTTTCTTAAATCAAATAAAATGGAAAATGAATATTTCCATTGTAGTATATTTCTTTTTTTTTGAAGTTACACTATTTTCACCTAACTATAGCAACTACAACATGGAAATACTTGATAACTTTAAAGAAATAAAAAATAAAATTTTTAAAATGTGTCAATATTAAACACAAATTTGTGTCTTATATTTATTAAATATATGCTTAATTGAGAAAACTCATTTGCTGAATACTACTTTTTTAATTAAAGTCTTATGAGACTAAAAGGACATAAAAGTTATATAACAAAGGCAATGATTTTTATTTGGAATGTAATAATATACATATTTTTTAAAAACGACATTTATTGTTATTATTTTATTACTTGCAATCATTTAAAAATTCAAATATATCTTGATCATATTCTACCTCTCCTCCAAGTCCTTGCAGATCCTTTACCCCTCCCTTCCTACCCAATTTTTACAGTTCTGTCTCAAAAAAAAAAAACAAAAAAAAAACAAAATCCCAATATAATAACAAACCCCCTCAAAAACAAGAAAACAAAATAAAACCATACTGAGAAGTAGGAAGATAAACAACCAAACAAACCAAACCAAACACATGAATAAACAAAACCCTTCCTACTGTAACCAAAGAAAAGCACATTAAAAAGGACAACAACAAGAAGAAAATAATGGTGGAATCCATTTCATGTTGGTCAACTACTCTTGAACATGAGGTTCACCCTGGAGTGGATTTTTTACCCAGTATACTCCACCAGAGAAAACTGAATTTTCCTTTCCCAACAGGCATAAGTGACAGTTCATTTATTCATTCTTTTTTAAAAAATACAATAAAAATATAATAACATAAAACAAAACCTATTAAATATAAGATAAACTAAGATACGGAAAAAAGCCAGAAAAAAAAAAAAAACCCAAAGCATAGGGAATCAGATACCCACCTATCCGCACACCCAGGAATCCCATAAAAATCAGTATTTTACTGTAATAAGGTCTTGTAGTGAAAGAAAATTAATGAAGCTACATTTAATTTTATACTCACTGTGAAAGCATCACCATTGTGAATGAGTGCCTTTTTTATTTTTATTTTTTTGAATGAATGCCCTATAAGTATGTGAGAGACCATAGGTTTAATCACAAATTTTGCAGTTAGTAATAATCTTCACTGTTAATAATCTTGTATTTAAAGATGTATCCATATTCACTGTTTAATAAAGTGAAACAAAAATTATTAAGGTTACCATGGCAAGTGCTTATAAAAATACATGTAAGAAATTATAGTTTTAATATTTTAATTTTCTTTCCCAGGACAATTAAAATATGTATTTTAGTTTGATATGCCTCAATTTGCTTCTGTGTGTTTCTCTCAACATATTTTGGAGAGCGATTATGTAGAGAGAGTCATGATAGAGTCAGCCTTAGATAGTAATTCGAGACCACCTAATTGAGAAGCATCATAAATAGCCTGACCGAATGATGTATCAGTCTAGAGAGGCAGCCTACAATTCTTTGAGGTCCATTTTTGAATTATTTTAAATATTTTTCCTCTGCATATTTCTATTTGTTTATGATTAATCTGAAGTAACATTTTACTAGCATTATGCAATTGATCCACTGTCAAGTTTTCATGGTGCATTTTTGTAGAGGTATTTTAACCTAGCAACATGGCTGCTTTGGGAAATGATCACATCCAAAGACCTATGCGTGTGTGATCAGGCTGAAATGGAGACATTCTCGGGGTTACAGAATGACCTGGCTGGAATACAGAAATGTGCTCACCACACTGAGGGTAAGGTTAGTTGGTAAAAGAAGGTAGAGATGTTTGAGAGTGACCTCTAATTTAGAGACTGACAAGATGAGGAGTGAGAGCAGCTCTGACTGAGTCAGGAATGGAGGAAAATTCAGTAACTGCAGTTGAGTTGAGATGAGCTGAGGCCAGTTCAGTACAAGGCACTTCAGTTAACTGCAGTGGGAAACAGTTCAGTCAATAGTTCAGTTCCTGGAATTTCAAAGAAGAGTTTTTACTTGTTTTTTTTTTTTTCCCCCTATGGAGAGCAATTCAGAGAGAAGCTAAGAGAATTCAGATTGAATCAGTCTGTGTGGAGACGAGTTTTGAGCTAGAACAGCTGAGCTGAACCAGCCAGCAAGAGATCAGTAAGAACTAGAAAGGAACTTATTCAGAATAAGTCTCTAAGATGACAATCACAACTGTTAGAAAAAGATACTTTTATGCACGTACACACACACGTGTGTGTGTGTGTGTGTGTGTGTGTGTGTGTGTGTGTGTGTGTGTGTGTGTGTGTCTGTGTATGTACAGACTACTCAAAGGAAACTAATAACAAGTCTTATAAGTTATCACCTATATTTCCTAGTCATTCTTTCTTTATCTCTTCACTCACCATTTTTTCCCTTGGCACTGTTTCTATAGGCAACTGCTAATATATACCATTTAATTTGCAATTATCACCATTAAGCCACATATTATTCTGATAAGTGTATTCATGTTTTATAGTTGTTCTTCAATCTATACTAAGATGAGTAGCCAATTGGTATAGTCTGTTCCTTTCAAAACGGAAAACTAGTGTTAAATCTTTTACTGTCTACATTTCATTTTCATATGCTTGAAACATATTCATGTTTCCCTTGAGCAGAGGTTTAATTACCGCTGAAATGACTAATTTTTTATTTTATCATTTATGATATATTAACTTATGTATCAGTGATTTTTTTGGCTTGAGATACATTTTTTAGTTCCTTGCTATGCAATATTAATTTTTTTAGTTCTGGAAAATTAAGGCGTATTAATAAAGTGTGGTCAAATGACTCGACTATTTGACTACTAGACCCAACAGTAGCTTGTTGCATGAAGACCCCGTCACACTTTTATTACAGAATGCGATTTCATCTTTCATATGTGTTTCTTATTTTTACAGCATCCCAATACAATATGCAACACAAGTCTCTGAAGAGTCTGAGTACACATAGATTTGTTAAGAATTATTGCAAACAACTTTCATTCAAGAACACTTCTAGCACAAATGTATGTGCTCTTGAGTCAACCAAGATTCTTTTAAGATGATTATCAGAACTCTAATTCTAAAAGAATTCTGAAATAAGTATTTATTAATTAATAATTGTATTGCTTAATATTTTTCATTAAAATATTTAGCTAGTATGAAATGATACAATCAGCCTGTATTACTTTAAGAATATATATATTTCAAATTTATAATATATATATTTTACAATCTGTATGCATTTATAAAATGTTGCCCTTGTTCAGAATGATTCTGTAAATTAGAGTATTTTTCCTTCTATATATTAGAGAACTGTCTCCTTGTCCTCAGATTAAGAGGTATGTTCTTTTCCTGGATATCTTAGCAAACTCTGTCACAATTTCTTCTATTCCTAGCAATAATTTCATGAATTTTGTTGTGGTTGTTGTTTTCTCTGTGCTTCCTTATTTGTTTGTTTTGTGAGGTTTTAAAATCAAATATTCTTTTAAGAGTTGGATATTTTTCAAAGTTTGGTCCTTAGGTCAGCAGCCCCACTATTAGCTGCCAGATGATTGAAGCATACTATAATGGCGTCTTAAACATTGAGGTTCCTGGCTCATGTCTAAGCTCTATCAAATCAGTTCACAAAAGAAGTTCAGATAATAAGTGTACCTGGTGTGTTCTAAGAAATCCTATATAAATACACATCGATAAAACTAACAAAAACCCTTTTCCCCCTAACCCACCCCCACTCGCCCTGCTTCTATGAAGATGCTCCCAGTCCCACCTACCCATTCCCATTTCAACGCCCTGGCATTCCCCTAACCTGGGGAAAAAGCCTTCACAGGATCAAGGGCTTCTCCTATTGATGTCAGACAATGCCATCCTCTGCTACTCTAGCGGCTGGAGCCATGGGTCCCTACATGTACACTCGTTGGTTGCTAGTTTAGTCCCTGGGAGTGCTGAGGGGTCTGGTTGGTTGATAATGTTGTTCTTCCTATGATGTTGTAAACCCCTTCAATTTCTTTACTGCTTTCTCTAACTTCTCCATTGTGGTCCCTGAGTTCAGCCTGATGGTTAGCTGTGAGCATCCTCATCTGTATCAGTAAGGCTCAGGCAGAGCCTCTCCGGAGACACCCATATCAGGTTCCTGTCAGCAAACACTTTTGGCATCAGCAAGTGACTGAGTTTGGTGGATGCATATGGGATGGACCCCCAGATGGGGCGGTTTCTGGAGGTCTTTTCTTCAATCTCTTCTCCACTCTGTCCCTGTATTTCTTCCTGTGAGTATTTTCTTCTCCCTTCTAAGGACTAAAGCATTCACATTTTGGTCTTCCTTCTTCTTGAGCTTCATTTGGTTTGTGCATTGTTTCTTGGGTATTCTGAGCTTCTGTGCTAATATCCACTTATCAGTTAGTGCATACCATGTGTGTTCTTTTGAGACTGGATTACCTCACTCAGGATGATATTTTCTACTTCTATTCATTTGCCTAAGAAATTCATGTAGTCATTGCTTTTAATAGCTGAGTAGTATTTCATTGTGTAAATGTACCACATTTTCTCTATCCATTCCTCTGTTGAAGGACATATAGGGATAACATTTGACAGGCAAATATATAAAATATCCAATAAAAAGTGAAAACAAAACAAAAAATAAAAAAGAAAGAAAAGCTTCTGTAAGGCAAAGGACACTGCCAATAGGACAAAACAACAGTGAACATAATAGGAAAACATTTTTTTATTACCAATCCTACATCCTATAGCAGGCTATTATGTAATAAATACTCAAGAAGAACAAAAGAACTCAAGAAGTTAGACTCCAGAGAACCAAAATAACTCTTTTAAAAATGGGGTACAATAACTAAACTAAGAATTCTCAACTGAGGAATATGGAATGGACAAGAAACACCTAAAGAAATGGTCAACATCCTTAGTCAGCAGGGAAATGCAAATCAAAACAACCTTGAGAGTCTACCTCACACCAGTCAGAATGGCAAAGGTCAAAAACTCTGGTGACAGCAGATGTGGAGAAATCGGAACCCTACTCCACTGTGGAGGGACTGCAAGCTGGTACAACTACTGTGGAAATGAGTATGGTGGTTCCTCAGAAAATTCAACATAGTACTACCTGAGAACCCACCTGTACAGTCCTGGACCTATACTCAAAAGATGCTCCAATATATAAGAAGGACACATGTAGGAGTTGGGGATTTGGCTCAGTGGTAGAGCGCTTGCCTAGCAAGTGCAAGGCCCTGGGTTCTGTCCACAGCTCCGAAGGAAAAAAAAAAGGACACATCTACTATGTTTATAGCAGCCTTATTTATAATATCCAGAAGTTGGAAAGAACACAAATGTCCTTCTACAGAGGAATGGAAACAGAAAATATGGTATATTTACACAGATTGGCACTACTCATCTAATAAAAACAATGATTTCATGAAGTTCTTAGGCATGGGACTGGAAAATATCACCCAGAGTGAGGTAATCCAGTCACAAAAGAACACACATAGTAAGAACTCACTGATAAGTGGATATTAGCTTTAAAGCTCAGAATACCTATGATACAATTCACAGATACAATTCATATGAAGCTCAAGAAAAAGGAAGACCAAACCATGGTACTACAGTTCTTCTGAGAAAGGGGGAATGAAATACTTACAGGAGGAAATGCTGAAACAAAGTTTGGAGCTGAGACTGAATGAAAGGTCCTCGAGACACGGCCCCACCTGACAATATATCTGACATGCAGTCACTAAACCCAGACACTATTGCAGATGGCGAGAAGTGCTTGCTGACAGGATCCTGATATAGCTGTCTGCTGAGATGTCCTGCCAGAGCATGACAGATACAAATGTGGATGTTCTATGGTGGAGTGAGAGAAAGGACTGAAGGAGAAGAAGGTGTTTGCAACCCATAGGAAGAACAACAATATCAAGCAACCAGACCCATCAGAGCTCCCAGGGACTAAACCACCAACCAGATAGTACTCATGGAGGGACCCATGGCTCCAGCTGCATATGTATCAGAGAATGGCCTTCTCTGGCATCAATGGTAGGACAGGCCCTTGGTTCTGTGACGACTTGATGCCCCAGTGTAGGGGAATGCCAGGTCCATGAGGTGGTAGTGGGTGAGTGGGTAGGGAAGCACCCTCATAAAAGCAGGGGGAGGGGCAGACGGGTTAGAGGACTCACAGAGAAGAAACTTGGAAAAGGGATAACACTTGAAACATAAATAAAATATTCAATAAAAAGTGAAAAAGAAAAATATTAACTATTAAAAACTAAAGAAGATATGAATTTGCTGTGTGAAGAAAAACAACAACCTTGTAAGAATGGACTTCTTTGAATTTGTCACTTTGTTAAACGAGTTGTGCTGAATAGACACATATATGCATGCATAAATATACTGCTGCTCTTACATCAGACATTTCTACATTGTCTCACAGAAAATTTCCCTTGTATGTGCAAGGGGTGAATCTGTTTTCTAAATACACATACACACACACACTTTTATCTCTTTATATATTTCTAATATATGTTTTCAGAATATGATTTCTAAAGTAAATGAATTCTTAGTCTTGCATTTTATTTGTGAGGCAGTTCCCATGCATAGGTCAACTATAGCAGAGATCCTTTTCTATTGTTAGCACACTCTGTCATTTACTGCTATTTAGTGTCAGGTGTCTTAGAATTCCTAGTACATCTACACCAATTCAAGAAAACAATGCTCATTGTTTGGAAGTAATTGACAGAGTAATAAGCCTTTTATTATTCTACTTTTCAGAATGTCAAGGCACATCAATAATTTTGTCATTTCCCTTGCAGTCCTCCTCAAATTTTTATAGTGTGCAGTAAGTGGATAGGTGCTTTATTGCATCCATTGGTAATAAAACAAACCATGTTTTAAAAGTAAATGCAAATTAGCTATTTATTATTGAAGTATATTTAACAGTTTATTCATGTTATTTATTTGTTCGATTCAATGAATTAAATATTTACGTACATCACCTCATAATGTTCTGGTGTAGTTTTTTTTTTTTTCAACTTAACACAGCTAGAGTCATCAAGTAAGAGGGATCCTATATTAAGAAAATATTCTATTCAGCTTGCCGGTTGGCAAGTTTATAGTGCATTTACTTGATTAACAATTGATGGTGCAGGACCCAGGCCACAAGGGCCAGTGTCCCATCAGGTTATACACTCACAATGAGTGAAATAATGTAGACCGTGCAAGTCATGAAGCACTTTCCAGTTCCTTTGCGATATTTGATCCAAAGAGTTTCTGTCTCCATTTTACTCTCTTGAGTTCCTATCCTGATTTCCTCAAATAATGTACTATGACTGGAAGGAGTAAGCCATACAAACTACTTCTCTGTAACATCATTTTGGTCAGCATATTACTACACTAATAGAAAGCAAACTAAAACAGGTAAGGAGGCATATAAAATTATATACAGTATTTGTTTTGGGAAACACAGAAGCAAGCTGGTTAAAAAGAAGTATAAATAGGACAACGTTCCTTGTAATGTAAAGAATCAATGATAAAGGTTAAAAATGCTGGGTAGGTATTTAGAAGCATAAGCATTCAAATAGTTTGAAATCTGATATAAACTCTTGAATAAAAACAGAATATGGCAAATAGTGATTCCTCATAGACTAACACATTAGGAAAGATTTGATGGCAGGAAACCACAGAATATGTTTCTTTGTGTGGTCATACAAAGGCCATCGTTAAGAAGGTACTTTTAACCTGGGTAGAGACAAATAGGATGAATAAAAATTCATGGACAATGTAGTGACATTTTTTATTACTAAGTGAATTAATTGGCACACCGTCTTATAAGCTATAGTATTGCATAATATAGGAAAAATAAGTTAATGCAAAATACTTTTGCAATAGTCTTTACAAGAGAGTTATAGGGATAGAAACTAGGTATAGTATGTAAGAACTGGAGGAGAGATATGCCTCTCTAATTTGGAAATAAATTCAGAGAAGAAAATTCACAACATCTGAAATATTTCCCAAAGGAATGTGTTAAGGTTTAATAGTGGATTAATACCCTTTCTACTGTATTAAAGAAAAGGAATTCGTAACATTGGAAATGAGGTGAAGTACAGAGTGAATTCATTAGTCTAGTAAATTCTGCAAGAGAAAATGTGGAGAAAGGCAATGATATGCATCTCAGGATTTACCACTGAAAACTAGAAGTGCAACAATTTAATTTGCCTTCCATTAAGTTTGTAGCATACAAAGTAACTAGATGATATTAAAAAATGCACAATGCTTGATGAAAACAAGGATAGAATATGGGTTTGATGGAGAAAAGTTAAATTAAAGATCAGACTTCAGGAAAAGAGACACATATACGATAGATTATAATATAAAATATTTTAAAACTATATATGCATTTTATAGGAAAGAGAACAATGAAAATGAAATGGGAGAATGGTCCTGCAGTATTTATAAATTTCAATTATTTAAAACAGACAATTTAAATAAAAGAAGTCACTACTAAATAGAGATTAAGAGTAGTTAATTTCTGTAGACTTTTAAAAAAGTGTGGGCAAGTTAAAGCAGTAGATTTCTTTATAGTCACTTGATCTATTTAATACCCATAGTTCTATGCACTGTATGTTCTAAGCAGTATGAATGTGTTTGTACTTGATTAAAAACCAAGAAATTAGAACTTAGAGATTGGCTTTCCTAGGAGTATCACAGTAATTCTTTTTACAGTAACTAGACACCTATTTCAGATCTATGTAAATTGATGTTTTGTGGATACTTTTGGTATAACATTCCATGTTAAGCATTGGGCAATCAGAGATTTGATTCTCTTTATCTGAAGTTCATGTTTTCTCATTGTTTTAGTTTGGTGTTTCTATTGCTGTGAAGAGACAGTATGACCAAGACATCTCTTATAAGGAAAAATATTTAATTGGACCTGGACTGCAGTTTAGAGGTTTGGTCTACTGACATCACGGTGGGAAGCGAGGGGTCATGCAGAAAAACTTGGTGCTGGAGCTGGAGTTGAGACTTCTACATCTGGATCCACAGGCAATCAGAAGAGACAGTGACACTGGCTTGATTTGAGCAACTGAGACTTCGAATCTCACCCTCAGTGATATATTTCTTTCAACATGGCCAACCTACTCCAACAGGGCAACACTTCCAATAAGTAATACCTGTCTCTCTGACTCTGTGGGGGCCATGTTCATCCAAACCACTACTTTCATAATTCTCTGCTATTAGTTAAACTAAAATCACAATTTCATTTCAATAACTTTATAAATTATTTTGTGCTTTAAAGATATGATTTAGAATGAAATTCAGTGTGAGATACAGTGTTGAATTTTCTATAAACTCTTGCTTTTTGATATATATATATATGCTTTATTTTTTAAGTATTAAAGTTTTCTAGACATAAATGGAAGACTGTTTATCTAATGAGTTATGTCCTCTTTCATATAAAGCAAGGATTATTATACTAAGAGTATCTACATGAATAAAGTACAGACCAAAGGTGTGTAAGTACAATATCTGTATCTCACAGCAGAGTCACTATGAGATATCTATTCTCAGTTGTCACATGACTCTCTGGTATGATCTACAACTGAGAAATAGAGGGCACACCTGTGATCTTGATTTTGAGGCAGTGACACAACACACCTTTGATCTTAATCTTAAGGCTGAAAGACACATTTTTTGGTTGTTTGTTTGTCTGTCTGTTTGTTTGTTGGTTGGTTTGTTTAATTGAGATCTTGAGGTGGATGATACACACTTTTGATCAGTATTGACAAATGCCTTAATCCAGATCTTAATGCATACCTTTAATCTAGGCCATAGCTTGTGCTGGAGGCCTTTAAAAGGATGACGGATGTAAAAAGGGGTTGTTCATTTTTCACCCCTTTGTACTCATTTTTCAGCATATCCAAGGGAACCTGCTTGACCAGAAAGAACACCCAGCTTCAAAGGACTGAGCAACAACTAGTCGTGCACTTTCTATTCACAGCTTGTCACTGTGGGATTAGTTATATTACATTGTATAAATCATTCCAATCAATGATATACTCAATACCCACCCATCATACACAAACACATATATATACACACATATCATTGTCTATAATTTAATATATATTTATTTATATACATATAAATACACACACACACACACATATATATATATAGAGAGAGAGAGAGAGAAAGAGAGAATCATTTCATAATTTCTGTGACTCTAGAGAACCCTGAGTAATAAACACTAGCAGCATTATTATATTATATATGGTATGTTTTTGCACATTTCATGTAAAGGGCCAGTGGGGTAATGAATATTCCTGATTGATTTCATGCTGCAAAAAGTATGATTTAAATTATAATGCTACAAGAAGAGTGAGAAATGGGAAATGGTATTGAACTTACGAGTTAAGGTATACAGCCTGTGGTAAAATCTAGATTCATTTTTGAGAAATTTCTATTTATCATTGATAGCATAGAAAGAGGTACAAATTAGAGCCTCAGTGTAGTTTCTCTTTTTCGTTATTTGTACAGCATGTTGTTTAGTACATTACTGCTTTTATATGAATTCAATATTTGTAATTAAAAAGGTACATTTAATCAATCTCTCTCTCTCTCTCTCTCTCTCTCTCTCTCTCACTCTCTCTTTCTCTGTCTGTCTGTGAAGTAAAAGAACAACTTGCACAATTATGTGAATTATGTGAATTTTCAGAACAAACTTAGGAATTCAGTCTTTTGAACACGTGACTTTACCCACTGAGCCTTCTCTTTGTTTATTAAATTTAATGCTAATGTGTTTAGTTTTATAAGTCTTCATTCAGAGAAACAAATAGAGAAACTGAAGAACACATTCTAAAAACGGTACTAGTACACCCTATTGAATCAAGGAACATGTAAAACTTCCTTGGTATCATTTAGTAAGTTTTCCGCTACAAAGGAATTGAACAATTTAACCTGATAGTATTTCACCTATCTTGTAGAACAATCACAGTGACCTGACAACGTCACCTATGGAAAGAAGTGAAGGGGGGCTATTTCTGCTTTATTCCCTTCCGCAGGATGTAAAAAGGAAAAAAAAGAAGCGGATTATTTTAAAAGTTTTGATCTAGTATTTCTAGTTTACAAAACGGGGAAACAGAAGATGTAATTGTAATGTATGTTTTATAATTAAATGTATATTCTGGTACTCATCATATCCTTATATTTTTGGTTGTGAGCCTAGCCTTTAACGGCTGAGCCATCTCTCCAGCCCTCATCATATCCTTAGTAGTAAATGCAAAGATCAAATAAAAGCATCCTTCTGAATGCACAGCTTAGAATCTACCTGCTGAGTAATAAAATACACTTAGGAATAACTAATGAAGTGATAAGTAAGGAAAGTAGAAAACAGTCCATTAGCAAGATTAAGAAGGTTGTGAGGAATTCCAAGACAATTATCTGTAAGTTTTCTAAAACTGAACCAATGAGGAGTCCAGGTGAGTTGCCAACATTGGTACCCTTTTGGTACCCTTGCTTCAGAGAGACTTTGTACACCCATGAAAGTACAAAAAAGCAGGTATAGAAAATACTACCAACATTCATTTGAAAATGCAGAGAATTAAAACAAAATACCCATCAGAGGAAGACAAAGAGTGGAGCAGAGACTGAAGGAAAGGCCATCCAGAGACTAACACACATAAGGATCCATCCCACATGCAGTCACCAAACCCAGACACTATTGGGGATGCCAAGGGGTACAGGCTGACAGGAGCCTGATATAGCTGTCTCCTGAGAGGCTCTGCCAGAGCCTGACAAATAACAGAGGTGGAAGCTAAGGGCCAAACATTGGATTGAGAACAGGGTCGCCCGTGGAGGATTTAGAGAAAGGACTGAGGTAGCTGAGAGGGTTTGCAACTACATAGGAAGAACAACAATATCAACCAACCAGCTACCCCAGAGCTCCCAGGGACTGAACCATCAACTAAAGTACACATGGAGGACCCCAGGGCTCCAGCTGCATATGTAGCAGAGGATGGGTCTTGTTGGGCATCAGTGGGTGGAGAGGCCCTTGGTCCTATGAAGGCTTGATGTTCCAGTTTAGGGGAATGCAGGACAGGGAGGAAGGAGGGAGTGGGTTGGTGGAGAGGGGAGCACCCTAATGGAGGCAGGGGGTGGTACAATGGGATGAGAGGTTTCTGAAGGGGAAACCGGGAAAGAGAAAGGGGATAACATTTAAAATGTAAATGAAGAATATATCCAATAAAAGAACAGAAAAAATAAGGTGTTCGAATGAAAGCTGACACCTATATTAAATTTTCAAAAACTATTTCAACTGTCTTTCATTTCCAAATATCATGATATTCTTCAATAAATCCATTGGTCTGTTTTAAAAACAAAAGCAAAATTTATAAATGTAAAATTGTGTTCAGAGAATGTTTTAATGGTACCACCTGTAGTGAAACTTACATATCTTTAAAATTAAGGTAAATTGGCAAACTTGGAAAAGAGCGTTGATTACACATTAAGCAAAGCAAGACTGGCAGTACCCTGGCACAGCAGCTTTCAGGATTGGTCTTGATGATTGATGTAATTTTATTCATCATTTATTTATGATTCATAGCCAGCATCCTTTAAAAATTATCAGATGCAACTGATTGATGTAATTAGATCATGAAAACGAATGGATTACTCTGACATATTAGGCAGTAACTCATTTAAACGAGGTGACTAATTTGTAAGCTTCCAGAGTGAGATCAATTTTAGATAAGTAATTTATATTACTGAATTATATTCCAATTTATGAGGACAAAATATTAAGTACTATACAGTCTGCTGAGGTGCTGCCAAGGAGTCATAGATTTTAGTGGTGAGAAAGTTAAGTGTGTAAATGTTTAATGACCTAAACCAACAAGCCAATTTTTTGATGCAATAAAAATAAATGATAGAGCTCAAAGCAGTGACACTTGCTAATTTATGAACTATTAAACTTTAACAGCGGTCCTAGGTATTGCAAGGAATACTCTTGTCATGAACAAAGTGTCTTTAAAGAAGCCAGCTCGAAAACAGTAAGAATTTATTTCTATATCACAGCTAGAATTTACATCTGATGGAATTTGAATCAGGAATTTCGAATTTTATTTTCTTTGTTCATTAACAGAGTGGGAATCATAGCTTAAATAGAAAAGCATATTTATAAATATTCACATAGATGGTAAGAGATGAATAGTAATAATGAGTGTGTATATGTTAGTGCGAATACAAACACACACACATACACACACACACACACACACATATATATATATAAATCAAGGGAGGCTGTTTTATTATTTAATAAAAACAGCATCTCAAGTTATGCTTTTATTATTGGTGAGAAAATAAGCCAGCATCTATTTTGGTATCGAAGTACATTTCTCATTTACTTATGTAGTATTCATATTTGAAAGCAATCTAGCAGTCACATAGCTGTGAACTATAGCACCAAAACTGTGAATAGCAAGCCAAATTATTACCTTTGAGTTGGCAAGAACTACTCACCACACATTGCCTTTTTAGTACATGGAAGTAAACACTTAAATATGGAAATGGAGAGTTTTCATCTTCTGATGACTGAGCAGACCAATATTGAAGAATGTTACATGTGTAAATTCGCTTCCCCTTTAAGTTTCTAAATTAAATTATAACTACATATATTTCTATTTATGTTTTTAATTAATCAACTGAAATATAAAACAATAAATTAATAATAAATTTCCATATAATACAATGATAGTTTGCAATTTGAACATTTTAATCTAATATTACTTAATGTAACAAAAATTAATATCTAAAAAGGAAATAAATATTGATAATTTAAGCAGTATGTATTATTTATATATATTTTAGTTATGGTTCTTTGACATTGTGCATACATAAGATTCATAAAAACTAATTGTGATACATGTAAATGAAAAGTTTTATGTTGAAATTTGTCTTTGTGTTTATCACAGGAAAATTAATTTCTACAATTAATTACAGAATGTAAGCATATTTGGGAGTTACTTTAGAAATTTACTATTCTTGATCCTTTAACAATTAGTTTTTTCACCTATTCAAGTTGATTTATTCACATTATCTGGAATCAATTCAATAGAATAATTGCCTCAAATTTATCCTTCTTGTTCTTTTAGGGGGATAAGATTTCCTATTGCTATTCTAGAACATGATTACTAAACTCTTCCTATAAAAGTAGGAAGGAGAATCCCTTATGACAGCAGAGAGCTTTGTCTACCAAAAAAAGCTATGTACTGTCAAATAATTTGGACAATTCTGGATTACCTGTCATCCATGAAGCTTGTGCTCCACATTAATGTATGTTTTTAAGTAATTTAGTTATTTTAGTTTACGTATATTTGTGATCTGCTTACGTGTATGCCTAATGGCAGATGATGATGAGACACCGCATGGTTACTAGGATTTAAACCTATGTCTTCTCGAAGAGGGACATAGGGACCAGGGTTCTTACCCACCGAGCCAAGTAGGCAGCTCACAGTCACTTTACTTTTTGATACCTTGGTTTAGTTAAGATTTGGAAGGCTTACAGTAATTAATACAAATCAATGTTTAGGGGTGAATTTATAAGTGTGTTCAGTTCTTTTAAAGGGTGGTATATTTTTTCTAGGAAGACTAATAACATTAAATTATGTAGTAGAAAGAATTCATAGAAAACTAGAAAATTGTCCTATAACATTGCTATTTATTTTTAAACTCTGCCATATGTTTAGGGCATCAGGTTTGCTGTTAGGAAAATCATTACGATCTAGAGCAAGTGGCAGGATGTTTTCCAACTTTGAGAGACCTTTAGAGATTCATTGATTTATCTCTGTAATATTATTTACAGATGTATACATGTAAGTTTTATTTACCAGATGCAATTGTCATCTCACTTACTGCTAAATAATCTCCCACTTTCTGGTTCTTTCGGAACTCTGACTGGCTTGTTCTACTGAGCTGTTCTTGCTCAAATTCCTCTGCAAACTGACTTTTTCAAATTCGCTTTTCTTCATTTCTCACTGAATTGTTCTATTTGGCCTCAAATTCATTCTGACAATTTGTTCTAATATTCTTCTCATTATCTGGCTCCTTCTTTCTTCATGTGTGTCTAGCTTGGGGTTTGTTTGTTTGTTTGTTTGTTTTGTTTTTCCTTTGGTGTTTTTGTTTTGTTTTGTTTGTTCTGTTTTCAAATTGTCACTGTACAACTGTACTGTCATGACACTAACGTCATGACATTTCTCTCCTTATGCTGCTCTTAATTGGCCTCTCTTTCCTGTCCTGAGACTTGAGTATATCCAGTCTCTGACTCATTATGTTAAAACTTTCTCTAATTCATCATGTTGTTTGATCCTCAATTACACATCACTTTGAAGCCTGGTTACTTCTTTCTGCAAATTAACCTTATCTTCACGTTTAGAGATTAAAGCTGTGTACAAAGGGAGTTTCTGAGTCCTCGTTAGATTATATTGTAATCCATGGCATGTCTGTATTGTGGCTAGATCACAGAGACATAGCAGGCCTTGTATGTTATCCTTTGCCCGAGCAGCCATGTGGCTGCTTTAAAATTCCTCTACACTGACACCATGAAGCATACATATGTCCACAGAAGGAAACACCAAGCACACTGGAGAGATGGTAAATGAGGAATAAAACCAGACAGCACACTGCATTTTCTGAACAATACCAAACAAGATTGTAGCACTATCAATATCACATTTAATTTTATTCAAATACTTTTATTTATTGATCGTCTTTTGAATGTTTTCTGAAAAAAATTCATACTGCGTCTGTCTTTCCTCGTATTACATTCATTTCAAATCTGACTCCATTAAATTCAGTCATTTATAATACCTAAGTATTTTTATTTGAGGACTCAAATTTCAAATGTTACTCTTCATAGTCAAATCAAAAGCAGAAATAACACATTGAAAATTCATGATTTCCCTAGGAAACATCATCTATAATAATGGAATTGCATTGCAGGTAAATTCAAATTTTGACAATAGCAGCCACCAAATAGAGAGCTTTTATGAATTTAATGATCTGTTTAGCAATGTACTAATCTTGAAAGCTTCAAACTCTATAATACTATACAAACATTATAAAAATTCTTCTATGAGCACAAAACATGTAAATGGAAATAAGGTTTAAAATCAGAAAACTTGTAGCTTGGGATCTAAGAAGAATTGTTAGGTGTCATTCTTAAAATGTCACAGGTCAACTAGTATAAGTATGAACTTATAAAAATATGTTGCCCCTGTATAACCATCTTTCCACCCATCTGAATAGCAAAATGTCATCATAGATCACCTTCTCTAATAAAGTATAAATGATACCAAAATATTTCAAGATAATGAATAAAGGGTATTTTAGTATGAAAAGGTATCATTTTTCCTATACTTAATGTCTTATTATTTTATTTTAAAAGGAAACAATGTCAACTTGTCAGGATTTAGAGTCAGGACACCAAGCTTTGTGAACATCAGTGAGAGATTATCTAGCAAAAGAAACATTTACTAAGAGGTCAAAAGCTGAGTTTCCAGTCATTCTTACAGATGTCAGCCTCTGTAATGATATTAGGGTCTGCCCATGCCTTAGACATCTTTTCAAATGGAAAGTCAAGAGACAGAAACACATTTTCTAGGAATTATTTTGTTAGTCACCTAAAGTTGGAAAACTGTAATTTTCACAACTGAGGAATGAGTCCTCTGGATGAAGCATTAATGACAGATCAAGCCATCTTTAAAATCTCTCCTAATAAACAAATTAGCTCATACATGTTACATACAGGAGCATATGTGATTTAAGATCAGCTTCCTTACAGAAAAAAGGGTTACTCCAGGACAGATGTTGAAATGCACATGGGGGAGCCTCCTGTGAAACTTGCAGGCAGCTTAGCTGATTGAAGAGATTCCTGTTCCCAACAAATGCTCATAGGCTTTGGAAACTTAAAAAGCGACTGTAAGTTTCAGGACCTCCTGAGACTACTTTCTTTTACTTTCTAAGTCTGTTAGCTTCATTTTTTTAAAAACAAATGTCTCCCTGACATTCAAGGAGAAAATTTGTTTTTAACATGAAATAAATAACTGCAGAGCATACATGTGTACATACACAGAGCTTTGTTGGACCCTTAAAAGTTGAAAGAAGAAGGCCTGTCCGAAAGCTCTGTAAGAAGAGTTTTTATATAGCAAACATGTGAGTTTGAGTTCAGTCTTCAGAATCCCAATTACAATGGGTAGGCATTGCAGCATTCAGTTGCATTTCCAGGGTTGAAGAAGTGGACAAGGTAAATCTCTGGGAGTCCCTGGCCAACCAATCCAGCTTTTTGGAAGACCTTCACACTGGTGAGATGCCCTGTTGCAAAAACATCTGAGGTGAGTGATTGCTGAGATAGCTCCCCAAGTTTCAACTTAGATGCGTATATGACTACAGACAGGTATACCCATTCATACAAAAAGACACTTGCTCCTCCGCACACACTAATTACAGAACAATGTAGATGTAGCATTCAAGATAATAAATATCCAGATTATATAACAACAGTAAGTAACCACATTCAAATATGTGTAAAATGGGTGCTAAATTAGAAAGTTCATCTTGATATATTTTATTCATTTATTTGGTTGTTTGGGGTTGGTTTGGGTTTATTTTATTTTATTTCATTTTTAGAATGGAAGCAGCTAATTCCCAAATGAGCAACAATAATATAACCTAATATATAAAGAAATGACATTTTAGACAAAGTAAAATTATAGAGAAAATAACCGACTATTACTTTTAAGCAATAGTAATTAGGAATATTAAATTAATAAACACATTTTCATAGTTCATGTGAAAGGAATCATAGAGTTAATGAAACTGTATATCTGGAGTTCAGAAAATACAAAATAGATGTTCAATGTTATGCAAGTTCTAAGAGTTAGGAAAATTAACAATATAATAGGATTACATGAAGAGAGAGGCTTCCTACAGTTTTAAGCAAGTCCTGATGGACTAGAAGCTTATTAAAATTGTGATGTTAAGAAAGCTTTAGTCTGGATAAAAAAAAATGGTGCTCAGTGTGTAATAGGCGATCTCAGTGAATCAGGAATGTCCTGAAGCAACAGAGTTAGTGTTTGCTTGGTTTCAAATATGCAGTGTTTTATGCTTGCCCTCACTTCAAAGAAAATACAATGCTTCAGAACATTACATAGTAATATAGAAATCTGAGCATTCCTATAATATATCATAGTGTGTAGCTGTAAAATTATAAAAAAAACAGCTGTCTTTTACTCAGCACTAGATCCAGCACCGCTGTGCCCCAAGATAGCTGGTAGATCTTAGCAAAGTGTCTCACAGGCTCTTCTCCATACCATATCCCACTGATGAAGGCGTCCCTCTGAGCCTGGCACCAATCTCTCTACCTGTCTAGTTCCCAAGGTAGGCTGCCGCCATGCCAGAAATATACATCTCAATTCTGCCCAGACCCAGTGTCTCCACCACCACAAACTCTCTTAAACTTAAATCGCCATATGAAAGAACACACAACACAATAATCTCTGATCCAGTTGATAAGATACAATTGCCCACCTCTATACACAAAGGCCTCTACACATCCATCCCTTAAGAACATTCATAACAACCTGGAAAGGTACAGAGTCGAATCTTAGCAACAGCCTCCATGTTCTCTAGGCGCCTTCTCTCTCCAGTCTCCTCCTCTTCCCTCAAACTTTGGTCCTGCCCTAATGTTCTTCTCATCCAATGACAGGCCTCATTCTATCTTGTACTGCCTTCACCTGTATAACATCCTAAAATAGTGCCTCATCTTTCCCAGAGTTACATAAAGAAATAAAGAAAGAAATTAAAACTTTAGAATTTAATGAAAACAGAAGGTACAACATACCAAACTTATAGGGACATTAAATGAAAGCTGCAAAGAAGAGGAAAACTCATACGCTTGGAGTGCCTGCAGAAAGAAACAGGAAAGAGCATATGTCAGCAGCTTGACAGCATACCTAAAAGCTCTAGAACAAAAGAAGCAAATACACCCAGGAGGAGTAGAAGGCAGGAAATAACAAACTCAGAGCTGAAATCAACCAAGTAGAAACAAAAAAGAACTATAGAAGAATCACAGAACCAAAGTTGGTTCTTTTGAGAAAATCAAGATAGATAAACCCTTAGCTAGACTAATGAGAGACACAGAGAGTGTGTCCAAATTAATAAAAATCAGAAATGAAAAGGGAGACATAACTACAGATTCAGAGGAAATTCAAAAAATCATCAGATCTTACTATAAAAGCCTATATTCAACAAAAACTTGAAAATCTGCAGGAAATGGACTCAATTTCCAGAGAGGAGATATACCAGGTAACGGGGTTAAATCAGGAACAGATAAACCAGTTAAACAAACCCATAACTCCTAAGGAAATAGAAGAAGTCATTAAAGGTCTCCCAACCAAAAAGAGCCCAGGTCCAGACGGGGTTAGTGCAGAATTCTATCAGACCTTCATAGAAGACCTCATACCAATATTATCCAAACTATTCTACAAAATTGAAACAGATGGAGTACTACCTAACTCCTTCTATGAAGCCACAATTTTCTTATACCTAAACCACAAAGACCCAACAAAGAAAGAGAACTTCAGACCACCCCCTCATGAACATCGATTTAAAAATACTCAACAAAAAACTGGCAAAACCTAACTAAGAGCACATCAAAACAATCATCCACCATGATCAAGTAGGCTTCATCCTGAGGCATGCAGGGGATGGTTTAATATAACGGAAAACCATCAACGTGATCCATTATATAAACAAACTGAAAGAACAAAACCACATGATCATTTCATTAGATGCTGAGAAAGCATTTGACAAAATTCAACACCCCTTCATGATAAAAGTTCCGGAAAGAATAGGAATCCAAGGCCCATACCTAAACATAGTAAAAGCCATATACAGCAAACCAGTGGCGAACATTAAACTAAATGGAGAGAAACTTGAAGCAATCCCACTAAAATCAGGGACTAGACAAGTCTGCCCACTCTCTCCCTACTTATTCAATATAGTTCTTGGAAGTTCTAGCCAGAGCAATCAGACAACAAAAAGGAGGTCAAGGATACAGATCGAAAAGAAGAAGTCAAAATATCACTATTTGCAGATGATATGATAGTATATTTAAGTGATCCTAAAAAGTTCCACCAGAGAACTACTAAAGCTGATAAACAACTTCAGCAAAGTGGATGGGTATAAATTAACTCAAATAAATCAGTAGCCTTCCTCTACACAAAAAAGAGAAACAAGTCGAGAAAGAAATTAGGGGAAACGACACCTTCATAATAGACCCAAATAATATAAAGTACCGTGTGACTTTAACCAAGCAAAAGTAAAAGATTTGTACAATAAGAACTTCAAGACACTTGAAGAAAGAAATTGAAGAAGACCTCAGAAGATGGAAAGATCTCCCATGCTCATGGATTGGCAGGATTAATATAGTAAAAATGGCCATTTTACCAAAAAGTTTATCTACAGATTCAATGCAATCCCCATCAAAATACCAATCCAATTCTTCAAAGAGTTAGGACAGAACAATTTGCAAATTCATCTGAATAATGAAAAACCCAGGATAGCTAAACTATCCTCAACAATAAAAGGACTTTAGGGGAATCACTATCCCTGAACTCAAGCAGTATTACAGAGCAATAGTGATAAAAACTGCATGGTATTGGTACAGAGACAGACAGATAGACCAATGGAATAGAATTGAAGACCCAGAAATGAACCCAAACCCATGGTCACTTGATTTTGACAAAGGAGCCAAATCCATCCAATGGAAAAAGATAGCATTTTCAGCAAATGGTGCTGGTTCAACTGGAGGTCAACATGTAGAAGAATGCAGATCGATCCATGCTTATCACCCTGTACAAAGCTTAAGTCCAAGTGGGATCAAGGACCTCCACATCAAACCAGATTACATTCAAACTAATAGAAGAAAAACTAGGAAGCATCTGAACACATGGGCACTGGAAAAAATTTCCCTGAACAAAAACACCAATGGCTTATGCTCTAAGATCAAGAATCATTAAATGGGATCTCATAAAACTACAAAGCTTCTGTAAAGGCAAAGGACACTGTGGTTAGGACAAAACGGCAAACCAACAGATTGGGAAAAGATCTTTACCAATCCTACAACAGATAGAGGCCTTATATCCAAAATATACAAAGAACTCAAAAAGTTAGACCAAGAGGGAGACAAATAACCCCATTAAAAAATGGGGTTCAGAGCTAAACAAAGAATTCACAGCTGAGGAATGCCGAATGGCTGAGAAACACCTAAAGAAATGTTCAACATCTTTAGTCATCAGGGAAATGCAAATCAAAACAACCCTGAGATTTCACCTCACACCAGTGAGAATGGCTAAGATCAAAAACTCAGGTGACAGCAAATGCTGGCGAGGATGCGGAGAAAGGGGAACACTCCTCCATTGTTGGTGGGGTTGCAGACTGGTACAACCATTCTGGAAATCAGTCTGGAGGTTCCTCAGAAAATTGGACATTGATCTGCCTGAGGATCCAGCTATACCTCTCTTGGCATATACCCAAAAGATGCCCCAACATATAAAAAAGACACGTGCTCCACTATGTTCATCGCAGCCTTATTTATAATAGCCAGAAGCTGGAAAGAACCCAGATGCCCTTCAACAGAGGAATGGATACAAAAAATGTGGTACATCTACACAATGGAATATTATCATTATCAAAAACAACGACTTTTTATGAAATTCAGAGGCAAAATGGTTGGGAACTGGAAAATATCATCCTGAGTGAGCTAACCTAATCACAGAAAGACATACATGGTATGCACTTCATTGATAAGTGGCTAGCCCAAATGCTTGAATTACCCTAGATGCTTCAGAACAAAATGAAACTCAAGACAGATGATCAAAATGTGAAGGCTTCACTCCTTCTTTAAAAGGGGAACAAGAATACCTTTGGCAGGGAAGAGAGAGGCAAAGATTAAACAGAGACTGAAGGAACACCCATTCAGAGCCTGCCCCACATGTGGCCCATACATATACAGCCACCCAATTAGACAAGATGGATGAAGCAAAGAAGTGCAGACCGACAGGATCCGGACGGAGAACGATCCTGAGAGACACAGCCAGAATACAGCAAATACAGAGGCGAATGCCAGCAGCAAACCACTGAACTGAGAATAGGACCCCCGTTGAAGGAATCAGAGAAAGAACTGGAAGAGCTTGAAGGGGCTTGAGACCCCATATGTACAACAATGCCAAGCAACCAGAGCTTCCAGGGACTAAGCCACTACCTAAAGACTATACATGGACTGACCCTGAACTCTGACCTCATAGGTAGCAATGAATATCCTAGTAAGAGCACCAGTGGAAGGGGAAGCCCTGGGTCCTGCTAAGACTGAACCCCCAGTGAACTAGACTGTCGGGGGGAGGGAGGCAATGGGGAGGGGTGGGGAGGGGAACAACCTACAAGGAAGGGGGGGGAAGGATGTTTGCCCGAAACCGGGAAAGGGAACACTCGAAATGTATATAAGAAATATTCAATAAAAAAAAAAAGAAATACTCAAGTCAATAAAGATAAAAAAAAAAGGGGGACACAGATATAAACAATGAATTCTCAATTGGGGGATCTCAAATGGCTAAGAAACAAAGGAATGCAAATTTGTTCAATCACTGTGGTAATAAATGTGGTGGTTATTCAGAAAATTGGGAAATGATCTACCTTAAGACCAGCTTATACCATTTTTGTATACACCCAAAGGATGCCTCATCCTATCACTAGAACATGTTCAACTATCTTCATTTCAGCATTAATCTATAATAGATTTTGTGGGTGAACTTGGGGCAGGTGGAGACTGGATTGAAGGGTCAAGTAGGGAGTAGAGAGATGAAGGGAGAGAGTAGGGTGATGACCGAATTGGGAAGCTCTAGGGGAATTATGTGGACACATAGTGCAGTTGAAACTTCCGGAAATCTATGAGTGTGATTCTAGTGAGGATTCCTAGAATGGATGATGGTCTTGAATTGCATCTTTAGTAGCCAAGCATGGTTTCCAGTGCAGGACCATGTTGGAAGTGACTGAGTTGTTGGCTATATTGGTGTCACAGAAATTTCAAATAACTGAGGCTAATGAGAGGAGCAAACATTGTTGAGGGAGTTCATACACTGTGGACAAAGGTAGAACTGGAGACCCAGCAGGGTGAGGAACAGGTAGATAGGGAGGAGGCCAATGGTAAGGTTCTGGCCTTAGATACACCCAAGGTCCATGCCTGAGTTCATGGTCCTGCTGCAGCTGGGGTTTGGGTAAATGTCTATGGCCTGGGTGATCACCAAAGGCCAGGTGGGTACCTATGGTCTGGCTGCTACTGGAGACCACTTGTGTATTTGAGGGTTGTGATGTCTGGGGTACATGCTGCCTGAGTGGCCCGCATTGCCACCTGAGGCCATGAGAACATCTAAGCTCATGCTGCTCTTGAGGGCCAGATCTGAATCCATGGTCCTATGGCAACCAGGGTCTGTATTGATATACCAGGCCCACCCATGTTACCACCAAAGCCTATGCAGATGTTCCTGGTCTGGATTGCCACTTGAGACACAATGCTGACCTGGTCCTGCCCCTCACCTGGGCAGCCCAGTAGAGTTGACATTGATGGCATGAACATAGGTGAGCTGTCCCTGACCCTCATCTGTATGGGGTGACATGGGCAAGAGAGAGCTGCCCTCCCCTTCCCCTTGCTCCCTGCAGCAGGCAAGAGAGCTGACCCTGAGATCATGAAAGTAGAAGAGCTGGTCCTGTCCTCACCTGCTCCAGCACTCAGAAAATCAGGCCTTGTACTTTGCCAGGGCAGCATAGAACTGGACCCTTATGGCAGTGTAGGTGAGCAAGGTCAGAGGTCATGAGAGCAGGAGAGCTTCTCTGCCCCTTGGACAGCTGCACCATTGGGTGAGTTTAGCTGGAGCAGAGAGCTCACCTTGTGGCATGTTCAGCAAAGCTGGTGGATAAACCAAATCAGGTACCTTTAAAGACCCAGATACAAGGCTTTGATTGGTCCAACCCAACATCTACCCCATTTATGATCTGCTGAACATGTGAAAGAGCTCATCCTGCTTTTCTAAAGCCGCAGGATCACCACATAACACAGGAAAACAAACAAAAATATCTGAGAGGAGTCCATGAAGGTCCAGTATTGATAGTCTATAGAAACTAGAGATCTTGAAACAGACCAATGACTCACTGTAATGAACATTTGCAAAATTTCAAGTAAAGATGTATGGATGAAATGGTATACTACAGCTCCATGGACAAAATATCTTTGGTTGATTTTTAGTCTATTTTCTTTTTCTTTGTGGTAGGAGGTTGCAGGGTTGGGGACAGATACAAAGGATGGGGAGGTGAGTGGGATGGAGGTACAATGATATGAAATTCACAAAGAGTTAATTAAAATTTAATATATATAATTTCATTTTAAATAAAAATACATAAAATATAATTAGATCATTTCCCTTCCTTTCCTCCCTCCAACCTTTCTTGTTCTTCCCACTACCATGATTTCTTCTTTTAAAAAATATACTGTTACAGATGTATAAACACAAATATATAAAGAGAAGCAGCTGAGTCCATTTAGCGCTGCTTGTATGTGTATTATTTCAGGGCTGACCACTTGGTATTGGATAACCAGTTAGAGGTTCCATCTCAATGGATGACTAATTCTTCCCCTCTTCAGCAATCTGCCATTGTCTGTAGCTCCTTGTTTATGGATGAGGCCCAGTGAGATTTCTTTCTTCCCAATGATAAGATAGCACCATCATGCTGCTATTTTTTCAGGTCTCATTTAGGTAACCATATTGTTGAGGTCATAGGATGTTACTTTCCTATCACTTCTAGGAGACAAAAATCACAGCTACTCTCTGGATTTTTATAATCTTCCTAATGATAGTCTTCATGATGTCCTCTGACACTTAGGCACCATAGTTGTAGATTTATCTACAGGGGCTGGAAACATTAAAATAAGTTGTTCATAGAATTTTAACCAATTACAGTTTTCTATAATGCTTATTGTCTGTTGCAAAGAGAAATTTCTTTCTTGAAGGGTAAGAGTTATGGTGTGTATGGGGATAAACATCTAAAAGGCAGGGTTTATTCTGGTTTAGTCAAGTGGCAGTAGTAGATTTTTTTCTAAAATTTATGACCTCACTATTTCTAAGTAGTTTCTAGATTTCCAGTATCTGGCAAGATTTCCTCCTTTGAGTAGGTCTTACATCCATTTAGATAGATGTTGGTTACTACCAAAATATAATACAATGATCGAATAGTTAAGGATGTCTTGCCATGCTGGTTCATAGTGTCATAGTGTCATAAGCAGGACAAGTAGGACACGGGGTGGGTGGGTTCCCTCCCTTGGTAATTAGTATAGTATCTTCTGATACTATGAAAGCTAGTCCTCAGAGACCAGATTTTCAGGTCAGATTCAGCTGAAATGTAAGATTTTTGTTTGCATAAATAGCTATATCTTTTCTATTCTACTTTATGAAATCATGTCCAATATCTCTTAAAGTTCCTCTTATTTCCAAGTTGTGATTTTGCTACACAATTGAGCATCTAATCCTAGACTGTTATGTGGATGTAATCCTCATAGATTTTTTTCACCAAAAATATATATCGAATATCTTTAATGTTTCATCATAGCAATTTGTTTCTTTCTGTAAGAAAGAAAGACCTACAAATAAAGTTTTCAGCAATGAATAAACAAAACCTTATTCCTTACATATGTGAGTTTTATTACGGGTCT